>NC_136906.1:51183906-51783906 GCF_949606895.1 Notothenia rossii
CTCACCAATGGACCTCTCTCCACTGTCCCTGTGTTCAGCCTCTGACAAGTGATCATTATTTATTGAGCAGTATACTCTTTCACATTGAATCATAACAAGTCATATTGAATGTAAATACAACTGACTCTAAAGTAAGTCCCAGTCTGTGACATTGGACATTTTGAAGACTCAAAGTCCCAAGCACTAGGTAGAATATTAGCTAGTCTATGTAATGTGCACAGAAAATAAATAGTTAACTGAATACTCGGATGGAAATTGCCTATAGCACTCAGTAAAACATAAACACACACAAAAATCTTCTGAATGATAAGTATATAAGTATAAGTATAATTAAAACATAATGCAGCATTACCAGTGGCGGCCGGCCCATAGGGGCGCTAGGGGCGCTGCCCCACCTCTTCCCACATACAAAAAAATTTATTAAATTAAAAAAAATATATAAAAAATTAGTGGTGGGCATAGATTAATTTTTTTAATCTAGATTAATCTCACTGTATTCTTGGAATTAATCTAGATTAATCTAGATTAAAATGGCTCATTTGAATTCTGCCGAAGGCATTCAGAATATGTGTGCTACCCAAATAATGACTAAAAGTAAGTCTTTGAGAACGGGTTTCTCAAGCCAGGTGGTGCATTAGACCAGGGGCTCATCTCCAGTTTCCAAAATGCATCACAAACTGACAAAGACAGACAAAGTAAATTAGAATAATTTCACTACTAGTAGTAAACAACTAGCAATTATCAAGAAGCAAACATAACGTGGTGGTAATTAAAAGGCTACAAAATTAAATTATGTAATTTAAAATGACATAACGTAGCATACCTAAAGCGAAGGAGTGAAGTTCCCAGCTAGCATCGATGAGGTGTACTGTAACGCCGAGGTAGTTGTCGTTGTTAACGGACGTCCAATGGTCCCCAGTCAGTGCTACAGACCTCGCCTCTACCATCTTCTCAACTTTCGTAGCTTTCTCTTCTGCGTGCTGGTCATGTATTCTCCTCATGATAGTTCGCCTCGCAGGCAGTTTGTAAGATGGGTCACCTGTGGCCGCCTGGAGAACAAGCTCGAGCCCGTCATCTTCAACCACGCTAATGGGCCTGCAGCTGGTGGCAATCCACTGAGCGAGGAGACTAGTTAGCTTGGCTGATAGAGCTGTGCTGACGGGCTTGCCTCGGTTGCACTCAAACATAGTTGTTTGACGACGAGTCTTCCCCCGCGCTACATCAGTGCTCGGCCCGGCATCTTCCGCATTAGCTAAGGGATGCTTTGCGTTTAGGTGGTACTTGAGACTGGATGAACTCCTACAGTAAACTAATTCCGCATTGCACAAGGTGCAAACAACCTTATTTTTGTCGAGGTTTCCATCGGGAAGCTTCTTAAAAATAAATGTCCCCTGAAGCAAACCCCGCGGCTTCATTCCTGCTGTATCCATGTTAGCATGTCACGTTTAATGTGGCTGATTTGACCGGGGTCAGATCCATAGACAGTAGAAGAAACACAGGTCAAAGACTCGATCTCGCCCCCTACAGTGCAATTCGGCTAGGTATACATCCGCGCTAAATTATCAAGGTGAAAGTCATCATCGCTTGCGTAGTATAGACCCAGCTCCCAACCCAACTTTGAGAATAGATTAACGGCGATATTTTTTTTTATCGCCGACAAGAGTCTCACGTTAACGCAGCACGTTAACGCCGATAACGGCCCACCACTAAAAAAAATATATATATTTCAAAAATATATATATTTTATACTTTTTATTTTTAATGAACAAGGTAAATATCATACAATTGGTATCAGTAAAATACGGAGCACCAAAAGGGACATGGAAAAAAAAAAAAAAAAAGGGAGAGAGAAAAAAAATAAAGTCAGGAAAACGGTTTCGTTTCGCGTGCGCACGAGAAAGTATCTTTAAAAAAAGTCAGGATAACGGTTTAAGGGACATAAAAAATATATATGAGAAAAAAAATAATGTCAGGAAAACGGGTTCCTTTCTCGTGCGCACGCGAAACTAATCCGTTTTCCTGACTTTATTTTTGAATCCACTTCCTATTAACCAGTGCACCAAGGAGGAAGTGGAGCACACAGTAGACTAACATTTCAATGCAGACTTGTATGTATACGTTTTGAAATGACATTGGAAAGTTTAATTCTCTTATATTTTAATCTTGGACTTCCTTATAAGGACATTACGTTCCTGCTTGCACGTCGTCACCGTTACATTCTTTCCGAACGGCATTTAAAACGGATTTTAAAGTCATGTCGTCTGTCCCGGCGCAAGAAATACTCCAGTTTTGAGACGGTAATTACTTTCATCTCTGAACAATTACAAACATCTGGCCAACTTCATGGGTATAGGTGGATGTTCACAAAATGCAAGGAGAATGGATTACTCGTCAGAAAAGAAGATGTATGTTTAATCCTCAAAGAACTAGATCCAAGGGGTGTTGAACTCAGAGCATCCAGACGTCTCCATCGACGAAGCTATTTTTCCAAAGGACCGAATTATATTTGGCACTTAGACTCCTACGATAAATTGAAGCCATTCGGAATCTGTATCAACGGCTGCATTGACGGATTTTCAAGAAAAATCATTTGGATGAATGCATTCACCACAAGCAGCGACCCGAAAATTGTTGGAGGTTACTACATTGAGGCTGTCGAGAAATTGGGAGGTTGTCCGAGGATTGTGAGAGGCGACAAGGGAACAGAAAACGTTAAAGTCAGGGACTTTCAGCGTTTTGTCCGACGCAATATACAGGACGGCTCTGCTATTGACAGTTACATCGAAGGGGCAAGCACGGCCAACCAGAGGATAGAAAGTTGGTGGGGTTTCCTCCGGAGGGAGTCAATGGAGTTCTACATCTGTATGTTTACAGATCTGAAGAACCGGGGTCTATTCGACGGTGCATTTTTGGACAAAAGTGTACTTCAGTTTTGTTTCATGGGCATCATTCAGGTAAGCTACAAATGTATGACAAGTTTTTATATTGAACACAAACGACCTTCTCTACACAAAACAAAGCACATGCTGTATACATTCTCTAATTAGCAGACACTGCATGGCTGTTTTTATGAATATGGCTGAGTTTACATATGTTGTTATTGCATTTCAATAAACAGATATTGCTTATCGATTTAGGAGGAAAGCAGATTTCTCACACACAATTTAGAAAACATTATGAAATTATTATCTATCAATAAATCAGTGCATACTTACAATTAAGCTAGTCCCAACACACTTTTCTATTAAAACAACACATGAAACATACATCAAGAAAAAAGCATTGTGTTCTAAGCTTTATTCATTTGGAAACGTTGTTGTTGTTGCTAGTATTCGCCACAGGGTGTGAGTAAACAAGAGAAGAAACGGTAGCACCATTGAACGAATCAGCAGAGCAGTGGAGGCAAGAGAATAAGTGTTTCTTCTAGGTTTACTCGTTGTGGAACAACACCATAAAGTTGTGACGAGTGAAGAAAGAGAACCGTTGTCCACCTAATCTCTTGCTGCAACCTTATTATTATTTTTAAATATAATAAATAATAAGTTTCACTATCATTGCTATTATTGTTATTATTCTAATTATTATTATTTGAAGTCAGGCACGTTAAATATTAATTTCAAGATGATGTTAAAAGAATGTTAAGGGATGCAAATGAAAGAGAGTATGGTAGAAGAGATACCTGAGTAGGAAAACAGGAATCCTACTTCTACTGATAGTTTCATCATACAATGAAAATGTGGTTATTTATTAAGATGAATTAACTTTATTTTTCCCTTTTTGTTTATCAAAAAAATAACCTTTTTTTATTTAAAGCCTTCTCATCTAATTACCTCATGACAATATCACATTGTATAACTGATATCAGTGAACTTGTTTTCATACTACCTTATCAACTGTTTTCCAGGACGAGTTGGATGAGACCACCTGTGTGTGGGATTCACATGTCATCAGACCATCAAAGAATGACAGAGTACCCAGCGGTCGGCCCAAAGTCATGTACATGTTCCCAGAACTCTACACAACTGAGGACTGCATTTCCCCAGTGGAAGGAGCAGACGCACAGCTGTGTCGGAGTAACTGCACATTCAGACCAGCAGTGCCATGTGACACAGACATCTACAACATCTGCAACCTTCTGATGATGGAGTCACAGTTAAATCTTCCTGCTGATTCTTATCAAGCGTTGGATTTGTACCTGGATTTAAGGAATACAATCCGATCTTCTCTGTGACTTCAGATGAAACTACATTTGAAAAGAACTAAATGAAACCAATCTCAGAATTGATCAAATTTTATTTTTACATTTGTGAGTGAACTTTGAAGCAGGAGTGTATATACTTGGTGTTCATGTTATCTGACAGGTGAACTATCAATAAAGAAATATAATAACCCCAGAAACCCCTCTGAGTATTGAAGGTTAGTTGAACTGAATGTATAGTAAAAAATGTTTAATAATTGTACAAAAAATAAGCATAGTGGCAAGAAAAGGATTGTGTAAAGGAATTTCTTCAGATTGACGTCTCACAATAGTGATATTACTTATTACTAGTGTTACTGTTTTCATACTCAAGGTTCAAACATTTTGGAACTACATAGTATGTACCCACCATTACGTCTTTCAAGCACCTGCAGAAGTGACTACTCTACAATCACTGCTGTGCGAGATATTTAGTTGGGAAGTCACAGTAATATCTTTGTCATTGTTGATCAGGAAATATATTTATACTTGCATAAGAGGAATTTCATTAGAGTATTGCCTTTTCTTAATGGTGCTAATGGAAGTAGACACTTTGTTGTGTATAGGACTGTAATAATAGATGTAATAATATGCTGCCTTTACATCAGTTATTAGGTAGGTGACACATGAACATAGGAAAAACAATAGGGATGACATCAATGAGAAATTCCACCTTTTATTGAACAATGATGGATTACAATTGTTACAGTAAAAGCTTCAAATAAACAAAACAAGGTCAAACATGTTTCTTGTTTCAGTTTCTTGTATTGGTACAGTAAGAGTTTTGGCACAGGCATCAGCTATATGCTGAAAGGACTTTTAGAACTGTTTGCTTATCATTCTGTAAACTAATTTGGCAAAAACTGGAAAGAATCCTTATAGAAAAAGAACCTTACTGTAAAATAACCTGAGTGCTTGAACAGCAACAGTATTTACCTGCTAAATGCAATATGTAGAACTTCTTTCAAGTCAGCAAATGCCACAGGATTCAAAGTGCCAATATGAAAGCGAAATGTATGAGATCCCTTGCAACCACTACAGAATATCCATTGTAAAGCAATCACCGGACAGGATGCTGTCTAGCTCTGCACGGAAATCTGGGTAGGAGCTGAAAGTGCATGGCAACTCCAGAACTGCTCCACATGTGTGTGCCACAGGCCTGCGACTTAACCCACACAACCTGTTAAAAGTCACTTCAATGCTGTCCTTGCATAGCACAGAGGACCCTGTGCAGAAGCGCAAGAAGATCTCCAGTTTCCTTTGGTCAAGGCTTCTCACATACCGTAGCAGGTAAGTAAGGGCTGCCTGTTCCTGTGGATTCAGGCTTTCATTTGACGGCTTTATCATCTGGGCAACGTTCCTGTTTGTTGGCCTCTTATTCTCATACAGTTCCATTATGCTCTCTTTTGTTAATAGCCTCGGCACAGCATTGTGAATACTGGAGTGGAAACAGTCAATGATGAACTTTGGCTCTTGAAGAAGAGCTTTGTGCGCCATGACTACAATTGCAGCCCGTATGTTGTCTTTAGAGGGCAGACAGTGTGAGCCCATTCGTGAAAAGAGGTCCAGTAAGTCCTCCTCATCTATTTCTTCCAAGTTTCCCTCTAGCACTTTCTCAACTGATTCTCGGTCACTGAAAGATATCTCAGAAAGGACATCATCAAAAGTTCTTCATCCACAGAACTGACTCCTTGACAACATGAAAGAATGAAAGCTGGTGACAGTCTGATTGGTATGATATTGTGGTCCATATATCCTTTTATCCATACTCTACCAACAGCTTGCCATTCCTTCTCCGAATAATCTGGCCGCAGTCTGGGCACTCGCTCATCTTCCCCCTCGCACTGTTGCAAAAAAAGCTCCCAGAAGGTGGAGTACACTTCTCTTGAGACCCCCTCACCGTCCAAAGCGTTCTCATTTATTAACTCCATTATCAGTTGCACTTCCATTACTTTCGGATCCATGAAGACATTTAGAACATCCTGAACTATGTTTACCCGTCTGAATTTCACATAGCGGACTTCTTTTTCAGATCCCCTTGGTGATGCTGCATCGTCATTCAGTGTTGAATGCTGAAAGATAAAAACACATTTTAATTAGGTGTGATTACAAATTGATAAGTGAATAAATTAGTTGACAGACAATTAATCATCAACCTGACAAGCAATGCATTAATTCAGCTATTTATTTTTCATGCAAAAGCACTAATTATTCTGTGGGTCTGAATATGATGTTTTATCTCACATATTCTCAATATCTTTCAATTGTTGAATTGTGGTTGGACTAAACAAGTAATCTAAGACATCAGCTTGGGCTGTGTGAACTTGTAATAGCAATTCTTTTCTTTTTTGGACATTTTATAGACAAAAACATTATTTGATGATTTCTTTTTAATTAAAACAAAAGTAACACTTTGCAGCACTATTACAAAAAACGTATTCCTACAATATACCTGCAAAGAGTTGAGGTGATGTGGATTCCAGGGAAGAGTGTCGTCCAGATCATCACCATAATATCCAGAAATAGGTCCAACCTGTACTTCAAAGTCTTCCATAGATGCATGAATGGCAAGGGCAAGAGCGGAGTCTGACTCGTCTGCATCTTGGTTTGAGGTAGTAAACAAATAGTCCTCTTGAGATGCATGCCTGCTCCTGGATTGACAAAGAGATTACTGCCAGCATCATCCAAAGATGGAGAAGACATGTCTTCTGTGGAAATCATCTCAGGAGGGGCAAGTCTTGGTGGTCTGCTTGATTCTCTTGTCTAGGTAAAATTAAATGAAAAAAAAAAATAAAGTTATCATTATAACAGTGCATGCATGCATGATCAGATTAAATAACATTCATTGATACACATATACACACGTGATTGTACACGTGATCATGCAGTCTCTTCAACCCCATTTTCGTATTATTTTACACTACACCTGTGATTTATTCTAAACTAAGCTGTTGTCACCTGTAGATGATACCTAAATGCCACTAGAGGGCCATATCAACAACATCAATCAACCGTTTCTGTACATCCTTCTTCAGAGTTCGATAAAATGACATGCTTGGTTGAATAACTGTTTGAAAAATGTCAGTTCAAACTGATTTCAGTTAAAAGTATATAGTTCTAGGGTTTTCAAAAAGAGCCACATTGAATGTTTGAACATGTTGGAGATTTTCAAAGCAATACTGCTCTTTTCAAATTCCTGCATCAACCAATTGTTGTAAAAATGACACAATTTATACAGGAGGCTTACTTCTTCATTTGTTTCCTGCACTGAGTCGTTGGGTGCTGGATCTGAACCTGAGGATCTCTCAATGCGATGCACTGGATGATCTGTTCCGATCCTCGAGGGATGATATCTCCTAGGTTGGTTCCTCACAGACAGTCTCTGCTTTCTCCTGGTCTAAAAATGAAATGAGCAGATTAGTAGATGATGGACTTGTATAGACTGGAGAGCTGTTCAATTAAATACATTTTTTGTTATTTATGTTTTTGGATTTGCAAAGAAGTGAATAGAAATGTAAGAGCCAATATTTATACATCTGAGCAGCTCTAACTCAACTATTACTCCGACTGAGAAAATCAATAGATATATTTATCTTTTTAGGATTTTTTAATGTTACAAATGGATTGCACATTACATTTAGTAAATAGATATATCTGGGGGGGAAAGGGGGTAAGAGGTGAATGTGCAGTTAATCGGCTTACACTAAATACGTTCACATTTAAAAACCTTATATTTTGAAATGGGCCACCTTCATATTTGTTTAGAGTTAAACAGTGCACCTACACATATGCTATATATTACTTGTATGTACTTTAATTGAAGTTTCACATTCCAAACAAACGTTTTCACCTGTTTAGTACAATTATGTCTAAAGACTTCCACAACAATACGTTTTTGACTGAATACAAAAGTGGAAAAAGACAAAAATAGCACACCTTGATTGGCCTATGGTCTGTGGGCTCGAAGTCCGAAGATGTGTCGGAGTCAGAGAGCATTATTGTGGCATCCTTAGGAGAAACTTCTTTATCCTTTTCCTTGGAGCAGGTGTAGATGCGCAGCATTCGTAGTTTGGTTTGATCGTAAAGCTGTTGCACTGTGTTTTCAAGGGGTACTGGGCAGTGACTAAAATCACGAACGTCAAACTTGAAGTCTTTCAGCGGTCCTTTGGGAGACTTCCCATTTGGAAAAAACAAGGCTTTGCCAATATCCAGTAGCTCCTCCATGGTCATTGTTTTCTGGACAGACATGTGCCGCGTCCCACCTCCCTGTCTTGTACGGACCTGGTAATATTTCCCTTTTTGAAAGTTGAGCCATCCTATTTCCACTCTCCGCGAGTCTTTGGAAGCATGTTTATTTCCAACACCAGGGCCGACATCAGGGTCTGCCTTTTCCCCTTTTCCCTGTAGTCTGACTCTTATTTTCTCCATGAGAGATGACTTAACTGTTGTTCGTTCTCCCGACTTAACAGTTAGTTTATCCCCGTTATTTGCCGACAAAAGGCTCGGAGTGCAAGTCGGTCACCATATCTCTCAATATATTTCCCCAACTCCTCATCAGTCATGACATTTATGACGTTAATGTCGATCTGGAGAAAGCAGAAGAAATGTAAACAACGTTACCATTCGCGTGCGCACGAGAAACATTCGCGTGCGCACGAGATACAAACCCGTTATCCTGACTTTTTTTTTTCTTTCTCTGTTTTTTGTTGTTGTTTTCCCTGTCCCTTTAGGGGCTCCGTAGTAAAATGTATAATCTACAATAAAATCTTGTTTAAAATTGTGTTACAATGTCTAAAGTTACTGATAAGTCACATGTTTCCTGCCCGGCCTTGCCCTTGGCATTAGTTTATCATTACGGGGCGCTGCCCCCGAGCCAAACAGCAGCAACCAGCATGTTGCAAAAGTTTCAATAGTAAACTGTGCCGCCGAAACATAATTTCAGCCAATCAGCGCCGTCAAATATTTTGGTCACGAGAGAGCTCAGGTTGGCGCCCACGTTGCTTACGTGCGTTGACGTGAGTTGTTTTTTAGACTCGTGAGGAACTGGGGTAGTATCTATAGTAACGCAGTGTAGGCGGAGCCGTGACGTCATCTTTAATGAGCTCCCCAGAAAAACAACACAGCCGTTAGCTCTTAGAGCTCACAGCTCTTCATATCTGTTCAGAAACTAGACCAAAGTTAAACAAGTAAAAACCACATACTGTCTGTGTCATGGCGAATACAGTCGCTGGTTTATTTATGTCTGTATAGGCCGTTGTTGTGAGTGTGGACGGTCGGAGCTTTTACAACGTTAGCTTAGCCAAATCTCCATTATAAAACAAGCATTTTAAAAGGTTTTTTGCCTGCCGTCTGTCTGCAGACTTGTCAAAGCCTTAATTCATGGTTTTTACTATCCGGTATCAGTATGTTGTTACTTCGGCATCATTTTGAAACGTGTATTACAATTAAATCACGGTCAAATATGTTCATCTTGTTGTAGTTGTAGCCCCCTTGACAGCGATTCTCTCTCTAGTTTAGACTGCGGTCAAGCCAGCCCTCACGTGATATTGCGGTGCGCGAATATCCTATGCATTATGGTAGAGTAAAAAAAAAAATCCTCCCTCTGTGTTTAGATGAGAATAAAACAAAAACTGTCCAGTATCACAGACTCATTTCACTTGAGGGTGATAGCAGGACATCCCATCTAGTCACTCAGAAAAAATCAGGACATTCTGATATAGAGTTTCAAAATAAAAGACCTTTGAAATCTCTATTGTATGAGTTATCATCCATATTTTTAGATGAGAATAAAACAAAAACTGTCCAGTATCATAGATCCATCTCAATCAAGGGTGTTAGCAGGACACCCCATGTAGTCACTCAGAAAAAATCAGGACATTCTGATAAAAATAAAATACCTTTGGGGACAGGGATGATTCAAAGGTCTTTTATTTTGAAACTGTACATCAGAATGTCCTGATTTTTTCTGAGTGACTACATGGGGTGTCCTGCTATCACCCTGGAGTGAGATGGATCTATGATACTGGACAGTCTTTGTTTTATTCTCATCAAAAAACAGGGATGATAGCTCATATATGAGACTTCAAGGGTCTTTTATTTTGAAACTCTACATCAGAATGTCCTGATTTTTTCTGAGTGACTAGATGGGGTGTCCTGCTATCACCCTGGAGTGAGATGGATCTATGATACTGGACAGTTTTTGTTTTATTCTCATCTAAAAATAGGGATGATAGCTCATAAAATAGAGATTTCAAAGGTCTTTTATTTTGAAACTCTACCTCAGAATGTCCTGATTTCTTCTGAGTGACTAGATGGGATGTCTTGCTATCACCCTGAAGTGAAATGAGTCTTTGATACTTGACAGTTTTTGTTTTATTCTCATCTAAACACAGAGGGATGTTTTTTTTTTTTTACTCTACCGTAATGCATAGGATATTCGCGCACCGCAATATCACGTGAGGGCTGGCTTGACTAGATTTTCCCGAGTGGAGGCTGGCTTGACCGCAGTTAGTTTAGCATACTCAGCCCGACTCAGCCTGGTTGTTCCTGGCCCTAGAACCACGATTTTATGGGGCCATTACATCACCAGAAGTCCCAATTTAAGGGGTAATTTCTCCCCCCAATTTTTTTTACTCACTATATCAACAGCCCCACCAGAAATATTTTCCACCAGCCGCCATTGCACATTACCATTTTGAGAGAGTACCTAAATTAAGGAACTCAGAAAATAATCTCTTATCGAACTGAGGCTCCAGTAAAACACACTGACTGCGTCTCTACTGCGGCTTTTCCCGTTCTAGCTCCGTGCTAGAGCTTTTCTGGTTCAGCTCCGGTTTCCCTTTTCTGCTCCCGCTTTGTTCACACCACCCAGAGCCCGACTGGTGCTGCTGCGTCATGACGTCACCGTTTACATTGCTGATTTGCTCCCCAACGGCGTTACGGCGCTCACAACAACAACAACAACAACAACAACAACAACAACAACAACAACAACAACAACAACGGGGGACTGCGTCGGGTCGATGATCGTGTTGCTTTTAATCACACGAAGCCAGATTAAATTAAATAACGACTTCTCCAACCTTATGCCTTTCTCCAGAGTGCCGTGGTTCATTGTTTATTAATGTGTTTCAGCGGCATTTAGGCCTACCGACCGCTGCTGTGCTGGCTGCTCTTCCACGGGAGTTTATTCTCCCGGCAGCTCACACTGCAGCGGCCGCTCTAAAGTATTCACTGTCCGACTGTCACACAAGCAGCTGATACATATCCCCAATTCCCCTTAAGTGAATGTGTGTCAGTCTGAACTGTCGCTGTTTGGCATCACAACACTGTTATGAAAGTTTCTCTGGTATAAAATGGGTGATGTTAGCATAGCAACCGAAGCTAAACTGACTACTTGCTATTGCTATCCTGTTGTGGCATAAACCGTTTTCTACAGGCACATTTTACCGGTGTATTTTTATTATGATTCTACTTGTGATAGTCGGACACAACAACCTGTGCAGCCCATGTATTGATTCCATCCGATAGCTGCTATAATACAAAACAAAACGTCTGCCTCTCTCCACAATGATCAATAACAGCGAACGGATGGTCAAAGTAAGGTACAAATAAACAGAATCACACAAAGCCTGGTTAGTGTTGCCTGACTTTAAAAAAGTGTGTTTATAAGCACTACTGCTTGTAGGCAGGCATGACGAGACTCTTCAGTCGGCCCATGTTCAGGGGAGGTGGGTTTAGTTTCCTGCACGCCTCAACGTAAGAGAGACGTAAGCGACGCCGCCTCTTAGCTCCGAAGCTCTTGCCTCTAGACCGACAATTTTTTGGAGCTGGAAGTGAACCGGATTCCGGAGCTAAGAGGCGGCGCCTCTGCGGTGTGAACAGGAAAAACCGGTACTTTTCAGAGCTGAAAACGCGTTGGTGTGAAAGGGGCATACATGGAGTGTTTACATGAGCACAGAGAGATCGGGTTATTCATGTTCCCTTTGAATTTTTTTTCTTATGTCCATGTTGTCTGGGGGAGAAAACATATCAAACCAAGAGATCGTCAGCTTTGATTTTCGCTGTATTAACAATGTCCTGAACATTTGGTGTGTGTGCCTTACTTCTGCTACCGGCATCGCTTCATACAACAGTTCTGAGCTGTCCAACTATGACAACACTTCTTGAACATGCGAGCGCTATGGGAGAATCTGTCTTGGTACAAAGTAGTAGTGAAAACATGGTACGGAGTTTCATTGATTTGGGCATTCTCTCAATTAGCAAGTGGAATGGATTTGATAATGAAGCACTGACACAGCGCTCTACAAAGTGCGGCGAGTGGATAAACCGATTCACGGACTTTCCACACGGTAAAATTGGGGGGGGTCTAAACTAATCATTTGAAAAAGTGGGGGGGACTTGTCCCACCCTCATATAATGGCTGCGACGCCCATGGGTCCCACCTCTGAGTAGTAGTAGTTAGTAGTAGTAGTAGTAGTAGTAGTAGTAGTAGTAGTAGAACCTTTATTTATCCAGGAAAATCAACTAAGAACAAATTCTTATTTTCAATAATAACCTGACAGGAGGCAAAAGGCTTCCTGAGGGGATGGGGGTTGAGAGGAAGAAAATAATCATCTGAAATGCACAGCAGTTACAAAATCTTTTAGAAACCTGAGAGGAATCAATGCCTGAAACTTGTGATTCACCAATCTCCCTCTACATCAGACCTGGGCACTGTACGGCCCCCGGGCCACATACGGCCCTTTGGTTGACTCTGACCGGCCCGTGTAAGGTTAATTGGAAATTACAAAATAAACATATTTTCTAATTTTACCTCATGCATGGACTACAGCTGCAATGCTTTTATTTTGAAGTTGTTTTTTATTCACGTACATAATGACGCAATACGTCAAATCAAGACGTGCGCGTTATTGGATAATTGTCACAAGACGACTTGAGCGCTCAAAAATGTCAGCTGATGCTAAAAAAAGAAAGGTAGATGCCGAATGTAGGGTTTTCAACAAAAATTGGACTGCTAAGTATTTATTTACTGAAGTCGGAGGTAAAGCCGTGTGTTTAGTTTGCGGGGAGCAGATCGCCGTGTTCAAGGACTACAATTTGAGTCGGCATTACGAGACGAAACACGCGGAGAAATACAAAAACTTGACTGATGCTGAAAGGGCGCGCACATCGAACGCTTTGCTAGCTAAGCTGCAAAAGCAGCAAGGCTTTTTTACCAAGCTTCACACATCCAAGGATGCAGCAACCAAGACCAGCTTCGTGATATCCCACAAAATAGCTAAACACAGTAAGCCATTCTCAGAGGGGGAGTTTGTCAAAGAGTGCTTAGTGGACTCTGCAGCACTAATATGCCCTGAAATATGCCCTTTGAGCAAGTCCCGCTTTCCAGGCGAACCGTGACGAGAAGGATCGAGGACATTGCGGGGAATCTGGAGCTTCAGCTGCAACATGAAGTGGCAAGTTTTGACTTTATCTCCTTGGCTTTGGACGAGAGCTGTGATGTCCGCGACACAGCGCAGTTACTCGTATTTGTCCGTGGGATAACGCCGGACTTCAAGATTACGGAGGAGCTGGCAGCAATGCGGCCGATGAAAGGGACGACGACAGGGAGCGATCTGTTCACGGAGGTAAATGCGTGCATGGACACGCTGGGACTGAAATGGGACAGACTGGCAAATGTTGGACTTTTGAAACGTATGCAAGATAAAGTGACTGAAATCGACGCAGATCAGAAATTGGTATTTTTGCATTGTATTATACACCAACATGTGTTGTGCAAGTCAGTGCTAAAAATTCACCATGTTATTGATGTTGTTACTAAAATAGTAAACTTCATCAGGGCACGGGCATTGAATCACAGACAGTTTGTTGCACTTTTGGAGGAGCATGAGACTGAGCATAGTGACATCGGCTACCACACAGCTGTCAGATGGCTCAGCCTGGGCAAAGTGCTAAAAAGAGTTTGGGACCTGAAAGCAGAGATTCAAGAGTTTTGTGAGAAGAAAGGCAAAGACATCCCAGAGCTCTCAGACGAGGACTGGATGGCAGATTTTGCATTTGCTGTTGATGTGACTGCACTGATGAATGAACTGAACACCAAACTGCAAGGCAAGGGCCTTTTTGTTCATGAAATGCACAGCCTGGTGAAGGCTTTCATGAGAAAGATGCAGTTTCTTTCAAGCCAACTGGAGAGCAACACTCTCACTCACATGCAAACCCTGAAAGAAGTCACACCATCAGCTGATCACCTCCGCAGGTACTCATCCATGTTAGGAGCATTGCATGGTGAGTTTTCAAGGCGATTTGAAGATCTCCGAACAATCGAGGATGAAATGCTCGTGATTTCCTCTCGCTTTACCTGCAGTATGGATAATGCACCCAGTGATGTTCAGCTGGAACTCATTGACCTGCAGTCTGATGCAGTACTGGCAGAGCGCTTTAAGTCAGGATCTCTGCTGGATTTCTACTCTTCTCTCGAGGAGGAGAACTTTCCAAACATGAGGAGACATGCTCAGAAGATGTTGGTTCTCTTTGGCTCTACCTACATATGTGAACAAACATTTTCAAAGATGAAGTTTATGAAATCCAGGTATAGATCCTCTCTCACTGATGATCATCTGTCAGCTGTGCTTCGCATCTCCACCTCAGACATTCAACCTGACTTCGATGCACTCGTTAAAGCCCAGCAGAGACTAGATTTCTCTCACTGAACAAGAAAAAAGAACTTAAAAACACCAAATGAGGTGGTTAGACTACAAATGTAGGCATGTAAAGGAACCAACTAGCAGTGAACTGGGACACTTTCTTTGGAAGCCTTTTCTCAAAATCACAGTTCAGTGATGTTCAGTGAAAGTTCAATATGATGTATCTTGCTGAATGTTTGGAGCACAAAGACAATGTTGTGATGTCTTAAGAATGCTAAGAACCTTTACACAACTTTCCAACAGTATATGAAACTCAAAATGTGTTTTGTAGTGAATGCGACTGAAAATGTTCACTAATGTGAGTCAGAAATGGTGAAAAACGTTCACATTTTGTTTACCATTGTTTTGGGAAATTTGATTGAATAAATTACATTTTTTGTAAGGCAACCTCACTTTTTCATTGCTCAACTATAACATATACTCTTACCAGCTTGTCAAAACAATGCTATTTACTGCTTTTTATAAAGAAATACAATTAATATTATGCAGAATTGAGTTCAGCCTTTTGGCCCGGCCCTCCACAATATTTTTTGTTTCTCATGTGGCCCCATGGAAAAAATAATTGCCCACCCCTGCTCTACATTGATGTATTGATTGAAGTCTGACCAATACATCCTAACAAGTCTGAGCATCTTTATGTGTAGATGCATTGAAACAGGGAATATTGTTCCCTCTCTCTTTCTGCAGAGGTTTCATTTTTTCACCACTTTTTCATAGCCAGATTGCAATAATATAAAGCTATCAGGTTATAAAATAGTAATGAATCCAACGTCTAATGTAAATACACTTCCAAATGAGCGTTTGTGTCATCCCACAATAGTTTAATAAATAAACATTAAAATGTGATAAACATGTCAAATATGAGAACTATTAATTTGCAAACTAATTCACAAGTAAACAAATCTAAAAACTAGAGACTCACACCATCCGCAACACCACATTCAGCCCGGGGCGTGAAGTGTGTGTTTGTGTTTGTGTGTGTGTGTGTGTGTGTGTGTGTGTGTGTGTGTGTGTGTTAGAGGCAGGGACGCGGGAAGTCAGTCAGAGTTGGGGGTGTGTCGTGCGGTGGGAGGGGGATTTCTTTTTAAATATTGAAGTTAAAAACATCAATCTGTTACACTTAGAGCAAAATTAAGAGATCTATGGATAACTGTTTTTCATTTATTCTCTCTGGCTGTCCATCTCATAATGTTCACATAGAAACTAGCTGTCAATAGGAATATCATTCAGAAGAATTATAATTTAATGCAAAGATCTGTCTCAAAAAGAGGTTGTACATTTAAATTCAGGTGTTGTTATGGCAACGTCAGTGGCCAAACAGCCACATTTATTGCTGCAAATACGTTCAAACATGCTGTCGACACGTAAAGCAGTGGCAACTATGCCACCATTTCAGCTGACTTTTTCTCAGAAATACTGTCACGTAACATCCATATATTTCAGTGCTAGGTTGATGCTTAGCTAAGCTAACTATGAAACACTTTAACTGACAGGACTCAGGATCAACGGTGTACTGGAAGGTAGCTTCTAGCTTCATGTCGAACAGTCAACATTTTCCAGAGAGCTTTCTTTGAAATCACCAGGTAACGCTAAAAAACATTACATTTAGATTGTATGACAAAGTGTTTATTTAATATCTCTGGCTAGCTATAGCTACTTGCGAACAGTTTAGCTTACCCCCGCGATTCAAAGTAACGTCAACGTAGCTGTAATTTATGCTTTGCTTACATGTTCGCATAACTTGGAAGTTTACTGACATTTACATTCCTTGTTTACCTGGCTCAAGTGGTGGCTCTGGGGTTGTTGTGTGAGCCACCTCTTGAGAATTGTCGTATTTTTTAAGAAAAAATGTTCTTATGTCCGTCTTCAAAAACTCTGAGTCCGACTGACAGTTTAAACATTGTCACAGGATAGGTACCTGTCAGACAATAAGACACGTTTATTTCCATGCAACTCTCTGGTTGGTCTGGTGTCTTGCCTCTGTTGCATTCACTGAGCAAGGGAAATTACAATTCTGCCTTCCTCTCATGATGAGGTTCAGGTAAAGCAGGGATCACCAACTACATTTGTCCAAGGGCCAAAATGTATCCAATAGACACTATCGCAGGCCAGCGATTTTTATATAGCCCAGAATTTCGAAGTTGTTGGACTGAATACATGCCCTGAAAGTAATCAGAATACAGTTACAGTTACGTGTCTTAAAAAAAGTAACATATTGTGGTGACCACCTATTTAACCTCTGGGACACAATTCAAATTAGGAACTACAGTTGCGGTTATTGTTCCCACACGGACATGTTATGGGTTACTTATATATAGTGTGTGCCCTCTTGGCTCTCTCTCTTGTCGACCCGGGCTGCGACCCGACAACATGTCCTTTGCAGCTTGTTAATAAATTACTATTTCTGCACCTTCCTTGCACCGCCTCTGACTCCATATCCTCGGAACTACAATATTCAGATTACTTTATTTTTCCATCACAGATGGGTATGTTTTGGTGAACAGGAGACACTTATTTTACTGTTTTAATGGCTTATCAAGAACTCAAACACAACATCTTGGTGTCATTCTGGCAGCTCTCTCATCTGCACCCCGCATAAAAAACATCACCCGGACTGCATTCTTTGTACTGTCTTAAAACCTTTCCTTGGAATATGTTATGAATTGTAAGGTGTCCTGGGGTGCTTTGAAAGGCGCCCCTAAAGAGAATGAATTATCATTATTATTTATTATCTGAAATGATGGAATAACTTTTAAGACTTTTTCCAGTCACTTGCCCCATACATTCAGCAGCAGCAGGCCGTTCACTTTGATTTGATCCCGTTATGAAATGTCATCATTTCGAAAATAAATAAATGTTACATAAATGTTATCTTGCACATTTTATCTATCCATCTCTGTTTCTAACTTTCAATATATTTTAAAAGGGATCTCTCTCTCATCTGCGTGCGGGGGCGGGGCCTCACAGACACGCTGCATCTCTCTCTTGCTCACAGACATGATGCAGCACTGTGCAGTGTGCACACAGTTCTGCCGGTAATGAATATTACATTTTGTGAGGAATCTTTTCCACCAATAATTCCAATAAGTATTCCAAAATGTATTTACTTCAGGTTTACGAAAGTAACTTATCAGGTTACTCGTTTTTCAAATGTAACGCCAGCTGAATACAGTTAGCCTACTTGATTTTTGTATTCTGATTACGTAACGCCCTTACATGTATTCCGTTACAACCCAACCTTGCTTCTAGGCTACTGTCCCGCAGCTCCTGCCTCTCTGTTGGACTCTGTCGCAGTGGAGCTACTGCTATGGTGCGGAGCACACAAAGCAGACTCTTCACAACGAATGATCACTTCTTCTTCAAGGAAGGGAAGGTTTCGCAGTACGCAGTCTACTGTCCCGCAGCTGCTGCCTCTCTCTTGGACTCCGGTACTGCACCTTACTCACGAGACGTTGTAAAAAAAAAATGGGTGGGGGGCGAACGCAGTAACCACTCCGCCAACGCCACTGTCACCCCCGTCGTGCGGGGCGGATGAGAATGTCTGGCGGGCCGGATTTGGCCCGCGGGCCGCCAGTTGGTGGTCACTGAGGTAAAGCATGGTTAATGTATTATATTATTGAGGGAGAATTTTCCGGGGCTACAAAAAAAACATTCGGTGCTTTTGTCCTGTATAATAGCGTCATATTAAAGGCAGTCATTTGGTCTTTAGCAACAGCTTGTGAGAGCAGTGCATTCATCGGTGTTCGTTTTAATGCTGCCAGTTTGTTGACGGACTGTGTGTTGATGGGACTTCTCAGGCTCCCTAAATGTTTCCCCTGCCTTTCGCCAGTTCTCAAATCCTCCTTTCACAAAACTACCATCCCTGATCTTGTCTGCACTGACAAGCTTCTTTTCTATAGCAGAGCAACAGAAGAAGCACACTGCATTATCACTTTCTCTTATTATTTAGTGAAGCTTTTTATTAACTGCTTACACTAAAATGCTAACTCAAAAATAGTAACTCAAAATAAAACTTTTGTATTGATTTGTTTAGTGAACTTTTTGGCGTTGCAGTTACAACTCTCCGCCAACAGATGGGGTGATGCAGCCCTCTCAGCACCCCCCCTTCACGCGTCCCTGGTTAGAGGCGTGTATTTGACATCAAAAAAGAGCAGACACACATACACTCAGACCTTTTTTTACGTCAAATACACACCTCTAAATGTTTGCGATTGCATTTTGCAAGCTTGTGATAGTGATTGCCATTATTGGAAGAACAAAATATGTCCAATAAGATTTATACACCTGATACTCAGGTGCTCAACACCTCTTCCATCCTATTTTCTGTAACCCTGTTTGTCTTTATGAGCACGTTTTACCGGGACGACACACCGATGCTGCCGTGGCATGGATTATGTTTTGTGTGTTTGAGTGAGAGGCGATTGAATCTTATCTGCGTTGCTTTTGACCTCTAGGTGGAGCCTGCTCACTGTCCTTATGACACTGTTGTCACATTGTTACAGGTTCACTGTAATAAATATAAAATAATTGTCAATATAAAAACAGACAGTGTGTAGGTTACATTGATATCTTGTGCACGTCGGACATTAATTTGGTAGAATAGTTCCTGCCCGAGGGTAATAACGACTTTGTAACAGGATAACTGTCATTGACAGAACCGTGTTTAAAAACCGTACTATAGTTTTTCGTACAAAATAGTAGTATTAAACTCCATTCCCTCTTAGCAAGAGTGAATAGTCTGTCGCCAAATGAACCTGTAGGCCTATTGAAATCCCAAGTATT
Organism: Notothenia rossii; assembly: GCF_949606895.1. Taxonomy (NCBI): domain Eukaryota; kingdom Metazoa; phylum Chordata; class Actinopteri; order Perciformes; family Nototheniidae; genus Notothenia; species Notothenia rossii. The sequence goes on from NC_136906.1 coordinate 51,203,632, forward strand.
GTCCCTTTAAATAACTATAGAATTACTATATTTTTCACTCTATTTAATAATACAATAACGGTGCACGACAAATGCGGTTGGGTCACATGGTCACAATTGACTTTCTTTTCTGACACTGAATTAATTATTCTGTATTTTTGAGAGGCATTCTTCTTTGAAAGAAGATACAACAAATGTGTTACCTAATTAGTGTTATTACTTAAAAAAAAAAGAAGAAGATTAAAATCTTCATCATTGTTACGTGCCAGGCAAGCTGTGTTTTGTTCTGTTTTTCCCTCCTCCTGCTCTTTTCTCTGTAATCAACAGCTGATCAGTACCTGCCTGCACCTCATGCTGACTGCTGATTGGATTCCCTCACCCCAGCTTACCTATCAGTAGCCAGAGCCAGTCATAAAGGAGGCAATCCAGGAAGCCTTCTCTCTCTCTGAGCTGGGTCTACTGCTGACTCCAGAGCCTGTCTTTTTTTTGTTAGAGTTGTTGAATCTTCCCTGAATCTTGGTAGATTTGGGGATTCCTTGGTGAATCTATATGGTTTATGATTATTACATTTGTGTGTGTTGGGAAGTTGAGGATTTAGGTACGTTTTGGGTCCCCTCTACAGTTTAAAAAGTAGGTAAATCTTTGTTAGACACACTAGGTTATTAGATTGTTGCCACCCCTGTAATGGTTTTGTTCTCTTTGCTAGTAGATCAGATAGTGAGGGCCGTTTGTTAGATTTTTCAAAGGATATATTTAGATATAGGCCATGTTGTGTTAACAAATAAATCATTTATGGAGGCAGACAACTCAATCATCCTAACCTTAACCAAAAGGTAATTAGAGAAACAATTATAGAAATGCGGGGGGAGGGGGGGACAGAACATTAGCAGTTACATAAGAAAGTCAGATGATTATTGCTACAGTGAGCAGTCTAATCTGAACAGGAACATTTGGAGGAGGGATTTGAATGTTGTGATGGTAAGGAGGAGTTCCAAAGATTCGGAGGCAGCAGGAGGGGATGTACTCTTTTGTATTTGATCTGGTATTTAATATATACTCAGAAGGGTATCTTTATGAATGAACGCCTTCAGCAAAAAAGTTTATGTGAGTACTATTCATCTCTTCTGAGGCGCTCGCACTGAACAAATTAAACAATGACTTTAATTAAATGTATTATGTCAACAGGTTCCACATAACTGTATTAGGTTAGTTGATAGCAATACTATTAAGTTGAACCTAATATTTTTTATTTAAACTTAATATTACTTTTTTAAATTTACCTAATACAAATGTGTGAAATAAATTGACATAATAAATTAAATTAAAGTCAACCTTTCAGTTTTTTCATTGAAGGCTGAGATAAACAGATAATGGGTTTAAGACAAATTATAGCTGGGTTCAATTTATATATACAGTCTATGGGTTCAATATACAATGCTTATTTATGGAATTTTAAAAACCTTGTCATTTACCAGTAAAGACAAAACATTTAAAAGTTGTATTTTAATTCTAATCGGCCACATTTTGCTTAACAGTGTTGACATGAAGTCATAGTTTGTTAAATTAGTCTCACATTAGCTTTTTACTTCTGGTCATTTACGCTTCAAAAATCATGCAAGTAATGTTAATATGCAGATATTCTTCTTCTGACCAAAACGTGCAAGTATCATATGGGTTTGTTTGCCGCAGAGATTATCTCTGCAATAATCCAAAATCCAATGTGAAAATCCCATTGCTTTTTGTCAAGGGCACCAGTAAGAGGCTAACTTCCGGATCAGCTCCCAAAAACATGTTTTAACTGCACCTATCTGTAGCTCCTAAATGTTTCCACAAACATTATTTTTGAAAAAATACATGATAAGACTGGATTTGGGCAGATTCTTCTCCTTTATTGGGACACAGTTGAGGTAGAAAACACGGTTAACATAGATGGGAAGCTACTAAAAAACGTCCAAACACAGAATAGAATACATACAAAAAACATCTGAATATTATGTACGTCAAAGGCGTACATTTATTTTGGTATAGCAACCCAGCATTTATCTCCAAATGGTTAACAGTGAGCTATAAAGACATTTGGGTGTGCCAAGACTGGTATAACAAAATGTATACATGTGTCTTTATCTTTCGACCAATTCAAAGTAAAATATTTCAAACTATAGATTAAGTTTACATATACCATTCTAATAGCTGATATAGGCAAACTTTGACAATATTTTCAGAAGTCAATCAGATCAGGCCCATAAGAACCGCTCAAATTAGTATATAAAATAGAAATGCATCTGATACAAAAGCTAGGGGAAAGGGAATGTAAAGACAAAGGGCTTTAACTTTAGAATCCTGTTTATCAATAATCCCTTTCTCCCTTCCCTTCCCACCTCCTATTTTACGTTAGCATCCCAACCAATCATGGCTGGGCTCTCGGCTGTTGTCACAGCGGCACTTGGGTCCAACTGACGTCATCACCCCTCATCAGAGGACTGTCCGGCCTTTAGGAGAGCAAGAAAGCAGGAGAGAAGGAGTTTTAGTTCATGAGTTGATTACGTGGGCTCAGAGGGCTAATCCAATCTGGATTAGGCCGAGTGGTTTCTCTACAGGGAGGAGGTGAGCTGGTGACATAAAACTGGACACTGTGACTGCAGGTTTGAATAAGAAACGCTTTTTGATTAAAGCAGAGTGCCTAAATCTCTTCTTGCAATCTCTGAAGTAAAGCCCTAAAGGGATATGAATCATAGATTTTAAAACGGTTATTAACTAATAAATAAGAATAAAGGCTATGACCTCTGACCAAGAGATCAAACAAAAAAATGAAGAGACCACTGTTTTTTTTATTTAGGGAGGGTTTAGAAGGCAATATTTGGTGGAATAACCCAAATGTACTATTACAGCTTTGTTGTGTGATGCCATGTTCTTCATCAGCCTTTACTGTTGGGTGAAGTGTTGTAACCCAATAGCAATGTGGCACAAAAACCCTGGTGCCCATTCATCTTGATGATCATCATGAATGGATGATGAATGTAATGGTGTCTTCACAGGTCTCACTAAAAAATCCATTTGAAAGCTGCAGCTGATTCAGAACGCTGCTGCTCGAGTCCTCACAAAAACTAAAAGAGTGGATCACCTCAGTCCAATTCTGAAGTCTTTACACTGGATTCCAGTCTACCAAATAATTGATTTTAAAGTACTATTGCTTGTTTTTAAAGCACTGAATGGTTTAGGACCAAATTATATTAACGATCTCCTGCAGAAGTATGAACCATCCAGGAGTCTCAGGTCCTCTGGAACGGGTCTGCTCTCTGTTCCAAGAGTCAGAACTAAACATGGCGAAGCAGCGTTTAGTTTTGAACCCCCGACTATCTGGAACAAACTCCGTGAATCCTGCAGGTCCGCTGCAACTCTTAATACTTTTAAATCAAGAGTAAAAACTTATCTTTTTGACGCTGCATTTGAGTGAGTTGTTCATATTCACACTGCAGTATGGCTTTTATTCATGTATTTTATACCTGTTGTGTTTATTTTATTATCTTTGCTTTTTAAATGCCATTTTATAATGTGCTATACTGTATTTATTAAGCCCCAAGCCTGTTTTTCAGGTTTCAGGCTCGAAAATGACATTCCCAGAACAAATGACCATATCTTCCCTTCTAAAAGGGTTAAATTAATAATCTTTTTTCTCAAAGTAATGATAAACCTGCAATTTGGATGTAGAAAAGTCAGAATCAATATAGATGTTTTTTATTTTAAAGAAAATTCAGATTGAACATGGTAAAAAACTGTAAATTATAGTGTCAGTCCAAAAAATATTTTGTACTTATAGTGAAAACTAACCTTGGACGATGGGTTAGTAGACTAAAATCTTTAGGAATCCAAAGTACCGTAATTTTCGGACTATAAGCCGCGCCTTTTTTCCCATTTTTCGACCCTGCGGCTTATATAACGGTGCGGCTAATCTATGGATTTTTACAGCTAACGGCCACTAGGGGACCTCCTAAATCTATGGATTTTACAGGTTACAGTCCACCACCTTTAACTCTATGGGCTCTATGGCCGGTCCGCGCCACCCACCTTTAAGCGGCGGGCTCCATCAGGAAAAGCTGGAGGCCGGAAAAGAGTGAGACAGGTAGCGCGCAAAAGTAAAAGTGGAACCGAGAGTGGTACGAGAGACAGAACGAGAGCAAGACAGACAGACATTACGAGAGCGAGACAGTTTGTCCCTGTACCACTGGTTGAAAACCACTGCTGTAGATCACTGCCGGTACGTGCGCTGGGAGCGCACCGTTTAAGTTTGAAAGTTGAAAAGTTTGTGTGTCTGAAACGCTATGTGATACAGTACAGTTTACACAGCACAGTACATGTTATGTAGCTACTATTGCACTAAATGTTAACACTTGAATACGTTATGCAAATATGCAACTTGTTTGTTGAAATGTTAATAAATGGGAGCTTCCTCAAACAGCCATCTCTTTCCCGACAATCCCCTCTGTGCACGAACCCTTAGGGTAATTAAACATTAAAACATCTGCGGCTTATAGTCCAGTGCGGCTTATATATGTACACATCATTCAATTTAGCTGCTGCGGCTTATATTCAGGTGCGCCTTATAGTCCGAAAATTACGGTAAATCTTCTGGGGCCATTTGGGTGGATTTTCCTTATCTCTGGCCCCCCTTCTTCGATTTTGACATGAGACATCTCTTTCTGACCGTTAGAGCCAATAGAATCAAAGAGCAATCGTCCCGCACACACAGAGCGTAGGAATGGCCTGTTCTGATGTTTGAAAACGGAATTGCCGTTTTATTGCTTATAGATTATCAGAACATTTCAAAGGGGACGCAGCCACATTGGATATTAACCTATGGATTAACTAGAGCATCGTTGTTATCGTTTTAATGCCATTGAAGACCAGTTTTGACCAGACAAAACCAAGGTAAGCCATGTTAGCGTTGTAGGCTACCTAGTGCCTTATGTTTTGATGTACGTTTTTGTTGATAACGTTGTGAGTTTGTATCTTTCAGTGTTCAGCTAGGAGTGATTTTCGGTGCAGTAATAGGTTAGCATTTTTCGCTCGGGGCTAATTCAGAGGCTCACTGTTAGCATTGTGTGTTTCTTTTGAAAAAAAAAATGTAAAAGATCAGTTAAATTCGTTTTTTCCCGTTATATGGATATAAAATATTCATAGTTTATTAAATATTAAGGTTCCTTAGACGTTGTTTCCTGCAAATGACACGGTTTCGGCTCCGGAACCGGGTCCGTGGGGCTTAAGAGTTTTTAAATGTCTTTTATTTTATTTTGCAAAGCACCTTGGGTTGCCGTGTGCTGAAAGGTGCTATATAAATAAACTTGCCTTGCCTTGATGATTGCTGAGGTTTATAATGGACTTCAGGTCAGTCCAATGTCCCTCAACAACTGTACTGACATCGAGTCGTAACAGCAGCTAGGGTGAAGTACGACTCTTTGAAACATGCTCCTCAGGACAGGGTTGACATCACGAAAGTTAGGGAAGAAAGTCCTTCATCAATAAGAAGCAAAGAGTAGTCAGGCTGGGGTTTGCAAAAGCCCAAAGGATTGGAATCTATAAGACTGGAGTAACATCATGTTCTCTGAAGATTCAGATTTTCAGCTAATGCCAGCTCTAAGATGAATTGAAGATGCCTTCGAGCTACAGTGCCTTGCACACACTGAAAAAGTGGATGTTAGTTGATGATCTGGGGGTTCTTAAGCAAAGCTGGAATTGGGCAGATTATAAAGGCTCATACATGGTTATCATGTTTCCTACTTCTTTGAAAATGTTACGGAACTTTAATGGTGCGTTCACACCGGACGCAATGTGATTTTTGGCGTGGAGCGATGACATGTAAGTCAATGTAGATGTGGATATAGATATTCAGGCGGCGCAAAATCGTGAGTTACATTTTTTCCACTAGAGGGTTTTTGATTTGATTTCTAGCGAGAACTGTATATTGTACTTTTAGAATCCACGTCCAGTGGATGTGTAGGATCTATAGTTTGATAGATATTACGAAGATTATTTGAGGTCTCGCCAGGAGAACGTGTATATACTCTGTCTTTCCCCTATTCATTTCTATTGACGGTGGCGTCCATGTAAAGTTGGCGTCAACCCTCACGGGGTGAAAACAGTATTTCCGGCCTCGAAGTTTTCATAATAAAATTAAATTTAAAAAAAAAAGTATTCCCCTCACTGTCAAATGATTTTACAGTAATATCTGCAGTACTCATCCACTAAAAAAACATCAGTTTATCCTTGTCAATTACACAACATTGATTGGTTTAAATGGTGTACAATGCTTTTATGTTTTTAATCTTCGATTCGGAGAAACAAATAGTTTTTTCGGAGTTTAGGATGGCCGAAGACACTACACTACCCATAATCCTCTATCGTTTGGGACTAAAACATCCGCTTTGCTTGACAAACCCTGTGATTAGTCCTCACGCTCTGTGATTAGATGTTGGAGTGGCAGTGCGCCAAGGTTACCCCGAGCGTCAAACAGCTCTTTGAAAGTGAATGAAACCACGGCAGACTATATACCCACATGACAGCTAAGGTCAGAAGAGCTTTATTTAATAGCTGGTCTTATGTCTGTGACCCCTCCTGTTGTTAATTGTCAAGGTTCACAGGCAAATTTTGCAAATATGGCAGTAGCCATCGATCATCTTAAGATAAGATATAGGGTTGGGAGGGTTACTTTGTAAATGTAATCAGTTATTGATTACTGATTACATGGCTCTGAAAGTAATCCGAATACAGTTACAGTTACGCGTCTTAAAAAAGTAACGTAATCAGATTACTTTTAGATTACTTTTGGATTACTTTTTTTTCCATCACAGATGGTATGTTTTGGTGAACAGGAGACACAAAAAGCAAAAGGAAACTGAACGTGTTTTTACTGTTTTAATGGCTTATCAAGAGCACAACTGAAACATAACATCTGAAACGATGCAACAACATAATGAACTTTTTTGGGATGCAGCTTGGGATGTGAGGAGTGAGGGACACGGCTTAGAACGGGCGTGTCGCCTTCTGTCCTGCCAGTGTTGGCAGGATATGAATTAAAATGTCGAACTCGGACTTCATTTTAAGGAGATGTCGGCCAGGGGTATAGGGCTATATTTGTTTAAGCACCTGATCGGCAAAACAGGAGACTGTGCACCAGTCTGCCTTGATCTATGAATTCACTCACAGTATCTGCTGCCCACAGCTGTTTTATAGAAGGAAAACCTCCTTCATTTCATGAAATCTCTCCAGCACCAGGAGGCAGCGGGAGGGTTAACTCAGTCTCTGAGAAGACGAGCGTGCAGTGCCTTTCACGCACCACCTTCGCTGTGTTTACCTTCAGAATCATAAGGCTAAAGGGCGACCGCAGGCTGATGTGTTTTAACCACACACACCTCTACACACACACGACTTAAACGCAGACTTTTGTTCCTCCATGTTTCGTTGTTATTGTTTCACTGAGCGGACCCGCCCCTTTTCAAACACTCCCTTTTTTGGTCCATCTGCGGGGGTAAAAGTTTTTGTGCGCTGTGATGATTCGGCTGTACCTTTAATAATGAATATTAAATGTTGTGAGGAAATTTTTCCACCAATAATTCCAATAAGTAATCCAAAATGTATTCACTTCAGGTTTACGAAAGTAACTAATCAGATTACTCGTTTATGAAATGTAACGCGAGCTGGATACAGTTACTTGATTTTGTATTCTGATTAAGTAACGCCGTTACATGTATTCCGTTACAACCCAACCCTGGATATACTTTATTTATCCCAAGTTGGGAAATGTTTTTGTTACAGCAGCATGTAAAACATACAATTTATTGTTACTTTGTAATTCTACTCCACTACAATTCAGAGATTAACCTGGTATTTTTACTCCACTTCATTTATTTTAGTTACTTTGCAGATTCTGATTAATGATGTGAAATATAAACAACCCTTAAATCAGACTTTAGTTACACCTGAGTAAAATTCAGGAAAGGTGATTGTCAAGTGCCAAAATAAAATATGCAATATATTAGATGTTAAGTATGCAGTGTTGCTGGCTTTTAGTGATGGTTGCTTTAACCATTTTCGTATAAATGATTATCCACAGATGTGTGTCACTGCTGTGGAAGCACTTTGGAAATGATGCACGCGCAGCGGAGCAGGTCACGCGCACCTGACACAATTTGTTGTTTGTATTTTTCGCTACGTTCTCTTTTTTGAGAGGGTGCATAACATTCAACTGCCCCGAATATCCTGACGCGAAGCCAGAAGAGAAAACACACAAGATTTACTATTCTACCCGCACAATTTGTCTCTGGTGTCGGAATGTCTCGCTATGTTAGTACATTCTTAAAAAACAAAACACCATTTAATTTTGGGTTAAAATGTGTTGTAACTGCGTTACTGAGCATTGTAACGGGTATGTATTCATTTAATTAGTAATGCGTAACATTACTTTGTTACAGCAAAAAGTAATATATTACTGTAACTCCGTTACTTTTGTAACGCGTTACACTCACCCCTGCTGATAATACAAAGTTATTATGGCATTATATGCTGTGTGTTATTTGTAACATCTTCAGAAACTACCTTTCCAACTCCTCACCAGTTGACTGTTACAGGTCTATACAGGTTCATGGTAGCCTACAATGCATAAGCTTCAAATCGAGAGACTGGAACTGTATTTTTCTTCACCGTTCTGGTTTTCATTTCACAATACAGTTAATAGTAATATTATGTTTAATATATTTTTTTTTTATTAACTAGACAACTGGGTCACGAGACCATCTTTTCTGTCGGTTTGGTGTTACAAATATCAAAAGAATATATGTGTGGATAACAAAATAAATCTGTCATCAACTAAACTATATATCTAAACAAGTACCCGCCTGTACAGTGGGGTTAGGCGGTCATTTTGCAGCTCGTGGTATAAAAATAGACAATGGCTGGAATATGCATCTGAAAAAATAGTGCCATATTCTGCCATGCCTGTAGAAATGTTGGGTCAAAAATAATGCTTACAATAGCACAGATGCCTTCACCACAAATGGCTACAAAAAGATCTCATATCCCAAGCTTATCAACAAGCTAATGTTGCAGCTGAAATGTTCTTCAGGTTACAAAGTCAACCTCACATGATGATGTGATACCAGTTTTCAAGCACAGTAATTATTCTCTTCCCAGAGTATATGATGGGACCAAGGTGATGATTTAGTACATGGTTTTAATAATACTTTTGCTTTTCAATGTTTGCCATTTCAAACCATGAGCTGGTTCAAATAATATTTGCCTTGATTTACAATATGTTCTCATTTTTTTTATCAGTACAGTTTTGAAGCTTTTGTGCTTTTCTTTGCCATAGTCCACTTTGGACTATATGAAATATTTCAGGATTGCACTTTTAACTCACTTGAAGTGTTCTCACATGCTTAGTTTCAAAACATAACAAATGCCATAATCTGTTCATTGGGGACTATCAATGCTATTTTTCATTGCTGTTTCCGGCCATTATTGCTCATGTAAACCGACTACTGCTGCGCCCCCTGTAATCTCAGATGCACGCTGAGTCATTTTGTTCTGGAACCGGGCCTGTACATGGCAGTGACGTGCGGTGAGGTTCATGGCTGGTGATGCACTGACTCTTTCAGAGTCAGATTTACAAATATTATATTTTGACCTTAATCGAAATATTCGGCTATTTTCAAAAGGTTTTTTAGTCTGATGCTTCAATTCATTTTAAACAGACCGTACAACAAAAGGATACCCAACATCTAAATATTGGATTGTTCTTTCTTAGTAAGATCCCATTTTAATTACAATTGTGGTCTTACCTTGACTTGAAGATGAAGTCCATGCTATCATTCTGGACAACAATCTCTATTACTTTTTTGTAAAAGTCCCCCTTATCTCCCTGTAATTTGAAAAGTCTAGCTTGTTGTTTGTGTCTACCGTCTCTGCGTAGAATAACAGTAGCAACAAGAACCTGTGGGCTCATGTGCGCCCCCTTCAGTGCGGCAGAGGTTATGGCTGCCTCCCCTGGTGCTTTTTTCATTGCCGTTGTGTGATGAGACCAGCGAGCCTAAATATCATATACGTGAAATAAGTTATTTAGAGACTATGGATGGCGAGGATAAATGTAATAAAGATCTACAAACATTACATTGGTGACATACAGTGAGATGGTAACAAGCATGCGCTTAGTGCTCGCGCTCCAGCCAGTTTCTGTGGGGTGACGCATTCTGAGGTGAGGCAGAGCTCATCTGTGCCTCACCTCACCCCACAGTAACTGGCTTGAGCGCGCTCACAAAATAAGTGCCCGAGTTAAATTAGTGCCCGCGCTCCAGCAAATTACTATGGGCTACGAGAGGCAAAGCTCGTCCCTGCCTCACTTCTCATCGCTACCCGTAGTTGTAGCGGAGCACGGCAAATTTGCTGATTTTGACTTTAAAAAGCGATTGGAATCATACATAAAGCACATTTACAACACAGATCAGTGGAGACATTTTATTATCATTACTATTTAGTTTTTCTTTAGTTGTTTTTCCGTTACATTGGAGTATGACAGATGAGGCTCTGCCTCCCCTGCCTCCCCTGACTGCTTGTCGCTGGTACATGGCCATATACTAAACAAACTACAGAGCCCATTCTGTGTCTTGTTAGTGTTTACTTCCTCTCTGCCTTCTTCTGGTGATTTATCTGACGTCCAGTGCTCCGTCTTTTAACCTCTTTTCCTTTCTCTTTCTTGATCCTCCTTAGCAACCTTCATTATAGTCCTTGACAGTGGTCTGTACTGCTGTATTAACAACGTGTCACATGTTAAGAATTTACAATCAGAATTGAGTATTCAACTAAGCCGTGTAATAAAAGTTGTTAGTGGCCTTAAGGACACAGTTGTTATGCTATACCACATTGCCCTTCACTGGATGTATAATGAGCTGCACTAAACTACATTTTAGCATTTAAAATACCTAGCCATTCTTTTGTGGTTATTTTGATGAAAGTGACTAAAAAGTAACTAAAAAGTAGTGTAACTCATTACATTTCAGAGACAGTAATATTGTAATGTAACTTATTACTTTCAAAAGACCGTAATAAGTAATATGTAATATATTACATTTTGGAAGTAACTTGCCCAACACTGATTATTAGTGTAGGACACTTATGTACAGTATGTATAAGCGGCCGAGATGGGTTTTCTCCGCAGAGTGGTTGGTGTCTCCCTTAGGGATAAGGTGAGAAGTTCAGTCATCCTGGAGGGACTCAGAGTTGAACCGCTCCTCCTTCACGTCGAAAGGAGCCAGTTGAAGTGGTTCGGGCACCTAGTTTGGGCGCCTCCCTAGGGAGGTGTTCCAGGCACGTCCAGCTGGGAAGAGACCAAGGGGTAGACCTAGGACCAGGTGGAGGGATTATATCTCTTCGCTGGCCTGGGAGCGCCTTGGGATCCCCCAGTCAGAGCTGGTTGATGTGGCCAGGGAAAAGAAAGTTTGGGGCTCTCTGCTGGAACAGCTACCCCCGCGACCCGACCACGGATAAGCGGGAGAAGATGAATGGATGGATGGATATTGTAGTTCTACACATTAATATCTGATTTGTAAAACATCATAGACGGAAAGGTATATCCATCATTTAATGGTAAGCTATTGAAATTGTGATTCCATAGATGTGTCTCCCATCACCCAAAACCCCTGACTATTCTCTCAACTCAGTATTTACATTCTTTAATTCAAAGAAAATCAGTAATATCTTTAAAAACTACAAGTCCCTTTCTATCAGCTCTGCACCGTTATGGTGTAAATATAGCCTATCTACCAATTGGATCAAATTTAAAAGTCAGCCGAATTAGTGTTGATGCTGAAAGGAGACGTATTGTGTGAAGAGAAATTGAAGATGTTGTTTAATTGCTGATTTATGATCCATGTCACGTTTTCAATTTCGGCGGCAGTTCTTCCAGTTTGTCCAGAAGTCTCCTAATTAGGGCTCTATACATAGAGAACTACGGCATATATGTAATATTTGATGCAGCCGAACCGTGTATTACAATGCCGTTATGTGATGACTTTCAAAGAGAAAAGCAAGCAAACTCGGAATAAAGCATTGTTTTTTGTTTTTTTTTAATTATGTTTTCGGATTTCATATCGCATAAACACCATATCCAAACGTGCATTCCGGCTAAAACATCCAATCACCGAGCTTCAACGACAGCTGAGGATTATGGATAGTTCGACGTTTTTTGGCTTTCAAAACCTCTGAAAAAAGAAATGTGTCTCTCAGAATCGAAAGGGAAAAACCTATGGGAAAAACACAAAAGAAGTGTACACAATTTTAACCAATTAATGTTGTGTAATTAACAAGGATAAACTGATGTTTTTTAGTGGATGAGTAATGCAGATATCACTGTGTAATCATTTGACAGTGAGGGGAATATATCCGGTTTTATTATGAAAACTTCGAGACTGGAAAAACTGTTTTCACCCACGCTAACTTTACATGGAAGCTGCATACATGTTATCCTGACGAGACCTCAGATCATCTTTGTAAATATCAATCAAACTATAGATCCTACACATCCACTGGACGTGGATTGTAAAAGTACAATATACACTTCTCGCTAGAAATCTGATCAAAAAGCATTTTAATGGCCAAACTATTCTACAATTTAGGATTTTCCAGAGAGGGTTATTTGTGAATAAACGAATAAACGGGAGCATGTTGCTTCTTACACGACCACTAGAGGTGCCACACTTTACAACGTGGCTATGGGTCGTAATCTAAGCTCCTTAAACAATCAACCTATTTGGTTGTTTTTTGTAGGAGCAATGTATAAAGACCAGCAAGGTTTACTTACTTTTATTTTGTCGGAACAGCCCCTTTAGCTCGGGTAGCAGTAGAAGAGCCGCCTTTAGAAAACTCTGAAGGTGAAGTTGGCCTACGTTCTGATTGGGTGCGACGGTCAGAATTGTCTACCCCTCTTGTGGAAAGTCTGCCTCGGGAGCTCTCTTCCCAGAGTTTGGGAAGTACAGTACCTCCAGATGGGAAGCAGGTCTGGGAGTTTTGTGAGTCTTTTTGTAAGAAGACCGAGCGGGCATCGCGAAAGGACACAGACGGAATGATCTCTTCATTGTTGTTATCTGTGGCACGTGTCACTTCTACTGGAGAACTTGGGCGAGACGTGGACTGAGGTCTAAACGCAGGAGGGCTTGGAAATGTGTGGCACACAGAAGGACAACATGGCGGTAGGCGCACTCTAGAAACAGGTGGTGCTGTCACAGGAAGGCTGTAGGAGCGCATCTCGCCTTCATAGAGTTCATTACTTCCACATCTCTTCCACGTTTCTGATTGCTGCTCTGGCTCTTGTGTCACCATAACAGCATACTGTCTTAAAGGACGGGCAGGCAAGATAGTGATCGATCTTGACCTGGTGCTGAATCGGTTTGGCAGCACTTCCACATTCTGAATGGATGTCTTGAGGCGTTTGGACTCTCCCGTCTTTTGGTTTATTATTGGGAGATTCAGAGTTGAATCTTCCTGTGAGCCTTCCTTATTTCCTAGTATGCCATCATCTCTCCGGAAGGAATTGTCCAACAAAACCTCTGGGGGCGGAGGTGGTAGGTTGTCTACATCCAGGTCATCCTTGCTTTCAGGCCAGCTGTTGTTGTTATTGTTGCCATTGATTACAAACCCCCCCTCATTACCATTAACCGTGTCAGATAATTGAGGGATCCGAACTTTTCTGTGACTCCTGAAATGAGGTGGGACATTGGCAAGACTTTGCCCTGGTCTACCATCCACCCCTTGGCTAAATGTATTTATCAACCTTCTGACGGATTGGTGCTTTGGTGGTTTGGGTGCTAACATTTTTGAGGAACCAGGTGATTGATTTGTTCGGAAATTGCCTTTTTGTGCACCTGACGATCCACTTAATGAATGCCGTCTTTGTCCATTTCTATACAGGCTATAATGAGGACCTGCTAACTCCTTCTTCCCTTGACCTTCGGCCATCTTTTTCATTTGTTGATCCAAGTCCCCCCGGTTCTTTTGTAGTTCCATCATAAAGCCTATGCTCATGATGGATGATGTGTATTCAATAGCAGTCACAGTAGTCAGGGGTCGTTTCCCTTCAGGCTGCCGGTCCTTCATGTACTTTGCACACATGTAAAATAAAGCTTGACTGGGATCTGGTGGGGAAGAGTTTGACCTTTGCCTTTCAGGCCTATCGTCTTCGTCATCCTCAAACTCTTCATCATCATCATCATCCTCTTCGTCATCTTCATCATCCTCATTGTAGCCCTCAAGACTGGGTAAATTACCGGACAGCATATCAAATGTACCTCGATTGTTGAATCCAGATCCAATAATTCCAGCACTCCCACGCTGCCGGCGGTACCTCTCAGACCCCGTCAGATTCTCATTTTCTCCCCCAATCCCACTGTCTTCACTGTGCAGGGACAACTTCTCTGGGTTATACTTCCTCATGGCAGCTTCCTCCACTTGTGCCAGCACTTGAAACAACCTCTGCTCTGCTGCCTGCTTGGCATGCATCTTCCCAACCAGCAGTTTCGAGAGAGAAGCAAAATATTCTACCGCCTCCTCAAGGGTGGTGTCACTAAGTGCGTGGACCGAGCCCCCCACAAGCCTCAATTTCTCTGTTGAATGCTGAAGCAGTTGCTGTAACAGATCTGGAGGTGGGTTCGGGGGGTTGCCTGTGTAATTTTTCGGTTTAGATGGAATAATAGTGGGGCCCATCATCCCCGATTGCAAGGCCATGTTGTCCCCATGCTCTTTCAACATGAGCTCCCCCTCCTCGGCCATTTCCTCCAGAGCCTGGTTGATCTCCTCGAAGCGAAACACCAAAGCAGACATCAGGGGCTGCAGGGACAGCTGGGTCTGCGCGGCCTGGTCCAGCAGGCCCAACAGGGTCTCATATTTGGAGATGTTCGGATTCAGATAGGCATAGGCTGCCACGTGAGCCCTCACCATGTGTGGAGGGAAGTCCACCTTTGTCTGGACACAAGACGTTTTTCTTTGCTTTTTAGTAGACCTTCTCCTAATTTTATTCTTCTTTATCTTCTCGTTTGTTGTACATGTGTCTGTTTTTACAACCTCCTCGACTATTCCTAACGGCCTCACATCCACCTCTGTTTCTTTAATGTCCTCTGTGTTTTGGGCCACTGCTGCGTCGCAGGCCAGCTGAGAACAATCAATCTCTTTCGTATGAGGTTCTTCAATGGGAAGAGGAAGTTCATTTTCTTCCTCGTCAGTCTTGAAACACTCACCCTTTTCTTCTTCAGGTCTAGAATCAACACCCTCCCGTGGTGCTTCATCTGGCAAATCTGATTGAGGTTGAGAATTTGCTGTCTTAGAAAATAACTTTCCTTTGGATGGAGAGGAGCCCATTTGTGCATTTAAATGTTGTTCAAGAAACCTTAATCTCTTTCTCTGAAGAAAATCAAGTCAGGGAAAAAAAGGGAAAGCCAAAGTGTAAATCCATAAGTAAGGTCTTCTAAAATCCTCCAATGATGTCCATCTGTTGACAGTCAATCCTCCAGATTTTAATTTGAATATATTTCTGAAGTTAGTTTATGCTTTATTCTCAATAAAAAAGTGCACAAACTGAAACCTGTATTGACTACCTACCGAGGCTTGTGATGGTAAGGAGCTGTGAGGATAAGACATATTGGGGGGGGGGGGGGGGGCGGTTTCTCCCCTTCAGCATGCACAGATGGTCATGTTAAGTACATCAACACACACACTTGCACACACAAAAATACACAATGTAAGACTTTAAGCTCATCAGGTTAATCAGAGCCTACTGTCAGGTGATGTTTTCAGCCTCATCCACTGTGCTGGTGGTAGTTTACATGCAACTGTTGGGTTCACTCAGAGATAAATAACAATTTTCAGAGATGTGCTGCTTAGCCTGTTGTATAATATTTTACCTCACTGTAAAAAAATATATTACATATGTTTTGGAGTTGTGTCTTTGCAAAACTAATTATGTATCGCACGCACACACGCACGCACGCACGCACGCACGCACGCACGCACGCACGCACACAAGTCTAAGTGTCAGGTACAGGAGATGATTCTGTGGCAGATAAAGATAGTATCTGCAGTAAGATAGCAATCTAGTAACTCGAGACACCTATCAGGTTTTGTTCAGGTCATAGTGACAGTTCTTGTGAAAGCTGACTCACACCTGACTTATTTGAAATGCCCATTCAAAAACCTACTTCAATGTCATCTTCAACAAAAACAATTTCACCTGGCAATTAACCAAAATAAACTGCACCTTCACACTGAATAATTGTCTTGCATGATAAAATAATGAGTATAAACAAAATATTTGTATTTGATTCCTCATCTTAAACAGGTGGTTTAAATAAACAAACACTACCTTTTTAAGTATAGAACATCTTGCCATCATTTGGTTTTGTAGGATGGCTGAGATGAGTACTTTATATGTTTAAATGTGTACGACTGTGCAAAATACTGCCTATGAAAAGCTGAAATTGCAAATCGTGTTGATTAAGCTATGTCATTCTTAAAACTGTCTTTCACATTAGAAATAGAAAGTTATACCCCTTGACCTGCCAATGGGGGGGTGGGGGGGGGGTCAGTGGTTTGATCCCCTCTCCTGCATTCCACAAGTGGAAGTGTCCTTGTGCAAAATATTTAACCCCCAAAGCCCCCATAGGCATATCTACGATATTAGAGTGCATGTAAGTCACTTTTGGTAAAGCGTCAAGTAAATAACATGTTATATTTAATACATTCTCGGCTCAGCCCTATCAGAAATGGTTCATGGAATATCAGTTGAACAGGTCAGGTCTGGTACATCACTGTGTAAACCTCTTCAATCAAACACTTGACTGTAGAGGCTCAGAGAAAAACGAGAATGAGACTGTTAGACCTTTTCTGGAAACAACTCTCTCAAAGCAGCTCTGTAATCCTTGCCACCCACGCTCAGATGAACTGCAGGAACCAAACACGCTGTTGGCCAACAGAGCTTACACTGCTGGAGCTCTGATTAATGTGCCCTGCTTGTAGACCTGATTTGGCAATTTTAACTTAACTCAAGTCAGAGGGAAATATTTAACTTATAATATTGATATACTCTTTTAATCTTATCCTTTAATATAATCTATACTTAGGCTTTATTTTTGTGTTTTTGCACAGTCTCCATTGCTGAATCTGTTTTTAATGAGGCCTAAAGATGCTCAGCCTGGATCCATTCTTCGTCTATGATTACTATATATGTAATTAGTTAATTCTCAGTAGTGTAAAGTACATTTACAAGTACTGTACTTAAGGCGAGACACGGCAGGCAAAAACATCGTTTTTCATGCCCATGTCAATTTTGAGATTTTGTGCTATTTTGATTCAATAAGATGTTTTCTTTCAGGCTTTTGGAAGGAAAACGTACAAAATACACATTTAGGTGTTTATTTTACTATAGTTTGTCTATTTCCGTCGGTAGATTTCTCCTAAATTCACCAAAAGTTAGCAATCTAACGTAACATAAAGTGCCGTGACCGCTGTTTGCTCCATGTCATGAGAGGTACCGTTGGAAAGCTCAGGTTCTCCTGCACAATCTCATCGGATCCAAATATGGTCATTTCCTTTGTATCAGCAACCAATCGTGAAAGTACAAAGGGGTCATCTGACCAAAGAACGGAATCTTATTGGCTAGTGTCAATTTCTGACAACGTGATTCGTTCAGATGCGTCACGTGGTGCGCCATGACACTTCCTTGTTTATATTTGCGCTGAAAATTTAAATCTCAAAATGCCGAAACATCCGCGAAAAAATCGTTCAAAGAGAAGAGGACAACAATTGTCACTTGCACGTAGCAAGGTAGAAGACAAAACAAATGACCCCGAACCTGAAAAACCTTCACTTAGTGCGTCAATGCGCAAGCTGTCACCCAAAGAGCAGGAGGGTTTAGATAGCGCCACACAGCAGTGGCTGATAATACATGTAGCACGGCTGAATGAACTGCTCAGTGGGTTGATTTGCCCAAATTGCGCAGGGACAGGGCTCAAAGTTAACATCGATCCGCAAAACCATGGTTTCTGTAGCAGCTTAATTTTAGAGTGCAGTCTGTGTGATGGTGGGTACCGCAAAAGTGTGTACACATCTACACGTCTTCAAGACGAAACCAGGAAGGATGTTGCTTTTGATGTGAATGTGAGAATGGTGCTCTTAGCGCACGAGTTAGGCTTGGGCTATGCAGCTCTGAAGAAAATAAGCAAAGTGTTGGGGATTCCTGCACTTCATCTCAAAACCTATCAGAGACATGACAAGAGAGTGACAGGTATAGAAACAGGATTGAGACCAAGAAAACTTGAACTATTGAATTCAGAGTATAACTTATCAGGACATTCAGTTGACTTATTTTTTTCTCTTATTAGTGGCAGAAATAGAGAGAGGCCTGGAGTCACTTCACAGGACAAGGGAGCAGGTCAGGCAGGCTTATGCAGATGTGGACCCAGATGTTGCAGAGTTGCTGAGGGAGGATGCAGAGGCAGTTATAAACATCAGCGTGTCATTTGATGGCACATGGCAAAAGCGAGGCTTCACATCCCATTATGGGATCGGTGTGTGCATTGACATCCTTACTGGATTGGTGATAGACTATGAAATCCTATCATCCTATTGCCATGCTTGTGCTCTAAAGGGAAATGCCAAGCAAGAGCAAAAGATTACAGAAGAGGAGTATGACAGTTGGCGACAGACACATAGTGATTGTGCAAGAAACTTTGCAAGGTCAAGCAAGGCAATGGAGCAGGAGTCAGCCAAGAGGATGTGGGCCAGGTCTGTGAATCGCCACCAGGTGCGGTACACAGAGATGTTGTCAGATGGGGATAGCGCAGCATTTAGGGAGGTGGTTGCACTGAACCCATACCCTGGGCATGAAGTGGTGAAATTAGAGTGCATTAATCATGCCCACAAGCGAATGGGTACAGCACTCAGAAAAATGAGTTCACAGAAAAAGTTAGGAGGGAAGGGTGTAGGGAAGCTGACTGCAAAGAAATGCAAAACTTTGCAAAATTATTACAGGGGGGCAATTCTCAACAACCAGGGTTCAATCGATAAAATGAAGGGAGAAATATGGGCAGGTCTCCTCCACGGCATGTCTACTGATGACAGCCCCTTACACACCAGGTGCAATCCCTCCTGGTGTTGGTATAGGAAAGCAGAGGATAATGGGGAAACACCTGGTAGCCACAAAGAACATGCTGGAAACTTTTTAAAGCGAGAGGTGGGGGAGAAGCTTATCCCTGTGTACCACCGCATGTCAAGTGACAGCCTGCTCCAGAGAATGCAGCATGGAGGTACTCAAAATGCCAATGAGTGCCTCAACTCTGTGATATGGGCGCGGTGTCCAAAAACGGTCTTTGTGGGGAAAAGCAGGGTTGAGGCAGCTGCAAGTATGGCCATCTCCACCTTTAATGAAGGTGCCTCTGCCATGCTGGCTGTTATGGAGAAGTTGTGGCTCCAGAGCACAGCTGTTACTGTCAGCGCAATGAGACAAAGTGATTTGCTGAGAATTTCAAAAGCTGCGGCCATTACATCTGCTAGTTTGAAATATAGGCGCAAGAGTCTAAGCACAGCAAAAAAGGTGAAAAGACATCAGCAGGAGATGCAGGAGGGGCCTACTTATGGAGCAGGCATGGACTAGGGTGGCAGTTCTGCAGTGTGTGTGTTACTGTGGTCGTAGTGTGTGTGTGTTACTGTGGTTTTGTTCATCAGGTACATACTGTGTTACTCAGTTTTCAGTTGTATTGTGTTTTATATGTTCTATATTGTTGTTGTTGTAAGTATTAGATTAGATATTGTGTCTGAAAATAGTTTCTTCCAATAAAAAAAATATGGAATTTGACAATACATATATTTAAAGGTCGTTTTCTCAAAATGAGTTTTTTCTCCTACTCTGAGCACAACATTTCCACTTCAGTAGCACGTAGACACACCAAACCTTCCAGTTATATTCCTATCCATATTCTGAAGGCTTTTACAGAAGGGTTTGTTCATTTATCATTCATAGCCTGAATTATATAACATTTTATACCTAAAAACATGGCGAAAATTGATATTTTAGGGCTGTTGACAGTATTTTCTGATTTATTTAATGATAAAAAGAGATATAAAAAATCCCTTCTGTAAAAGCCTTCAATTCTAATATGACAACAAAATGAAACAAGAATTTTGAACCTGGCTTTATCCAATAAAAAAAATTCGTTTCCTGAAATGTGTTAAAATCTGCGCATATTTAATGAGATTATGGCTAATTTGCATATTTAAACATGCTATTTCTGAAAACTTGTAATACAAAAAACAATTGCCTTATTGTAAGTAATTAACTGGAGAAATTTATAGCTGATATCTTTAAGTTAAAAAAATTACCCTATTCACCTGTAGTGTCTCGCCTTAAGTACAATTTTGAGAATGTCAATGTTATGCTACCTTGTAATTATACTCAACTACAATTAAGATGTTAATAGTGTACTTTTACTCCGCTAAATTTACGTACAGTAGTACCTTTAGTCACTTTGCAAAAATGGATACATGCTAAATAAAAAAAAGGATTTTAGTCACACCTGGATTAAATTAACTTGCTACCCAGAAGTAAATAAAGGAATTACAATGTGTTACACCTTTTACAAGCTTGATAAACACATCAATAATTATAATCAAAATATATCATACTGTATGTATTATTCTGAGATGGACCAATCTACACATTGACTACTTTTACTTTTGGTACTTTAACTATATTTTGATGCTAATACTATTGTACTTTGAATGCAGGACTTTTACTGTAAGTATTCCTACATTCTGGTAAGTTACATTCTTTTACTTCAGGACACTGAACAAACTGAAACGTTGACTTTAATTAAACATATGTCAAAAAATGTTATATAACTGTATTAGGTTAGTTGAAAGCAATAACATTACGTTGAACCGATTTAAACTTAATAGTATTGCTTTCAACTCACCTAATACAGTTATGTGAAATCTGTTGACATAATACATTTAATTAAAAAGTCAATGCTTCAGTTTTTTCAGTGTACAAGAACTAAGTCCTTTTGCCACCTCTGCTGTTTCCGATGTTTGTTCTGTAATGTTATAAGTTTAGTCTATTCCTGACACAATTCAATTGTTTGCATGTTTGTCCGTAAATGGAGGAGATCCCTGTTGTGACCTTTTCTAAAGTATTTTTCATGTGTTCCTTTTAAAGGTTATGTGTTGAAGGAGTATTATGTTTCCATCTGAAATGAAGCACACTATGACTCATTTGTCAGATATTTTTACTTACAGTTACCTTAATAATTGTTTCCAACTCACTTTTTCTCTTGACAGTTTCACAGGTACAAGACTTCACTTCACATTACACAGCTGTTCATGGGAGAATATTCTTAAAGTAATGCACAAGTTAAAAAAGAAAACCTGATCTGATTGAAATCCAGTAACTGAAAGTAACTAAGAACATTTACTCAAGTATTGTACTTACAGTAAGTACTTTTTTTGATGCATTTGTACTTTACCTATGTATTTACATTTAATGCTACTTTATACTTCTACGTCACTACATCTCAGAGGTAAATATTGTACTTTATTTATTTAACACTCTCTGTATAACTAAAAACACATGATAGGCAGTACTGTTCATCTAACCAGTATTTCAAGTATTATATATTTGGTCCACATTGACAAACTATAATACTAAGATACTCTCACATGTATGAAAACAGGATAAAATGATAACCATAATAATATAATACTGTGAAACCATCCATAACGAGTTCATTTTTACTTGAAGTATATTTTGCTGATAATTTATCTGCACTATATTTAAGTATATGTTGATGGTAATACTTTTGTACTTTGAACATTTACTTGTAATTGTAAGATATTTAAACCTATTTAACTTTAAGACAATCATTTTTGTACTTTTACTTAGGTATAGGATCAGAGTACTACTGTACTTCCAGCGCTGTTGAAATCAGAAATACTATCTGCTAACTGGGTTAGAGGGAACTCCATAACTTCTGCATTGCGACACCGATTAAATCTCTGTTTTTCGTAATCAACCACAATAGCCGCATTGTGACTTCGACTGTTGCATTCACAGGCAGCTGGAAAGAAAACTAATGTTGGCTTCCTATCATTGCTAACCAGGAAGAATCTTATCATTTCTGGTAAGGCTGACAGGAAGAGGACAGTGGAAAATAGGCACTGAATGCAGAGGAGAGCTACAATGAGAGAGAAAATCAGACAAACACAGACTGCTGAGATCTGGTGCAACACACCTGTCATGTGCAATATATACACTTCTTTTGGCAATTCTACTGTGCACTAACCATACAAATGTTGTATCTCAAACCTTTATATGTTCACTTATCTATTTAAATGCTGCTACTCATTTTCAAGCCATGGATGAGTATTTATTGTTATTTCATTTTTTATTTCTAATGTGTGATTTTTCTCTATATTTAACATGTTGGCTTCTTCTTTATTGCTTGCCTTTTATCTGCTATGCCACTTTTGCTGTACCGCTGTAAATATCCCTGCTGCTGGACTAATAAAATAATTCTGATTCTGAGAAAGCTGTGTTTATAACGTGTTCCAATAGTGAGGTCAGTTGTTCTTGATTATGGCGTGTGTCACAATCGGCTGTAATAACTTTCAGGTGGATCAGTAGTAATTTAATCAGTCGGCTATGCTCCAGCTTTTTCTCTAAGCCTTGCACAATAGCAGTCACATAAACTGTAAAGCTGACCTCTCCTCTCAGGATAGAGGTCACGTCAGGAATTTCACAGCTATTTATTGCTGTGTGGAGAAATATATATATATATATATACGTGTGCACTGAAAAAACAGAAAATTTGACTTTAATTAAATGTATTATCTCCACAGATTTCACATAACTGTATTAGGTTAGTTGAGAGCAATACTATTAAGTTGAACTGTATATGTTTTGTTTAAACTTAATATTATTGCTTTACAACTAACCGAATACAGCTATGTGAAATCTGTTGACTTAATACATTTCAGTCATACAACTCACATGTTTCTTAATATGTTTATTAGAAGCAGCATATAGTTTGAGTTTGGCGTCTAGGCTCGGGCTTCATCACTCCACAGACTTACAAAGAACATTGAGTGATGATTAGATAACTCTCCCCCAACACGGCATGGAGATTACATACCTATCGACCAAAACTGCGAGGACTGAGAGCCTGACACTGGTGATATTAGTCTGATAAGTAGAGGGCCTGGCGAAACTGCCACGTGGCCATTCCCCCTAAGCACCGTGGCTTTGAGGGGAAAAAGCCATCCCCTTAAGCACCGTGGCTTTGAGGGGAATATAATATCTAGTGAAACTGTTATGTGAAAGCCAGGGAACAGCCCGAAAAACCATTCCCCTTAAGCACTGTGGCTTTGCGGGGAAAATACTACCTAGTGAACCTGCTATGTGAAGGCCCGGGAACAGCCTGAAAAGCCATCCCCCTTAAGCACCGCAGCTTTCAGGGGAATATACTACCTAGTTATTGCTATGTGAAGGCCCGGGAACAGCCTGAAAAGCCATCCCCCTTAACCTGTTAAGCCCGAGAGGACCCTAATCCAGGTCTGGCGGGTAGTTACTGTGTATCAGGGCTTCTTAATATTTAAAAACCTATTAATGTGTCATACTCACAGGGCCGTATCCAGGATTTCCTAAATACCGAGGTCCAAACATGCTAGGGGGATTCGGGGGATCCCCCGAGTGCTTTTTAAGTCCTGTGGGGGGTCACACATTGGATAATATATTGATTTCAAACCATGTCAGTGGGCTGACAATGTCAGCATAAATTATTTTTGAAAGTGTAATGCGAATCAGTTGATTGTTACTATTAATGATCTGGACATGCAGAAGAGGCTAAAATGATCACAAAACATTGTCAACATTCATTTTCCATGTCTCTCTCCTTTCCATAACCTGCAGCCTCTCTTCCATCTTCTTTAGTCTCTCTGTCTTCTTCCTGTTCATTACTCTCTCTGTCCTCTACTCTTTCTCTTTGTTAAATCTCTCCCTCGTTGTTCACTTTTTGCTCCTTCTCACTTGTGGCTCCTGCCAGTGAATTAAAAGCAATTAAGCCATTTAGTTCATTTCACTTGTTTGCATTCTTTTTTGTATTTAAATCTGTTTTGTTTCATAACTGCAATAGATGTATGTTGTTTAACAATTATGCCTATTGTCTATTGTAAATGAAGACTATTGTTATTGATGGATAGATAGATAAATAGATGGGGTTATTAAGCCTACATTATTTTGTGTGACTGCTCTCTCTCTCTCTCTCTCTCTCTCTCTCTCTCTCTCTCTCTCTCTCTCTCTCTCTCTCTCTCTCTCTCTCTCTCTCTCTCTCTCTCTCTCTCTCTCTCTCTCTCTCTCTCTCTCTCTCTCTCTCTCTCTCTCTCTCTCTCTCTCTCTCTCTCTCTCTCTCTCTCTCTCTCTCTCTCTCTCTCTCTCTCTCTCTCTCTCTCTCTCTCTCTCTCTCTCTCCAAAGCTGAGCTTCAACTGACGTAGTCTTTTCATTATATCTGAGTCAGTGTAAAAAGAAAACAATGCAATGTTATATCTTCAATGTTTTACTCAAATGGAAATGAAAGTAAAGCATTACAAGGTTTGTTAAAAGGTAATCCTTCTGACATTGGATGAACGTAATTAACTTTAGCTCTCTAGCTAGTTTATTCACGCAATTTCAACCAAAGTAGCCTATAGCTGCAATATAAGTTAGTGTGCATGTTGTCGGACGTCCACTGACTAACGTAGAGCGTTCACGCAGGATCTGCAGGTCATATGATGTCCTCTGAGGAACAGAAACACAAGCAGCCCTCGGGACTCAGATCTCTAGATACTTCATCACTCCTTCGCTGCTCCGATACAAGTCCGGGCTGCGGTGTTTTGTTGATACATGTCGTCTTCTTCTGTTTGCTTTAATCGAGGCTACGTAGTTATGCAGCGCCCCCATCGTCAGTTAATGGAAGTACTGCAAAGAACCCCGTTTAGTGCAATTATTTCACAAGTTTTGTATACACAGCTCAAAAAATATTACCAAGGTCCGGACCTCGGTGACCTCAATGGTGGATACGGCCATGCTCACTTAACGGTTATAAACTTAGCTAACTGAAAATAAGAACCATTTTTACTGAAACAAAGCACAAGTCTCACAAGAAGCGTCTAAATGAGCCCTGAGCGAAAAAATGCTAACGCAGTTAGCACAGAACTCACGGTATATACCCTTATTACTTATCGTAACTGCACATCCAATCCAGCGATTAACAAACTACCTTAGCTGTTATTCTGATCAAAAGTCGTGCTCAATGGCATTAAAACGATAAAAACGCTGCTGAAGTTAATCCGTAGGTTAATCCAATGTGTCTGTGTCCCTTTGAAATTATTTCTGATAATCAATAAGCAATAAACCCTGCTTTTCCGTTTCCAGATGTCACAGCGAGAGAGAGCTTCACTCTCATGCAAAACTACATGCGCAAAGCCCCAACCTTTTGTGTTAACGTTGGTGTCTATGTGAAAACCCCCCTTCGATTCTATTGGCTCTAACGGTCAGAAAGAGATGTCAATCATCAAAATCGACCAATGTGTTCCAGAGAAATTAAAAAAGAAAACATTTCCACCCAAATCACCCCAGAGGTGGAGCTTTTTTTGCTAAACCTCTCTAAAAAGGTAAAATGTCACTTGTTTTGCATCAATCTCGATACAGGGTACTTATATGTTCTACTTTGGATTCCTAAAGCTTTAGTCTACCTTAGCATCATCCAAGGGTAGTTTTCACTATAAGTAAAAAATATCTTTTGGATGGACACTATAATTTACAGTTTTTTACTATGTTCAATCTGAATTTTCTTTAAAATAAGAAAAAACCTATATTGATTCTGACTCTTCTACATCCAACTCACAGGTTTATCATTACTTTGAGCAAAAGGATTATTAATTTAACCCTTTTAGAAGTGTAGTTATGGTCATTTGTTCTGGAAATTTCTTTTTCGAGCCTGAGACCTGAAAAACAGGCTCAGGGCTTAACAGGTTAATGAATAGTGGGATAGGAGAATTCAAAAGGATTTAGGAGAAGAGACGGCAGTGCTTTGAGAATCCGACTGCACTTACGGCCCCTACACACGGCGGCGTGCGTTGCCGCTTCAACGCTTCTGCCCATTCACTTTGAATGGGGTGACGTCACGATTCGCCGAACTGCATTGTGGGAGCAAAGCGTAGCTTCTCTCGCGGTGCTCGCTGCAAAAGTAGAGCAATGTTCTACTTTTGACGCCTCGATGGAGGCGTCAGCCAATCAAATCATATGCCAGTACAAGCTCTAGCCAATCAAACCGCGTGCTTGTGTGTCTGGGGCGGGAAATTCATGTGATTGGTTGTTGGTCGAGTTTCAGCCCCCCCCGCCGGCAAGCGGCAACGCACGCCGCCGTGTGTAGGGGCCGTTACGGCCCATCCACACGGCGGCGTGCATTGAAGCTTCAACGCTTCTGCCCATTCACTTTGAATGAGGTGACGTCACGCTTTGAAGAACTGCATTGTGGGAGCGTTGTTTCGCTTCGCTTCGCTTCGCTTCGCTTCGCTCGCTTCAAAAGTTGAGCAATGTTCAACTTTTGAAGCTTCTGCGGAAGCGTCAGCCAATCAAATCATATGCCAGTACAAGCTCTAGCCAATCAAACTGCGTGATTGTGTGTCCGGGGCGGGAGATTCATGTGATTGGTTGTTGGTCGAGTTTCAGACAAGCTCACCGGCAAGCTTCAACGCATGCCGCCGTGTGGACGCTGCGTTACACTATCGACGTATTTATGATGCGCCAGCGGACGTCATTAATGTGCATCTGCTGCTGTGGGGAGACTACAGTTTTCTATACAGCGGACTACATTGATGTATAATAAGAACAGCAACTACTGTAAACCCAGCGCCGTATTCTATAGATACTTTGCACCGCACTCCCACTTGTTGTACCTGGCAGAGCAAGAAGCACTCCAGCCTTTTATTTAAACTTGTTTAAAACATATCTAAATAAATATGTGTGTCCCGGGCCATAAATGCAATTATGCTGTCAGTTTTCAGATAAAGCCACGGCATCACAATGCTTCTGTATTATACAATATATTTATTTTCACCTCCCGTATTGCTTTCAACCCACCAGCTTTTATGGAGAAAATAAGTTTTATAGTAACCAGAGGCATGTTTCTCACTATTTTATTCATATAAACAACAGGCTACTGTGTGTGAGAGGAATCAGCTGTTTATTTCATATGAGTTCCATTGTGGCAGCGTCCATCACTGCTCTCCCTGGTTACAATACACAAAGACAGCTAACTGTAAGCTTGTCACTCAGAGGGGGTTGGGGGCTGGTGAACAGTATGGTCAATGTTTGTTAGTTTAAAAATATTTGCAAGGCTAAAGGTCTAAGCCAATCAGACATGGACTAAAAAAAGGATCAGTCTATGTGTCGAGGGGGAACTAGACACCCCTAGTCCTTTACAGCCATGGTCCGGTCTGACAGCGATCAGCTGTCTGCAGGAGAGAGGAATAGACAGATCACAGCATAAATATATATAAATAAAGTTAACTTGAGGGCCGTGGGAAGTAGGGGTGCTGCAGCACCCCCTGGTGGAGGACAGGGGATCTGCACTTCCACAAGATTAAATGCAAATATAATAAAAAAAAAAAACGAATTTTCAGCCTTGATGTAACAACATTCATAATTAAGTAAAGATAACACCCTTTTCACCCCAGTTACATTTTCCATTTACCCTGTACGATGGGCGCTGTAAGTGATGAAAGTGGGGAATGTTGGCTTATCAGGCGCCCGCAGCTCAAAGCCAAAGTGAGAGAGAGAGATAGATAGATAGAGAGAGTGGGTGCACCGGTACCGGTGGGGATTGTTGTTAGCTTCTGCTGCGCTAACGGATATAAGAAGCCGTTTCTACAATAATGTGGAGGGAGAGTTCTGTCCTGTCAGACTGAGAGGCTCAGTGAGGTAAAGGACTCTGAGTGTTTAGATAGTTCACTTTAGTCTAAGTTATCTCAGTGGCTCTCAAACGTTTTGATCACAATTTATGTAAACAAATATTTCAAAGGGACACCTTTATAATTATTAGGATAAATAAAAACAGGTTTGAAATCATTCCAATGTATACTATAGGACAGTAAACCAAAACAATTGTTTAAAACTGGAGAGATTTAAAAATATGCATAAATAAATAAATGTTAACTGATAAAATAAGATATGAATGAACCACAAAAATAAAACAAGTTAGCCTACATTTATTTGTTATTGGCTATGGTAGGTTATTGGTTATGTTCACATAAACCGATCTTTTTCACATGGGTGTTTAGAGTTGTATCCCCTAGATCAGTCTCTAGTAATTGGGCGCTCAAAGTGCACCAGATTGAAGTATTTTACCCCCGGACCCCCTTAGAGGATGTGAAGTCCACCCCCCAATTAAAACATGTTCATGCAATACTAAATACATTTGAAGCCTTTTTATATAAGCTGTCCACCATATCAATACGTTTCTCTTTTTGTAGTGTATTGGTCTTTTGTAGAGGTTTTTTATTGCCAGCTAAAATCTTGCCTAGGGCAGCAAATTGATCAGAACCAGCACCGGTGTCATCCCCACAGCACCCCCCATTTGAAACATGTTCCCACGGCTATGGTTAACTTTACTGCTGGAGAAGAGAGATCGGGGGGAGAGCTGCGGCTGATGGGCCATTAGGTTTGTAAACAAAGAGAGTCACACACAGCTGATCACCTGAGTGCTGCCGTTTCATTCAGTATCTATATCTTAATTGTAATTTACACAGTAGTTTGGCCACCCATGCTTGGTGTGCCTCAGGAGGCTTCACGCTGCAAAATTGACTCCAGTGATGTACCAGCTCTCCAAAGCTTTTTCACCCTAACAGATGATTGTCAATTACCTTATCACCAGGCTAAATCAAGTTTTCCTAGCAGGTTTGCTGGCACCCAAAGGGACCTATGTCTGTTAAAACCTGCACTGAAGACTGAGACCCCATTTACACAGGAACGTTTGCGTTTACGCAACGTATTCGTTTTCAAAAAAGTATTCTGTTCACACGCATTCGGCTCATTTAACATGTCCGTTGACACACAACGTGTTCTCACTCCCAACCCGTCACATATTGACGGATGGTCAGGGCCCCTCCCCGTCACTCTATTACGGACAGGGTACCCCTTGGAACGGGCAGGGCATGTACACTGGCATGTTATTTACGTTAGAATAAATAGAATGGTTTTGAATATTAGATGAGAGTAAAATCTATGTCACTTTACAGCCCCGCCCACTTTTGGGGAAACCAACGCTGTCATTTGAACGGCGATCAAGTCTGAAGCCACAGAGATCTTCTTTTACTGCACTTTCTTCTTAGAGGAAGTACAGAAACACGTAACTCTGGATTATTTTTAATGTTTGAGGTGCAATAAACGACACAGCAGCTTTTTGGCATGTTAAAACTAATATTTTCTGCCTCACTCATGAGAGTAACAGCTGGCGAAATTACAGCCTCGCCTACTGATTTTAATTTAACCATATATCGAGCCCGATTCTCGATTTCAAATGTGTGCTCTTAAATGATATTTATAAATGACTATTATCATTATTATAAGCAAGACAATAAATGGCAAAGATATAGAAAATAAACGTGTTTGAGATACGTTCATAACAAACGTCACGTGGGAGAAAATACGTTTCTAGCTAAATGTAATTGAGAAGGCAGTTTAGTTCTGTGGGAACGTAATTTTTAGGGTACAGGGTTGGATTTGTTTTGTATTAATTGATGTTTCATCCAATCACAGAGCGTGTTGGCTTATCACAAGGTTTGTCGCAAAGCGGACAGGCGTCGTCACAACAATAGCTGGGGATTGTGGCTAGTGTAGTCTCTTTTGCGCTCCACATTTCAGAGAAAACTATTTGTTTCTCAGAATTTAAGGGGAAAAACACAAAAGCATTGTACACAATTTAAACCTATCAATGTCGTTTAATTAACAAAGATAATATGGTGTTTTTGAGTTGATGAGTAGTGGAGATATCACTGTCAATCGACAGTAAGGAGAATACTTACTTCCGGGTGTACAATTCTCCGTTATCCAATGGGAATGGACGCTCACATTGCCTTTAACAGCTGCTGACATAAACGGATGCGGTGCTTCCATGAGCGTCAAATACCGCCGCCGATGGGAATACATTGCAATCAGTTGAAAGCTCTTTGCGTCTGTTTATGAGGCTGAAGGAGCCTCGGTGCCCTGACCAAGCTTCGCTCCAGGACCTTCAGGGAGTGAGAGTGTGTTGAATTATCGTATAGGGTTGTGATTCTCAAATGGTGGTACAAGGACCCCTGGGGGTACATTGGGGTACTGCAGGGGGTACGTGATATTTCAAAAATAAAATAAAAAAAAGGTTTAATAAAAAAATACCATGCATGATTACAAAAATAATCTTAGTACAATAATTTAAATAGAAAACACAATTTTATATAATTTATTGCTAGAACCACCAAGGCGGTCCTCATATAAACATGCCAAATGTGTGTATTGTATTTTATATATTTTTTTTTTTTTGCCGTTTGGACCCCCAGAGCGTTGCGTCAGCAGATCTACCTACCTTGGGACCTGTTATCGTTATCGTTTCTGCGTTTCCCTGTCGGCCTTGTGTGGCCGAACCGTCTATATCAGGGCTTCTCAAACTCCGGAACGAACTGCAAATCAATCCGGACCGAACCCTGTGTCCCATTATTAAAAACTGAGTCTGATGTAAATTAAAGTGGACCTATGCTATATTGGAAAAATATATTGTAGGGCCATACCTATACAAAACATGTCAGTGAAGTTTTTTGCTTGAAATACCAAACAGTTCACCCATTGTGCCTCATACGGCTCATACCCCTCTTTTGCAGCCCTGTTAGAGAAATGTGGATTTTGGGTCCTTAGCTTTAAAAAAAAAAAAAAAAGAGGAGGCGGAGCTAATGCCTGATCAGAATTCTACCGGAGAGAAAGTTAAATTCTGCTGTGATAAAACGCCATCTTGTTCTAAACCACATCAAAGATTATTTCTGAAACAGTATGGAGCTCAAACGCTTTTTCTCTTGCGGGTTTATCACAAGGTGAGTTCCTTTTTGTATTGCCTGCTTTTTAAAACACATGTGCTCTCCAGTACAGGTTAGCTCTGAGTGTTAGCGAGGCTTGCTAATGTAAACAAAGACAAGATTACTTCCAAAACACGTCAGGCATTGTTTCCGATAGCAATTTTCTGTGGGTCCACTGAAGATTTGACGTCAGATCGGCAGCAAATCTGTATCCGCTCGTTGTAACCCTGTTTTTAAAAGATTTGGGTACGGAGGAAAAGTGAGAGGGTTTTATTTTCTGACGCTGCGTGGGACACATATTTATGTAAAAAAAACCTTGTGAGAATGAACGTGCATATATATTTACTTGTGTGCTTTTGGCACGCATTACAGAGTGCAAGTTAACCGCAAGTTTACCTTGACTTTTTAATGCTTCTAATGCCATTGTTGCCGAGGTTCAAGGCATTGGCTACAGACAAACAGTGCCATTTCTCCCACTAGTTCAAGCCATCATACTGTATGTATGTATTGAATGTGTGTGTGTATACAGGGGCACCGTTTACCGACAGGCAAGTGCTTGGACCAGAAAGGGGCCCCCAAATAAGGTAGATTAATCCAATCCAATCCAAATTTATTTATATAGCACTTTAAAACCTCCAGACCAAAGTGCTGTACAGAGTAGGGATGTGCATCTCCCTCACTGAGGCCGATGCGATGCGCATCTCGATACGTTGCCACGATACGATACATTTGAAACACCAGGCGATGCGATACGATACGATTCACCGCTGTTGCGATACAGTTCGATACGATTTGATTCAACATTATGCGATACGGGGCGATACGATGCGATTCAACACGATGCAAAATAATGATACTTCCTTATACTGTATGCAACAATTCATAAATTAACAAAAAAGTGCTTTACATATTTGGTACTGCACATCCCATAATGCCGTTTATTTGTTATCTTTTTCACCTTAAAAACTCTCCAGAGTATGGTACAATTGTATAACACCTAACAGTTAAACTATTTAAGGATGCATTCCACATGATTAACAATGTGCAAATAACAACTACCATAGTTCAATGCCCATACAGCTGCCAGCCTGATGTGCTTAACACTCATCCATAGGCTAACTCACCAGTGAGCAGAAAGCAGTGGAGTGGTTTCTCTATGAACAATAAATAATACAAATAACCTTTCACAAAAAGGTATTTCATAACTGCTTACAGTAAGGAAGACATTTAAACTATTATTGGTAGTCACAGGCTGCTGTAAACTAAACACCACTCTCTCTGACAGAACACCTCACTGAGTGATTTAACTCATATGTCTAACTTTCAGGTTTCTCTTTTCAGCCGCAGACCCGATGTCGCCTCTTTATGTGCGTCGCTAAGTTCCTCGTACTACTTGCGTACTTTAAAGCAGCAAGGCATCGTTTACAATTTGTGAGTGATTTTTCAAGTTGTCCATCTTTCTTGAAAAATCCTAAGTGTTGCCAAACGTTTGATTTGTAGGTATTTTTCGGTGCGCTGTGTTTCTCTTTCTCCTCAACTTCCGTATGTGTTGATACCTGAGACTCTCGGCCTCCGTAGTGCGAAGCAAAGATCAAATATTGTCTCTGCGGAGTGCTGACAGGATGAGGGGATATTATATGAATGAATTGTTTTTTTACCGATGCAAAGACGCTACAATCGATGCATCGCGAGTTCAACCCAAACTGTAGCCGATGTGCATTCAACCGGTGCACTCGCATCTTGAACGACTTTACTGGCAATGACCCGGACCATTGACCTTGTATAAAATTCATGAGTGGACCTGAAACCAAAAATGTTTGAGTACCCCTGGTCTATATGATAGAGAACTGTAGCGGAAACAACCCATATCGTCTCTGTGTGGGTCTCAAACGGTTTGGTCACCGTTTATGTAAACTCGGGATCAATGTTTCCCCTGCAGATTGTGTAGCAGCAGGTTCACTTGGGACAGGTAGTGATACGTTTTCACCTGCAGACAGGCAAACATGCATGGATACAGTCAGACACCCACTGTGTGTGTGTGTGTGTGTGTGTGTGTGTGTGTGTGTGTGTGTGTGTGTGTGTGTGTGTGTGTGTGTGTGTGTGTGTGTGTGTGTGTGTGTGTGTGTGTGTGTGTGTGTGTGTGTGTGTGTGTGTGTGTGTGTTACATTAACATATACATTATTAGTAAGAGAAGTGCTATTGTAATGTGCAATAATAAACTGGACTCACGTGCTGCAGACTGTGTTGTGGTACTCGGGACTAGGGATGCACCGATACACATATTTTCACTTCCGATCCGATTCCGATAACTAAATTTGGATATCTGCCGATACCGATACTATTCCGATATCTCTGATAACAGTCTTGATCTTTCAAATTATACCAGCCACTTGATGATAGACCAAAGTATACTGGCACAGGAAGCACTTAAGTAGAAGTTGTAGCCTACTAAACCTCCAAAAAATAGCCCTTACATTTATGAGGACATACATGATCATCATCTTTACTGTTAACAAACTACACGCAAGCAGGATTTCAAGTTGGCCTTCAATATTTATTCACCTCAGCAACCCATAATGGGTAAAACATTGTCTTAACAAAACAAACAAATGAAGTGCAGCAGCACTATCTGAGATAACATAACACATAAAATAACAGTGAGGCCAGGATCAACCACTTTCACTTAAACATTGTCAGGTTCTTTTTTAGGAAGATTAGCATTTCTGCCCGCTCTGCTGTCAGGCGATTTCTCTTTTCATCCACGATATTGGATGCTGTGCTGAAAAGTCTTTCACTTTCCACACTGGTTGAAGGGGCACTCAGGAACTTTGTGGCAACTGCAGCAATGAGGGGAAACCGAGCATGGTGGTTTGCCCAGTATTGAAAAGGGCTGTCTGCCTCACCTATAGTTGGTTCCTTTAAGAACATCTGCATTTGTGTGACCGCAGTCTGGGTACCACTACCTCCTGCAGGTTCATCATGCTCCTCCAAAATTTTGTCATATAGACTGCTGAAGCTGCTTTTCATTTTGCCTGGAGGAACACCAGTGCTTGGCCCAGCTTCCATGCAAGCAATCTTCTTAGCTGGCTCAGCCACCGTTGTCCCAGCATCATCAGTGAGTGCTTGCTCCATCTTCTCCAGCTCTTGAATCAGGAGAGCCTTCCCCCTCCTGGCAGCTTCTCCACTTGTAAAGAATCTGACACACACACACACACAGAAGAAGAAACATTGAGTACAAGTTATACAGCTGGGCATGCAGGCAGACACACACACACACACACACACACACACACACACACACACACACACACACACACACACACACACACACACACACACACACACACACACACACACACACACACACACACACACACACACACACACACACACACACACACACACACACACACACACACACACACACACACACACACACACACACACACACACACACACACACACACACACACACACACACACACACACACACACACACACACACACACACACACACACACACACACACACACACACACACACACACACACTTCCCCGTTATCCAATTACTTTTAGTTTACATTAAGTTAATATCATTAAGAAATATTCACGTTAAAGTTAGGAATATGTTAACACTTGATTCAGCAGCATTTTGATTAAATTGCAACAAAAAATGCCTTACCTGTCCTTGTATCGAGCGTCCACTAAAGTGGCAAGAGCATAGAGTGGCTCACTTTCGATGTCGCTGAAACGCCGGTTGACAGCTTGGAGAAGCGTACTTTTCATTGTTTTGATGCCGCTGTCGGTATTGGTATTCTCTGCGAGCAGGCGTTGTAAAACTGTGACGGCTGGAATTACTTCGGCTGCAGTGGAGGTCGCCGAGCTGATTTTCCTGGTTAACTCCTCGAAGGGCTCCAGCACAGTCGCTGTTTTTTCAAGCAAAGCCCAGTCGTTGGCTGACAGTGTTGCTGGTAAGTTGTGGTCGGCAGCATAGGCACAGAGGGGTCGTTTCTCTTTCAAGATGCTCTTGATCATGTAATAGGAACTATTCCATCTAGTCTGCACATCTTGAACCAGGCGAGAAGGGTTCGTCGCTGTTCCCGCTTGCATTTCACGCTGCAGGTCTTCCAGGCGAGACTGTGCAAGTTGTGAATGCTTAAAGTGAGCTACGATTTTTCGGCTGTTTGCCAAGGCGTCGCTAACGCTGCGCTGTGATATGAGACCCTCATTCACAACGAGCTGCAGTGAGTGAGAGAAACAGCCGAGGTTAGAAACGGACATGTCTTGCATTGCTGCCTTCATGTTGCTCGCGTTGTCTCGCAGAATAGCATGTACCTTTTCCAGTGGGATCCCCCAGTTGTTTAGCATTTCTGTAATGGATGCTGCGATTGTTGCACGGTTGTGGGAGCCTCTGCACTTCTTTACTTGGAGCACGGCACTACAAAGCCTGTATGTCTCGCGGTCAATCCAGTGCACTGTAAGACTTATCAGTGACATTGGGCAGACATCTGACGTCCAAATGTCTGTCGTAAAGCTCAGATTTGGGACTC
Source organism: Notothenia rossii (assembly GCF_949606895.1). NCBI lineage: Eukaryota > Metazoa > Chordata > Actinopteri > Perciformes > Nototheniidae > Notothenia > Notothenia rossii. The sequence goes on from NC_136906.1 coordinate 51,239,323, forward strand.
CCTTTAACTTGTCGGCTAACTTGGTTGACACTCGGTTGTAAAGTTCAGGTAGCGCAGTCTCTGACAAATATCTCCTCGATGGTAAACTATATCTTGGCTGCAAATGTTCCATCAGGCCGCGAAAACCTTCATTTTCGACCACTGATAATGGTTGGTCATCGAGTACGATGAAGTTCAGTACCTTCCCAGTTATTTCTTTAGCTTTCACGTTGTCTGGTGAGAGTTTACCTTGTCTTTCGAATGACTGTAGAAGTGACTCCTGACGGCTAGTCTGTGCTTTCAGCCCCCTCACGGCTAAGAACTCATCGTGCTCTTTAGGGTGGTGCTTCTGCAGGTGTTTTATTAGGTTTGTAGTATTGTATGTCGCAACGGAGCGTCCACCTCTGGATATAACGGCTTTGCAAACATTACATGTTGCTGTATTGCTTTGCAGTGAATCGAGAGAAAAGTATTGCCATACAGCAGACATATTGATAGTTAGCAACAAAATAGTTAGCACTAATTACCCGGCCAGAGACCAGACCGCTCAACGTTCGACTGCTTGCTTGTTGCAAACTATGGCATGGAATTCTTGAACGGGGGCGTGCCTAGGCTACTGTGATCACTGAGATGGCCCCGTTTAGGAAATCCATTCCACATCTTGCAGTAGCAAAGCAACATACCAGAACCGTGCACGGAGAATCTTTTCAGCATAATGTGTGGATCGGAAATCTAGGGGTATGGATCGGAAATTTCCGATACGTGAATTACGTTGATATCGGAACCCGATACCGATACTGGATCGGATCGGCCCCATCCCTACTCGGGACCAATGTCTCTCCTGCAGATTGTGTAGCAGCAGGTTCACTTGGGACAGGTAGTAGTGATACGTTTTCACCTGCAGACAGTCAAACATGCATGGATACAGTCAGACACCCACTGTGTGTGTGTGTGTGTGTGTGTGTGTGTGTGTGTGTGTGTGTGTGTGTGTGTGTGTGTGTGTGTGTGTGTGTGTGTGTGTGTGTGTGTGTGTGTGTGTGTGTGTGTGTGTATTTAACATTAACATGTACATTATTAGTAATATAGGTGCTTTTTAATAATAAACTAGAAAACTGTGGTACTTTGCTGGGAAGCTTCCAGGTGTGAACATGTGTATGAACTACCCACAACCCTAATAAACTCAACAGGCAATATCACAAAAAACTTGACTGAACTCACCTGCTACAGGCAGTGATGCAGTAGACTCAGGTTGTGCAGTGGTGGGAGTGGGATTACCCAGATATTTTAACAATGCACCTGGAAATTACACAGAGAATAATGTAGTAGGTATCTATCTGCAATAATACTGAGCAGTTCAGACTAGCTGACATAATTTCCTGTGCCCAAATATGCAAAATATATTTTTTAAGTGATAACCTAGCTAGTTAATGATTTAGCAGACTTATTTTGTGTCCATTACCATTTGTAAGCTACAGATGGAACAAAATAGATAGCTTTAATAATAATAAATATCTATAATGAATACAACAAAAACCACACAGTGCAGTTGGTGTAAAAAGAGCTATCAAGCTAGATGGTAAAGCAGCTCATCTGCTAGCTTCTATCATACTATATATCAGCTGCTATCATTAGCTAACGTTAGCTAGCTAGCTTTATACCGTTGCTTGAAAAATGCCAATAAACACAAACAGTCATCAGACATACCTCTGTTTTCCTAGAATTGTTCCTCCTCTCTCTTTCTTCGCCTTTTCCAATGCGCCCCAGACGGCTTTTTGTTGGGGTTGCCCCGCTTCATGTTGTGACAGTGAAGTTCTAATTCTCGTTCAAGACGCGAGCGCGCGCGACACGCGAAACATAAATGGACAGAACCAATGAAAACATAGAGAGGGGTGGTGCAGTGTTGAGGCGCCCCTACGTTTTATTTTTCATATTCTCAAAAAAACAAATGAATCCTGATCTGAGCGGCGCCTAAAGAAAAAGGAATCTGGGGGGCGCCTACAAAAATAAAAAAATATACATAGGCCTATTAAAAAAAAAAATAATAATAATCTGGACTGCACCCCTGTGCTCCCTCTACAGTTCAGCGCCCTAGGCGAAAATGTATAACGCCAGTGCGGCAGGCCGGTGTTACAGTACAAGTTGAGTCATGACAACTGGCGACATTCTATTATTTTCGTCATAGGAATCCGGGGCGTGTACATTGAGGACCCATTGTTGACTTACCAGGAAAGAAACATCGTTTCTCGTTTACGTTCATCTTTTGCTATATCTGCCTCCATAGGATCACTTTGATGCACATTCAGTACTCGTATGTGAGGTTGTGGGGGAGAGGTCGATATCGTGACGCTTACAGGGAGGTATCGAACATTACAAAGTAGGTGACTGTGTAGATGCCTGTTCAAAATATTGCAAACTTGAATAAATCATTTAAATTATATTATTTGTTTCCGACTTTCATTTGTTCATCGTTCTTAATGTGATGTATATTAGCTTTGATAGCTGTCCATACCTTCAGACAGCCTAAAAGTAAAACACAAGTTGTTTATTCACAAACGCTCATCGACATGACTGGATCACTCATGACAAGTTGTGATCAGCTCCGATTAAATTGTGATATCAATTCTGTAGCTATTCTCCAGGGAGCAGGTTTTTTTGATGAAATACCTGTATCCCTCTCATCACAACAAGACTCTACTGTGCAGGAAAAACAATTACATACATGAAAATAACCTTGATGCATGGGAATGAAACACACAAACTATCTTCCGTGGCTATGCTGATATGTCACAGTAACAGTCAACCACATAAAAGTAAGTCCAGCGGGGCACACGTTGAATACATATAAAACATTTGTACATCATTCTTAATGTGATGTATAGTAGCTTTGATAGCCTAAAAGTAAAACACAAGTTGTTTATTCACAGCCCGAAAGCAACATCGAGATGACTGGATCATCTGCAGTGTTGGGCAAGTTACTTCCAAAATGTAAGACAGTAGGCTACATTACTTACTAATGTCTTTTTTAAGTAATAGGCTACGTTACATTACAATATTACTGTCTCTGAAATGTAATGACTAACACTACTTTTATATTAGCCTATTTTTGAGTTACTCTACCAAAATAACCTTAAAAGAATGGCTAAGTATTTTAAATGCTAAAATGTAGTTAAGTGCAGCTCATTATCCAGTGAAGGACAATGTGGTATAGCATAACAACTGTGTAGGCCATTAAGGCTACTCACAACTTTTATTACACGGCTTAGTTGAATACTCGATTCTGATTCATTGAACCTGTGACACGTTGTTAATACAGTAGTACAGACCACTGTTGATGACTACAATGAAGGTTGCTAAGGAGGATCAAGAAAGAGAAAGCAAAAGAGGTTAAAAGACGGAGCGCTGAACGTCAGATAAATCACCAGAAGAAGGCAGAGAGGAAGTAAATACTAGCAGGAACACGGAATGGGCTCTGTAGTGTGTTTAGTATGTAATAAGCGGGATATTTGTGCAGTGAGGCAGTCATGTGGAAAAGAACATCCGACAGCCTGGATCTTGATGAGCCTGAAGGGTAAACAATTTTTCTCTGGTGTCAGAATGTCTTGCAATGTTGGTAAATGGTTCAAAAACATAAAACCATTTAATTTCGGGTTAAAATGTGTTGTTACTGCGTTACTGAGAATTGTAACGGGCAATATATTACCCAAATTTTATTAGTAATGCATTACATTACTTCGTTACAGCTAACAGTTATACATTACTGTAACTCCGTTACTTTTGTAACGCATTACACCCAACACTGTAACTGAAGCACGTGTTCATCACAGGATCGATCACAGCTGGCCACAGCTGACCATCTGGGACAAGCTGTGATCTGCTCCTTGATTGTCTCTAGTGCTATATAAACTGGTGGAAATGACACAAATGTATGAGGATAGCGAGAGAGATATAGCGAGAGACATAGCGGGAGAGACATTTAGAGCGAGAGAGACATTTAGAGAGAGAGACATTTAGAGCGAGAGAGACATTTAGAGTTAGAGCAAGAGAGACATTTAGAGAGAGACATTTAGAGCGAGAGAGACATTTAGAGAGAGACATTTAGAGCGAGAGAGACATTTAGAGTTAGAGCGAGAGAGACATTTAGAGTTAGAGCGAGAGAAACATTTAGAGCGAGAGACAGATACATAGCGATAGAATAGTGAGATTCGACAGAGAAAGATCGATTGTGCGTGAGTACTGAATGTGATTGTTTGTTTGTCCTTGTGTGTTGTGTGTTAATTTAGTGAGTAGTTGTTTGCCTGTGTGTGTGTTGGAGGGACAGCATTTGTGTAGGGCTTAATATTAGAGAGGGCCAGCAAACCATGGATGCAAACATGGTGAAAGAACTGTTGGATTTCCATATCCGCCATATATATCCTGAAGGCTTGACTAACAAACAGAGGTTTGCTATCAAAAGAAGAGCTGAGTCCTTCAGGATTAAAGGTAACCATTTCAGACATGTGGTCTTCAGAACATCATCTGCTTTGATAACACTGTTGATACATGTATAATTATGACATTTCAATACCAGACGGAGACCTGCACTACATATGCAGGAGGAAAAAAAACAGGACTGAGCACCTTGCAAAAGTGGTCTTATCAAGTGAAGAAGCCAACGAGCTCTTCATAGAGTTCCACTGCAGCCTAATTGGTGGACACGCTGGAATGGAGAAAACTCATCTGGCCATCATTCAGCGGTTCTATTGGCCTGGCATGACGGAGGACATCCGCAAGTGGGTGAGTTCAAAATAATGAGGTCAATTACACATTATGGTACAAAAGTGCAACACATAAAGGTTTATAGTGTGTTTTTTTGTTCAGATTGCTGCGTGTCCCCAGTGCCAATCCAAGAGGGCCACTATCAAGGAGAAGAAAGAGTACACTCCTATTGAAGTACAGGACACATTTGCAGACAGTTTCAGCTTTCAAACATGCCAACAGTAATGTACTGCAATGCTCATGTGTATTTTTTTCATCTCAGGTAACAGAGCCTCTGGAACTTGTCGGCATGGACCTAGTGGGTAAACTCACAGTAACCGATGGTGGCAATCAGTACATTTGTGTAATGGTTGATTATTTCACCAAATGGGCAGAGGCATACCCACTTAAAAATAAAACAGCAGATGAGGTGACCAAGTGTATTCTTGATTTCTTTTACAAATTTGGTGCACCTAAAAGACTGCTAACAGATCAAGGCAGGGAATTTTGCAATAAGGTACTACTGTGAAGAATTATGACTCCCCATTATGTAACTGCTGTGCTAACTTATTTATTTCCTGTTTGTCCCAATGTTCACTTCAAGGTCAACTATAACCTTTGTGAGAAGCTGGCCATCAAAAGAAGCCTGTGCTCACCGTACCACCCACAAACAAATGGTTTGGTGGAAAAACTAAATGGCACAATACAAAGGTATATTTGTTCATAGAATAACAAACATTACTGTTCCTATATGAACTAATCAGAATTGATAGCTAAAAATACAACAAAAGTAAATAAATCAGCTGCTTTATCATATATTAGAAACCAATTTCTGTTCTACCTTCTTGTGTTTGTACTTGACCTGAATTTAGGTCCCTGAACAAACTGGTGGAGGGTGAGCCCAAACGGTGGGACCAACTCCTCCAAGGGACGATGTTTGGTCTGAGAACGAAAACCCAGCTGACCACCAAGTTCAGTCCTTATTTTCTGATGTTTGGGAGGGAAGCGAGGTACCCGTCAGAGGTGCCCAAGGAGTATGAGGTAAGATCTGATAATGTCCTCATCCTTTTTAATTATTCATACTATTTCAAACATCAATGTTTTCTCAACATTCTGACGCTTTTCTGTGGCAGATAACGGAAGAGAAAGTGAGCAACTTGTTGCAAATGGAGGAAGTCTTCGAGGGACTCAAAAAACAGGAGGCAGTTTTCGCGAGGGTGAAAGGTAACATAGAAAAAAGCCAAGATAAGATCCGCAAGAGGAAAGAAGGTGGGCAAGTGGACAATTTTCAAGTGGGGGATTTCGTTTTAAAACGCAACAAAAGGTCGGAACAGAGGAAAGGAGGAAAGCTAGAGGCAGACATGTTGGGACCATTCAGGATCCTAAAAATTGAGGGGAAGGTAGCGGACCTTGCTACAAAAAAAGGAAAAAAGACAATGAGAGTGAACATTGATCATTTGAAACACTATGTCCAGCCAGAGGAGAGGATCCCTGCTAAATTACAAAAAGTGTTGGATCCTTCTCCTCTGGCTGCTCCACTGCCCTCCACACCCACACCCACCTCCACCTCCACAACAGAGTGCCAGGCACGAGGAGCATCCTCTGATGTAGAGACTTGTAAGTAAACTGAAAAAAAGTACACCTTAAAGTATGCATTTCATTAATAACTAACATGCCTTTTTTTATAGTAATCCGAGACATATGGGCAGGGAGGAGACAAGAGACACTGTGGGCCAAGTATGGCCCATACAAAATATACAGTCAAAATCTGTTGGTCTTGGCCCCGGGAGAGGAGTTGGAGGGAGAGGTAAGCCTACTGTATATGAAAAATGTAAGTAGGCAAACTGATCATTCTAAAAATGGGTTCAAAAGATACTGGTGTATTCATAGATTGTGAATGCCTATCTGGCATGGGTTGGGGCCAAAGCTGGGGTCTTCATTGTGGACTCCTACCTAATGACTTCCCTCTGGCAGGGAACCCACAAGGGAGGCTTAAGAAAGGTGAGTAGAGTACTAGAAATAAGTGTATATGAACATATGTATGTACTGATGTATGTACAAATATTTTTCAGTTGGATTTGTCAAAACATGAGGTGGCGGCCGGAGCTGTCTGTGACGGGGCACACTGGACCCTCATTGTAAGTAATCTAAAATGTTAATGGGTCAAGACATTTTTATTTATTCAACACTCAACACTTTAATAATTTCTTTGCACTTCCATAGATCATGTATCTGAATGAGAACAGGTCCCTGTTCTTGAACCCATTGGGGGCCACGGAAGAGCAATTAATCAGATGCAAAGATATAACATGGTGAATAAAATATAAGCTCTAATGTGTTTACTAGACATATTCAGGATTTTTGATTATATTAAGAGGGAGCAACACAAAGCCACATAAATCATGTTCCTGATTACTACTGTTTTACTTGAATACCATTAGATTGTCCTGTGTGAACAGGCAGCTCTTCTTGACTTAAAAAAGGATCTGAATTGGGCTTATATACAAAACCCAATCTATCTGTTTCCTATGTAGATCGCTGGTCCGGAAACACAGACCTTCAGTTGGGAGATGGGCCTGCACAACAATCGATCATCCCAAACAGATGGATTCTACGTGCTGCGGTGTGTTGGTTCTGAAGGTAACATTTAGTAATGTGTGTGTGTATATATAACCATCTGTAATTAACAAAAATTATGAAGATACTTATGACAGACCTTTTAAGCTTGTAGAGCAAATACTGCAAAAACAACAGGTCCAGTACCCAGTGGACCAGGAAGGAGTGGCCTCAATGAGGTTAAAGATGGCAATGGCTCTGGTGAACAACTCAGGTATACAGGACTAGACAGGGGAAACATAAATATTGTGTCTTATTTGGCATTTCAATACCTTAATGCCTGTATTTCTTAATAATTTTTTTACAGATGACCTATCCGAGCTGTGTCGGGCCTGTGGGGAACATAGCATAGGGCCTAAGGTTGACCAATGGGTAAGAAGTTGTATTTATTTCCTGACCAACATTTGGCTGGAGGACTGGGATACACCCTGGATTGGTTACCTCTACAGCACTGGGTGAACACTCTCTATAACAGATATTATAAATGTTTACTTTAATTCACCAAACTTGCATGCCTTTGCACTATGGGATGACACTGGAGCAGTTGAAGAAACTTCTGAGCATGGACTCTAAACAGAAAGGAAAACAGCTAAGATCTAAAACTATACATTGCTTGCTTAATGAAATGTAAACAACTTGATTACTGCTTACTCTGGATGAGGGATGTTAAAATGTTTGTCAATATTCTAACAAGTCGTTTTTCTGTTTATTTTTAAGATCGAGTGCACTGGGTGCACTATGTGGTACCACACGTACTGTGTTGAGGAGCCCTCTCTCAGTGCATATTTCTTTTGTAAAGGCTGCACTTCTTAGACACACACACACACACACACACACACACACACACACACACACACACACACACACACACACACACACACACACACACACACACACACACACACACACACACACACACACACACACACACACACACACACACACAGTTTATTATTTCTGTTGGCAAAATCCTGAATGTCCTCTCCCAACATGAGGGTAACATGATAACAAAGGTATCAACTGTAGCTGTGAACATGACAGGATGTGTGATTACCTAGAAGAGCATCAGGACTGTTTGAGGCATATGATAGCTATGTGATTAACATGATGATTCAGCCTCTATGGAGAGAGACATATGACAAGCATGCTCATTTCTGACGTGGAGCTAATCTGAAGTAAACATTGAATACTGCTTTCTATTCCTCCATCTTGTGACTGTGGAACTCCCTCTCTTGGATATCAGCATGTGAAGGACACTGTTCAGGAACTAGTTGATGCTCTGTATGTGATGACTCCTTCCATTCTGGAGAGGATCACAGATACATGGATCCTGAGGCTCAAGCTCAAGCCGGTGACCAGGGAGATTGTTCTAACAATTTCCAATAAATGTTATTCTGAAACATAACTATCACTGTTGTCTTTCCTTCTATAAATGAAGCCAAAAAGATGTCAAGCTGGCACTTACCCCTCCAAAAAGTGCATGGTTGCAACTTAGACGGTTAAGCATTTTATATCAGTGGGTCCTCATGGTGCAACACAGAAGACAGACATAATTGCTTAGACACAGGTGTCACATGAACTTTAAATGCTCTGGAAAGTTCCTTATACAACTTTAGCCTTTTTTGTCTCATGAAGTCCCTAAGTGACACACACTGAACAGTCTGGTGGGTCATGGTCCTTGTCATTTGCTTTTGTGTTCCCATAACAACATGTCCAAGATGTCCATGTGCCAGGCTAACACATGTGACAGAACTAGCTACATTTGGAAATGTTTTTTGTTGCTAAAGCTAACATTCAAGCCATTTAAGAATAAAAATGCTTACATGACATGTCATTTGTTAAACATTAAGCTGTCTTTGGCTCTTTTCTGATTCTGATTACATATACATATGTTGTAGAAACATTTCTTGATGAAATTGATATGAAACAAATGCCATAAATATTGCTGTGACACTGGTGTCACATCGGGACATTAACCCTAAACATTCACAGTAAACCCAGAGTGACATATATGTACAATTACAAATATGATTATGATCTGCTCAGTTAATTTAACTAATTCAATTATATTTAGTTAACATATTCTTTATTATTCAATTGAAAGTATGTTCAAACAAATGTAAACCAAAACATCATCCTCATTAATGAAGTTATAAATAAGAGTTACTTTACGATTAAAGCCCAATGTGACATATATGTCACATTTCAGATATTTGACACTAGGGGGGTTACTTGTCAGAAATGTGTCTATTTAGTCTAAATGACGTTCCCCTTAATTTCCCCAAAAGTAGAAATGGGTCCGGGTTCTTATGGGTTAAACGTATAGGCTTAAAGGCATAATAGAACTACTGTATTATATGTATTCAACCTTTGCCCCGCTGGACTTACTTTTATGTGGTTGACTGTTACTGTGACATATCAGCATAGCCACGGAAGATAGTTTGTGTGTTTCATTCCCATGCATCAAGGTTATTTTCATGTATGTAATTGTTTTTCCTGCACAGTGTAGAGTCTTGTTGTGATGAGAGGGATACAGGTATTTCATTAAAAAAACGTGCTCCCTGGAGAATAGCTACAGAATTGATATCACAATTTAATCGGAGCTGATCACAACTTGTCATGAGTGATCCAGTCATGTCGATGAGCGTTTGTGAATAAACAACTTGTGTTTTACTTTTAGGCTGTCTGAAGGTATGGACAGCTATCAAAGCTAATATACATCACATTAAGAACGATGAACAAATGAAAGTCGGAAACAAATAATATAATTTAAATGATTTATTCAAGTTTGCAATATTTTGAACAGGCATCTACACAGTCACCTACTTTGTAATGTTCGATACCTCCCTGTAAGCGTCACGATATCGACCTCTCCCCCACAACCTCACATACGAGTACTGAATGTGCATCAAAGTGATCCTATGGAGGCAGATATAGCAAAAGATGAACGTAAACGACAAAACGATGTTTCTTTCCTGGTAAGTCAACAATGGGTCCTCAATGTACACGCCCCGGATTCCTATGACGAAAATAATAGAATGTCGCCAGTTGTCATGACTCAACTTGTACTGTAACACCGGCCCTGATTGTGGTTTTCCGAGTTGACCTGAGGCCTGTACTACGAAGCAGGATTTTCACTTAGCCGGCTAACTTCAGGGAAAACTCGGGGTTTCCGGTCCTACGACGCTGGTTCTCTTTTTAGCAGGCTAGATCTCCATGGTAACTTATGCTGTGCGGCTAACCTTCCCCGGAGCAGGTTAGGTTGCAGGCTAAGAGCTCAACTCAATGAAAGCACTGCCTGCTGACCAATCAGAGCTCAGTGTGCGGAGTTTAAAGCGATCAAGTCATATTACAGGAGAAAGGAAATACAGAAAAGCTGCCGTTGCAGGAAAGACGGCCGGCAAAAATCACCGACTGTGTGAACGTGAACATTAATAGAATCACCTCCCATCTTCAGAGCAATCTGACTATTATAACATTAGCATTAAGAAAGCTTACTTAAATATCTGCCACAACATACCTAACCGGATCAGAGTAACATTAAGTACAGTCCGCGGCATATCACATCATAATGTATCATATTTCTTTATCTGAGTCAGCTGAGCTGTATCTGGCCGTGCAACACTCACAGTGTCACATAGCCTACACTGTAAAATATTTGGCTGTAAAATTACAGTAAATTACTGGCTACTAGTTGCATGGATTTCACAGTAATTGACTGTAAATACTTCACAGTAATTTACTGTAGATATTTTGCAGTAAATTTGAATAAATGTACAACTAAATACTGTGACTTTACAGTTGCCATGCCCATGGAATTACTGTGATGTAGCAGTACAGAGCTGTGGTATTATTGTACCTTGCTGTACATAAATTACAGTAATTACCTGTATTTTCACACTTTTACTGTAGAAGTAATGCACCACAGTAGCCAGTAATTTACTGTAAATATAAAAATGTAAATAATATGATAATATATTGTAAATTTGACTAGTCAACTGGGATTAAATTGAACTAATTCAATCAGCTCAATCAACAAAGAAAATGCCCATTTTAAATTTGTATTACTCCATTGAAGTGCAAAGTACATTTCACAGTGTCTTGGGACATGTTGTTACGGCCCAAACCTCTACTCCGCTATAGTGGCTTTTGCTGAGACCTGCAACATGAAAGAATACACTCAATAACCGGCAGTAGCGGCGCCAGGGTATGGCTGGGGTAGGCTATAGCCATACCAAGAAATGGCTTAGCCCTACCTTAGCCCGACCATGAAAAATGATGCTAAAGTAAGCATGTTGAGAACACGGATTGTGAAAATCTACCGGTCGTGTCCACAACACACAAACTGATCCTGAAGTGCACGTTACTGACGCAATATGGTTGAGACCATTCGGGCTTATGCTAGAGGGGTGTAAGGAATAGTCTAAGTAGTGGGGGAGTTTTATACACTGAAGGTGTGGAAATTCTCTCGCGTTATAATATCAGCACGGCCGAGGTCAGATCAAAATGCCTCCGAATGTAATTTGAATAGATCTACAGCCAATCAGAGCAACGAAACGTTGGGTCTGCTACGTCATGCTTTACTGATACGTCACGTTCACAGTGAAAAGTCCCCAAACTCGCGCCAAGTAAATTGCAGACAGACAGCAGAATTTCTAGGATTAATTGTATATTTCGGATGGATAGATTTGTTCTTAAACGCCCTCGCATTGAGGTACAACAAGTCGAACAGGCGCTGTAATGCGACCCTACAATGATGCCTTTACGGATTTACACAGACTCATGCATTTCCCTGACTCTGCCTGTGACCTCTGCTGGCTGCGAACGCAGCTTCTCCTGTCTCCGTCGCATCAAGAATTATCTAAAAAAACAGCAGTGGTGATGCACGGAACAGCAACCTGGGCCTGCTGGCTATCAATAAGCAGAGGCACTGGATGTCCAGCGTGTCATTGACATTTTCGCTTCCAACCACAACAACCGGCGGATCGCGCTACTTTGAGAACGTCAACAGTGAGTTTTGAATATATTTTGTAATAATGGATCATTTGAAAAAGTGTTTTGTATGACAATAGAGACACAGGCCACCTGTTATGTGCTGTATCTGTCTCTCTCCGTTTACCTGTATGTGTGTCTCTCTCTCTCCCTCTCTCTCTGTTTGTCTCTCCCTCATTCTCCCTCTCCCCCTCTCCGTGTCAATTCTATATGCGAACTTCTCTTGTTTCTGCCGCTGCGTAGCATGTTGTAACAACATGGAATTAGCAGAATAGGCTATTGTATTGTTTAACTCACACCTGTTGCTCTCGATGTAATTTAGCTGATAAAAGGAGGCTAACAAAAGCCTCACGCGTGGCGTTTCACTGTCAAGGGGTGCGATATAGCGTATATGTAATTACATTACAAATACTGACTCAAGCCCCACCACTGTATGGGTTACCCTACCATAGACTACCCAACAAAAATACTCTGGCGACGCCACTGATAACCGGTACTTGGTAACGAGCATTTATTGATAATCAGCCGTTTGCTCACACAAGCGAAACGGGAAACAAAAAGAGGTCTGGAGGACTGGCCAAAAGGAACAAACAGAAGTTGGGAACCCGAGCCAGCCACACCACGGACCATAGGACCCAGAGCTCCCCCCCCTAACCAGAAATCAATTATAAACCCTATGGGGAACAAAATAAAGCCGCAAAAACTGGACTACTACACTGAAAAAAGGGGGACTGGCCATCTGTTGGATTTATCCAAGCCTATTGTGTGAATGTTATACAATTGCCTCATGTTCCGAAGCAAAATGTAATAGTATTGAGTAGAATCTACATTTTATGTGGAGAGAGTACATGAACTTGTTTAGGTCATGTTGGGATAAAATGAGTCAATCAAATAAATGTATCAATTCCACCGCAATATACCCCGCGAAATCGCGCAATGCATTTCTTTGTGGAAGAAGACAGCAGCAAGGAAGGCAGCTCTGTCCCGCCATTACCCAGCTTGGATCGGTAAGTATGGATGGTTGGAATACATTGGAATATTAGTTAATGCGTAACTATATGTAATATAATGCATTGAAAGTCACCAACATAAGTTAATGAACTGTCATGAAGTTATTTGCTCTCGTGCTGTTGAATTACCATGTGCTACGTTTCCTCTGTGAAAATGGCGGGTGGGGCCCGCCGCAAGGTGTTGGTTCGTAGTTACTTAATGCTATCTGTTAATTTAGCCATTGTTAGCTAACGTCGCATTAGGATTAACGTTAGCTTTCAAACGAAAGCTTTGGTCAACGAGCAGTACGAGTTTACATTACTGTCTTTTAATTAAGAGGCTGGGGCGCTCACTTTTTAACCAAGCCACGCTCCAAAGTTATGCTAAATTTTAGCAAGGGAAAAACGGCAATACTTTTTTAATGTCAATGCTGTTGTTGCTGCTGCAGATTGCTGCTGTAGATTGCCGTCAGACGACCGTAGTGCCTCTGCTGTGGCTCAAGTTCTGTGGTGAGTATGTATTTTATCTGTAAATAACAGGATTAGAAGTGTGGGTATCGTTTATCAGAATTATGATACCAGTAGGCTACCCTTAAAACCTGATTGGGGTATGTTAGAAATTAAAATCAATGTTTTAATGGGGAAATGTAGTTTAAACATGCCGTCAGTTTTAATGCTCTTTTATACTGAAAAACCAGAAATTCTTGTGCACAAGCAGTTAAGCTTTTATTCTGAAAATCCTTCATCTCCGGTTAGCATTTAGCATGTGGCTAATATACGATTTCCTAAAGAGGTGAATTTAGTAGCGAAATGATATGGAGTGGTGCAAACCGAAGCCTACTGATTTAACACTACAACTATAGATGTCGAGGTACTACTATGCTGAATATTAAATGAAGGTACAGTTTATTTGAATACATTATTGTTTACAGACGAGAGTAGCATGTGACAACATCCGGAATGACCGGAAACCAAACGAGCCGAGAAGTATTGTTTAGAGTATTGATTACAGCGTTTAAAATGTGTTAAATGAAAAGTGATGAAAGAGAATATGAGGAGAAACGGCGTGTTAAGCATATATTGAATGTGAAAAGAACCTATCCTCTGTTTAAATGCAATAACGGACATTGGAGACGAGGTGAGCCGGCTGGCGGGGAGGAGCCAGCAGAGGATATATAAACAGCACCGGAGGAGAGATCTATTCTCTTCTCTTCCCTATTGAGGAGAGCCAGATCACAGCTGTTTGTCTGACTGAACAATATCATGCTTGTGACCAACCCGCGCCTTTTTAAATTAAAGTACCCAATTGAACTTTCACAGAGACTCCATTTAGTCTCCTATTTTAAAGCTTCTCCCCTGGTCGGGAGAATAACGAACACAGTTAACAGGTACTAACGGGGCTAACGGCTACTTAAGGGCTAACGGCTTAGCATGGTTAGCAGTCCGGTGCATCAGCTTTAGGGCATATATGTGTGTGCGTCATTCTAGGTGATACAGACAGGCTATATGCTCTAGTTACCAGAAGCACATGGCTAATTATTATGCAGCACATGGTTAATTATTATGCAGACTGACATCATCTGACTTTCCCAGTGCCCCATGTAGCAGTGATTATTATGATAAGGATAGGTATCTTTTGACTTGAGAAGTCGATACTACTTGGTACCAGATTATTTCGGTAGGTACCCAGCCGTATATATACATGTACATTGAAGGGAGCAATGGTGTCATTTACATTTTCAGATGCAGACATGTATATTGGCTATTTGTTGATCTGCTATAAAAAAGATTGGCATCATCCCTCAAAATAACATAATCTGTTGACCTGTAGAGTCATAGCCGTGGGAAGTCATTTTACTTAGGGGGTGAGGCCAAAAGTGGGGAGAGATTTCAACAGTAACATGAACATAATAGTAACCATTAAAAAATGTACACCATTCACCAACAGGGGGTGCTGCAGCACCTCCAGAACCCCTACTTCCCGTATGTGTAGAGTATTTACAATTTTTGTCTATAGAAATACTGTTTTGCATTGTATAAGTGTTTTTTGTGTTGCTCTTTGTTGCAGCAGATTGAAACGCGAACTCTGTGCGTGTCTGGAGTCGGCGCTTTTACTGTGGGCTCAAATTGATGTGGTGAGAATACAATTGTATTTTGGTTTAACCCTGTCCCACTCGGTGTGATTGGCCATTGTGTGATGTGTCATACTTTTTGAAATGCTTTTTATAAACAGTTGTGTCACTACTGTTACTTAGACCTTCCCCATTTTATTATTGATTGATGTTTGTTATTTCATTTTGACAGCTTGTCTTACATTTTTGTCAGAATTTTCTCATTAGACATTAATCCTTCTTTGTTTCCATTTGTCTTTTGCAGTGAATGGTGCTGCAAGTTTGCCAGAATGTTGCTGTGAATGTGGCGTTGTAAGGCCTGCCCCTCAGTTTTACCAAGTAGGTCCCAAATATTAAAACATTATCGAGTGAAACATAGATATTATGGGAATAATAATCGTTTTCCTTGTGTATATGTAAGCTGCCCCTGCACTTTTAAAACGTGGAATGCGCTTTTAATTCATTTGAATAGATTTCATGTGACTAAAACCAGTCATCAATCCAAGAGCTGTATATTTAGGTGCCAGTTATGTCCTTGTAAGGATCTTGTCTCGGAAAGGTATTACTGGGCTCACATTAATGCACACCTTAACAAAAATGAGGTTGTAACTTGCATGTTTTTAGATTGCAACTTTCAAACAAATATCTACGGAACATTTAAATCCCACTGGAGCAGAAAACATACTTATTATTCAATTACAGATTTTAAACCAGAAATTGTGACATCAACCACCTTTGTTTCTCTGGAATCTGCGCAAAATACTTCAGATGATGAAATAGGTGAGGCATACTCTGATGCACAACCAGATTGCAGTGTTTATGCCCCGAATGACCTTCCAAATGTAATTGAACAAACTTTTGCAGCAGCTTTGTTAAAGTTGGAACATTTAACCCATGTACCAAGCACAGCAATCAATGATTTTTTGCTAGAGCTTCACAACTTAACTAGCTCTCTCTCGAGTTCCCACACTGATGGCGTTCTAGTTGATATTTTTCAGAAGCACAAACTCCAGGTTGACAGAGCTATCATAGAGGAAATAACCACTTCTCTGTGCACTGGGAATCCTATAAATAAAGCCATAGAGAAGGGTGGTCCTTTGAGTTCTACATATCAACGTAAGCAGTATTACAAGGCAAACTTTAATATTGTTGAACCAGTTGAATGTATTTTGGATGCTAAAGAGAAGAAAACCTTCCAGTATGTCCCCATTCTTGAATCTCTACAGGTGCTGTTGAATAGGAAAGATATTGTGGACAAGTTAGTTTGTAGTCACAAAACGCAAAGGGAAACAGAGACAGCAAAAGAAATTGTGTACAAGTGTTTCAGGGATGGTCTGCATTGTAAGCAAAACAGTTTATTGTCAGGTCAAGAGTTAAGGGTATCTATTGGTTTGTATGTTGATGACTTTGAGGTCTGTAACCCTCTTGGCACCTCCCGTAAAACCCACAAACTTTGTGCTGTGTACTGGGTGCTGAGTAACCTACCCCCAGGGTCTCATTCCTCTTTGTCCTCCATTTACTTAGCTATTTTGTGCAAAACAGACAATGTTAAGACCTATGGCTATGACAAGGTTTTAGAGCCACTTCTACGTGATCTCAGGTCTTTGGAAGTTGATGGAATTTTTGTCGCACAACTGGGAACATCGCTCAAAGGTACAGTTCAAACTATTGCTGCAGACAATTTAGGAGCTCATGGATTAGCGGGTTTTGTTGAGAATTTTTCAGGCACCTATTTTTGTCGTTTTTGTACTGCAACAGCTTCAGACATTGCATCAAATGAGGTTAGAGCAGGAACTTTCAGCCTCAGAACAAAAGAAATACATGACACTCATGTCAGAACAGCCCTAGATAGTGGCAGCAGCTGTTTTGGAGTTAAAAGAGCTTGTCCTTTGACTAAAGCGCTTTCTCATTTTAATGTCATCAGTGGCTACCCTCCTGACATTGCCCACGATCTCTTTGAAGGCATTGTGCCTGTTGAAATAGCACATTGTCTAACATTTCTAATCTCAAAGAAGTACATAACCTTGGAAGATATTAACAATTCCATTCTACATTTCCCATACAAGTGGACAGACAAAACAAATAAGCCTCATATTTTGCCACAAAATCTCTCACACAGGAAAACCATAGGTGGTAATGCCCATGAAAACTGGTGCTTGTTAAGATTGCTCCCATTTATAATTGGGCCTAAGATTCCTGAGCATGATCCAGCATGGCAGGTCTTGTTGGACCTAAAACAGATTGCTGAGCTTGTGGTTTCCCCAGTTCACAACGACGAGTCTATTGCATACCTTGAGAGCAAAATTTCAGACCATAGACAAAGGTATCAAGAGGTTTTTCCTAACAATAGACTGCGTCCCAAACACCACTACATAGAACATTACCCACAACTAATAAGGTTTTTTGGGCCTCTTGTGGGACTTTGGACTATGAGGTTTGAGGCAAAGCACAGTTTCTTTAAAAACATAATCAAACACACCAGTTGCTTTAAAAACGTGCCCCTATCTCTGGCTGTGAAACATCAGTTTATGATTGGCTACCACTTGTCGTCTCCAAGTATTGATAAACAAATGCTGGATGTCTCAGATGTATCTTCTGTCCCCTTAGATGTTTTGAAGGAGGAGCTAGTTCAAGCTTTTAAACAGAAAGATCCTGACATATCTGAAATACACCTTGCAAAAAATGTTTGGAGCAAGGGAATAAACTACAGGACAGGTATGGTAGTTGTCCATGGGTCGGAAGGTGGCTTGCCCGAATTTGGGGAAATCCATCAAATATGCATTTTGCATCAGAGAGTGTTTTTTGTCTTGAAACTGCTGTGTGGATGGTATAGTGAGCACTACAGAGCCTTTGAGGTGACTCCATCTCCGTCACGAGAACTTGCTCTTGTGGAAGTCTGTGAACTGGTCGATGAGTATCCCTTGGCCGCCTATCTGGTTGGATGTGTGCGGATGGTGACCTTGAAGAGATCAATCTGTGTCTGAGGTAAAGCAACAAATTAAACACTGCTTGGGCAGGTACAGACTAAAGTACAGAGAATAGGTACCGTTGGGTACTGGTATCGGTTCAAACACATATATATATATATATAAACAATAGATGGCTCATGGGAGATTTTCCAGCGTAGCTCACCGGCCGCCATCTTGCTGCAGTCACCAGCTACTGTTGTAAGGTGAGTGATCTGCACAAAAATACTCTTAACTCGCTGAAATCTTGACTGATTTACAAACGGTTTGGTTTATTATAAACGTTATTAGCATGGCTATGATACAGGAGACAACAAGACATGTTGAAAAAAAAATCATAATTATAAGTATGCAGTACCATAACTACATCTTTGATGTTTATAACAAACCAACCCGTTTGAAAATTGAGCAAACTATGGTTATTTAAATAGTAAACCATAATGTTATGAATGAGCGAGCTGACTGCAGCAAGATGGCGGCCATGTTGCAACGTCGGTCTCCATTGGCCAGCAGCATGGGTGAGCCATCTATTGTTTATATCTATGGGTTCAAATGTGAACAGTACCCAACCCTATACATTGGTCCAATAACATTGTTATTGTTCTTCACAATGAACCCTTTTAAAAAATGACAAGCATTCACTCTTCTACCAAGCCCCATGTACTTGAAATAAAACTAATTCTAAACCTTTTATTGTTTATATACTCTCTTTCCTAACAGACGGTGAAGAAAGACCATGATGACATCAGCTGTTCTCAGAGTAATCCTAGGGGCTGACAGCTGTCAGAGGGTGGTGATTTCTGCTGGCCTGCCTTCAACTGTGAATGAACTGGAGAATGAGATAAAGACTCAGTGTAATGTAAAGGAACCCTTTCGGCTGCAGTTCATGGACACGCTTTTTGGCGATGAATTTATGAACTTAACTTCCATGGGAGAAATACAAGACAAAGCTACAGTCAAGGTCATATACACATCATGCAGACCTCTCAATGCTGATGCAGATCAATGTGTGGACAGTTGCTCCTTTCCACCAACCGGTCATCCTGATGACACCACATCTTCTCTAGGCGACAGCACCGGGATTCTCACATCTCCAGAGTCCACTTCTTCACGGTCTTCATGGCCAGGTGTGTTCCATGTTCCCCGTTTTTCGTATGATGCAGAGATTAAGCTTGAAAAGGCCCACAGAGTTCTCAGAGAAGAAGGGACACTGTTGATCCCTGATTCAAAGCTCAAGTCTGATATACTAGAGGGGTTGATTCAGGAGGTAGTTAAGCACAAAGTCTACGCCACGGACAGGGAGTTTGACCAAGTTGCAGAGGCGCTCGTCATGAAGCATCCATGTTTACAAGAAAAAGGCTCAGCCTCTGGCTATGGGGGATGGAAGACTAGTCTCAAATACAAGTTGTCCAACTACCGCACACATCTCCGGAAAGTGGGATGTCCTGAAGTATGTGTAAATACTTTGAAACATAAACCAGAAGGGAAACGTTCTCCTGCTTTTAAAGTTAAGAAACCAAAGAGGGGTGAAGTGGCCTACTGCCCTGACTTTCCACTTGGAGAATGCGCCCAGTCCTTGGAGAAGATGAGGGTTGAACTCCTTTCAGATTACAAGAAGCGTAATAACAGAGAGACAGTTAAGGCTAAAATGGAGAAAACATTTGCATTGAGAAGACAAGAAGTCATTAGTGATGTTCCCATGACCAGTGATGTACAAGAGAGATGGCCAGCTCTCTTTGGTGTAATGGAGGTGAGTACAAAGATAATGGTGTAACTTTTTGTGCTGTAGATGGTATATGCAACTGTTAGAGTAAAGCTTGGCCCCATTACGATGTTGTTCAGAAGTAGGTGCAAATGAATGATGGATGTTGAAAAGCTGATGCTTCACTGCATTGCTGGCTTAAATGTGTAAGAAGAAGGTGAAGTAGTAGGAATATTTGAAAAAGTGGGAACATGATTGAAGCAGATGAGTAGGGCTTGAGTTTAAGGATGTCCGTCATCCCGGGGGCCGAAAAAAATAGGATTGAGGAGGAGGAACATTTATTTAGCGAGGAATTTGGGCTTAGAGTTAAAAGGAAAAATACCGTGATAACGTCATAAATTAAAATGACTGCAAGTTTTGTTTAGCACAAGTTCTTATTAAACCTCCTTGAGAACAGAAACACACAGCACATACTGCTGGTGTCATGTCCCTACTGGTTTTCAGACTAACTGGTTTCCACATGTTGTGTTTACCGAACACAACAGTTGTGGTCTGCCTCTGTCATCAGATTCGTCACACATTCACAAACATATTATTGGCGATTTTCAGGTCCAAATCTCGTATCTACTGTGGCGAATATGATTGTATAAGTTAGCACTACATCAAAGCCGCCTAAAAAAATAAGTTTGTCTAAAATATATCAGATCGCGTCAAGCTGGATTACATCTCGGTAGAGCAAAATGCTTTCAGCATTCACACCCAATATTCCATAGCCGAAATCAAATGCTGAGCAAACATGCATAGTGCATACAGTTATGTGATTGGCAGCTGTAAGTTTAATGAAACAAATGTGTGTATGTCAGTGGGCCGTGTTGTTAAAAAATGGTTTCATTTTTTTTTCAGGTTAACGCAGAGTTCAAGCGGATTACAACTATGGCTCTACAGTCAAGGTTCCTGTCACAGCTTGACCTACACTCCGCAAGTCTGCTGAGGGTGTTCTCGAAAAAATCGGGGCAGCAGGGCAAGAAGTTAAAAGACATGGCTGCCATGATGACGGTAAGAACTTTTGAACTGTGTGTATATGTGTAGATATGTGTGTGTGTGTGTGTGTATATATATAATATTTCCTTTTTGGCATTAGGTCAGTCTAAAATCAATTACAATGGTAAATTATCCCAAAATGTGACCACTCCATAGGTTCAATTTGATTAAAATGTCCCTATATTCTTTGTTTTAATCCTTAAGGAAGACATCGATGCTGACAGGGAGTGCCTCATTAAAGGACTCTGCATCTACCTCAATGAGGATCCTGAGGATCTGGTGAAGGAGTACATGGTGAGTGTGTGCTAAAGTAGTAGGCCACATACAAAAAAGAAGTTAGTTTGAACATGTTTTTAAGAAGAAAAATAGCCTCAGTTAAAAGAACCTCATTTGACCAGATATACCAGACCATATTACCAGACATGTTACTTAGCTGTCTTCCTGAAATTGATATTATAATTGGTTTTGTTAGAATTAACATGGTCTATCATGATTTGTGTTCTTCTGATTCCAGAAACACATTCAAATACTAATGCAATAGTCTTAAGGACAGCTCTATCCTCCTCAGGCTGCAGTATCTTCCACCTGTAGGGCTTATATTACATCACATAGGATGAATTATGAATCAGGAGTAGTACCTAATGCTTTGCTCATTAGTCTCCAGCATTTGGTGGATTCTCTCCAACCTTCTCCTCTTTTTAAAGTCGCTGATATATATATTACCAATAATAATTACCATTCACTCAATTTAATGTACAACCTACAATCTGATAGCCAGGCTGGTGAAACCCACAGGTGAAAACAAACCAGGTATTCTTCTTCGCAAGCATTGTGCTAATTAGTGTAGTGCCACAGTAGAGTCAAATAAGCAAATTGTGTCTTAATGAGGTCCGAGTAAAAAAAATCTTATCCTTAAAGAAATAATTTATCTTCCACCAGGACATGACTGAGGCCAACACACTACGTGAGGTAGAAGAAACAACAGTGGGGATCTATGTTGCCAGAGAGACTCCCAGCAGTGACTATTCTGATGTCGGAGTTATCCTCGAGGGTGTGGTGGTGCTTCAGGATCTGGAGAATGTGGCTCTTGCAGCTGTAATGCTGTTTGGACTCATGTATGCCCTAAACATGAATTACCCGTTGAAGCTCCGCAACACCTTAGAAGTTATTCAGAAGCTTATAATGGAGGTGGATGCATCTGACCTTTCAAGAAAGGCCCAAAACTTGAAGAGGAAAATGCACGAGTGAAGAGAGCTCACTGTCCATGTTCACTGTCCATGTTCACGGCTCGCTGTTCCTACACTGTTCTTGTAGTTGAGATGCAGAGTATACATTCCTGGACTGAGTGGTGTGGCTGGTTCTCCCACCATCGCAGTTATTGATGCCTTATAAAAAGCAGGGGATGCTTTATTTATATATATATATATATATATATATTGTTTTTTTGTTTACGTTGTTGTTGTTGTAACGAAATTGCTAAACGATATGTAAGGTCCTTTTTAATATTTGTACTTCTCAAATTGGAGATTAGTTTTGGAAAGACTTGAGTGATTATTTAATCTCCAGGTTCTTGAATAAAGGTCTTGAAACAAAACTTTCTAATCGTTTTCAATGCAAAAAAAGTGGGTTATGTTTACTTTTAAAATCTGTTTCATATTTACATAAAATTATATTTATAAATATAATGTATAACAAAAAAAATTACAATTCTGAAAACATGTAATAGACATGGGAATATTAAAATAACAAATATTGCTAGAGTTATGTGATCAAATAGTGTTGGAATAAAAGGGATTGAATTGTGTTTGAATAAAGTGATCAACATGGGTTGGAGTAAAATGATGAAAGTGTTTAATTTACTTTATTGAAACACATTTCAATAACTTTGAATCAACACAAAGTAATTGCGTTGATTGGACATAAATCGTTTGTGTTGATTTAAAACAATTCTATAGGTTGCTGCCAAAGCAAATTATTTGTGTGCAACAAATGTCCACAATTGAATTGAGTAAATCCAATGTGTTCTTTTTTTCAGTGTAGGTCCTCCAGGCTAAACATAAACACATCTGCAAAAATATGGTCTACAGCTCAAAATGACAAAGAGGTATTCTAAGGAGAGTGTCTCCGGCATTAGGATAGCGAGACCTCCTTCTCCTCCAGCTTCTCGTTATACATGGCTGAGTGAAATTTGGAACACCTGGGCAGAGGCGGAGCCAGGGGCAGACCAGGTGCACCTGGGCCGAGGCGGAGCCAGGGGCAGACCAGGTGCACCCGGGCAGAGGCGGAGCCAGGGAGACAGAAAAGAAAACAAGGATGGGAGCACTTAACACATGTCTACACAGACATCCACTCAAAGTCAACAATTTTCTGAAGAATGTGCTGACACGGGGGTTTAAATTGCCATGCCTCTTTTTGGCTTTCGAGCCCGTCTCAGGATTAATGCCCAGGAAGCACCTGAAAACAATAAGCCAAGACAACAATTTAAATTTGTTTAAATGTTGCATAGTTTATTTTAAGGCACATGCAGCGGTGCCCGTTTCAATTTAAGTAAAACCTGCACCAAAGAAATAAATTAGTAGTTAAAGCCAAGCAAGAGCGATAAAAGCAAGAAAATCCCTTAATTTGTTGTGTTATCACAGAGGGTGGTCTGAATACAGCATTTTACAATGAAATAATACAGTAACATGTTGTGAAATCCTGGTAATCATTTATCCTGTACATTCACTGTAATTAACTGTGCCTGTAGTGATTTAACTGTGAAATTCAAAATTACAGTATTATATTGTGAGCATTACAGGTAAAGACTGTAAAGTGGTAAAACAGTAATTTATTGTAAAATATTACAGCTAAATATTGTGAAATCATGGTAATATTTTACAGTGTACTGTATGCAGAAGTATTATTTTAAGCAACACATTAAGTTGACGAAACACTCGAGTCAAATGTAATTAAAATCAGATCCACTCGTGTCTTAGACGGGGCAGTGATATCATAAACCTGTTAATGTACGCATTCAAACACTTTTTCTTTTACCAGCTGTATTCACTTTGCAGGTGCAACTATGTGGCTTTTATCCTGGATACAGTGTTTAAGTCATGGATGTTTAAAGTTTAACTTCTTCATATGTCTAATATTATAGTTGACGTTTCATTCAGGAAGTATGACGCGCTGCGTTGTCAGTACGCTTTTCCATGTTTGTGATTGGTCGAATGCTCAAAATACCACCCCTTTCATGTGAACGCGCACCTAACTAGATAGGGCACGGCTGGCTTGAGCGATCCACTTGATAACCCGCGTCGTAGTACAGTTTAGCGAGAGCGCATATGTTTTGGATTAGGCCAACCGGCTAACTCAAACATATCGAGGTTAGGTTGAACCAGCTTCGTAGTAAAGGCCTCTGTTAAGCCCTGAGCCTGTTTTTCATGTCTCAGGCTCGAAAATGACATTCCCAGAACAAATGACCATACCTTCACTTCTAAAAGGGGTAAATTAATAATCTTTTTTCTCAAAGCAAGGTTACATCTGTGAGTTGGATGTAGAAGTGTCAGAATCAATATAGATGTTTTTATTTTAAAGTAAATTCAGATTGAACACAGTAAAACAAATTAAATTAAAGTGTCTGTCCAAAAGAAAAATAATACTTATTGTGAAAACCACCCTTGAATGATGGGATGGTAGACTAAAAGCTTTAGGAATCCAAACTATAGCATATAATAAGTACCCTGTATCAAGATTGATGCAAAACAAGTGATATTTGACCTTTTTAGAGAGATTTAGAAAAACAAAAACACTTCTGGGGTCATTTGGGTGGATTTTACCTATCTCTGTCCCCCTTGGTCGATTTTGATGATTGACATCTCTTTTTAACCGCTAGAGCCAATAGAATCGAGAGGGGGTTCCACACACATACACACAGAGTCGTTACCAAATAGGGAGTGAGAGTGACGCGTAGCCAAAACCGGAAGCTGCGATACACCCTGGTGGCTACCATTAGCAGCTAATTCTCCGATTTTTACATAAAAATTGAATTATGGATTATCAATAATTTTTCAAAGTGACAGACACATTTAATTAACCTATGGATTAACCCTCATTAGAGTTTTTATTGTTTTCATGCCATTGAACACGACTTTTGATCAGAATAACAGCTAAAGTGAGACGATCTCCCGTGTTTGCTCCGTAATGCTACGTGTTGTGATGTCTGTGTTCTCTTCCCCTGTCGCAAGTTTTGATCGCTCAGTAATGATACTAATACCTATATAATCTCTGGAATCTCATCCTTAATCGGATATCTTGGATGTGCAGTTACGATAAGTAATAAGGGTATCTTTACCTTGATTTCTGTGCCAAGTGCGTGAGCATTTTCTTTGCTCAGGGGTCATTTAGACTAGGCTTCTTATGAGACTTGTATTTTGTTTTGGTAAAAATGGTTCGTATCGTCAGTTAGCTGAGTTTCTTCCCGTTAATCTGGTATGACACATTAATAGGTTTTTAAATATTAAGAAGCCCTGAGACACAGTTTCGTGAAAATCACTACCCGCCGCAGCCGGATTAGGGACCTCTCGGATCTATTTTTCTAGATCCGCCCCTGGTGGTGTGGGAGCTGCTGCTCGTTCCAGCGGCGTCTGAGCCATGCTCTGAGCTAGCCTATGTTTCAGATATGAGGCAGGCTTCTTCCCCTGTGGAAGATGATTTGCTTCCAGAGTCGAAGATAGCGAGACACATGTGCAAAGAACAGCACCAGCAGGTAACCTGAACATTGAGGACTGTGTAGAGCAGCAGCTATGTGAATAAAGCAGGCGAGCAGCAGCAACATGAAACACAGCAGCAGGAACATGAACGCAGCAATAGCAAGTGAACACAGCAGTGGCAGCAGTAGCATAGCGAGGCAGAGGCAAGGAGACCTGGCAGCTTGAATAGAGCGGCATGTTTAGGAGAATGTGTTTGGTTGGTTGTAAGAGAGACGAGGTGAGTCACGTGTTAATGTATCATTGGTGCTCGAGTTGACTGCCTGAACTAGCTCGCAGGCTTCGCCCCATTTAATTAAATTCATCTTTATTTCACAGATAATTCAACATCTAGTTTGGGTCATTTCATCAACAACACATGCTTACATGTGTTATCCAAGTTTAAATTAGGTAGAGCAGCATGTCATATGACATCCTCTTGATCCTCACAGCCTGGTGAAGGCCGGTGCCGTTATCATACACACACTGAAAAAACTGAAACTTTGATTTAAATCAAATATATAATTAGTGGCAAATAGAGAAAGGATGATATATTATGTTACTGTGCTTAGGTTTAAACTTGAAAAAGTAAATTGGTCAATTTACCCCCAGATGGCTCAATTAACCCCTTGGATAATCTTACCCCAAGTTAAACCACAAGACCATTTTTTCCCCTGATAAGTCATATTTTTAGGGCCCTTTGTGATACATGTATTATTGTCATTTTGATTGACAGAATACATCTTGAAGTAACAGTTGTTGTTGTCTTTGCCCAGAGGACCACATTGGCTCATCTCACTCCACTCTCCCCTACCAGTTACGTCTATATTATCTATATGGTCGTTTTTTTTTAATATACTGCTACTTCGTTTTTTTTACCATGGTATAATTATTTGTTATTTGTTCGTTTTTTCACTTATTGTGTTTTTATTATTAATAACGTGTACCTACTATTTTATATAATATCTAAGTCTACACTTATGAATTAATCTGCACTATACTCTTGCTGTTGTACAAGGGTCAATGCCAGTTGCAGGACACAAAGAGGAATTCTGATTGTGATAAAAACAATATTATTCTCATCGTATGCTTTTTCAAATAATATGCTGTGTATTTGCTGAGGCAGCCCAGCACATTGAGTCTGATTGGCTAGATTCTCTCTTTCCAGAAAGTCCAGGAGTAGCCGTGGCTTGTTGTAAAGAACTGTGAATCATGCACCAAACAGGGAAAAGTGACAGCACAGCATTCCACAAATTCATGTAACATTATACCTTTTCAATCAAATGTTTCTTTTGTTTTGTTATTTCCCTGAAATAATGTCCGTCTATTTACTGCAACTCAATGCTGTCACACGATCAGATTGTGTTGGGACGTAAAGTTTTAATATATCTTTTATCCAGAGCACATTGAAAAAAATCAACATTGACTTTAAATGTATTATGTCAAGAGGTTCCACATAACTGTATTAGGTTAGTTGAAAGCAATAATATTAAGTTGAACCTATATCAACTTGTGTTGGTTTAAACGTAATATTATTGCTTTCAACTAACAAAATACAGTTCAATTCTATTCAGTTAATTTTAAATATTTTTTTTATGTTAACATAATTATTTGTTGATAACAAGACTAGGTTATGGTAATTCACAATAGATATGTGTTTTTAGTTATTGGCTGTTTTTTTGTGCGTTGTCCATTCAGATGGCCATGCATTATGATAATGCATTGTGATAATGCAGGTCCATCTGCTCAACAAAGGCAGCCTCCTAATCTAGCCTATTAAATGTATTATCTTCATTATTTGAAGGTAAACCCAAATGTACATTGTTTGCCAACATAAATGTGTATTGCTGTGTATTGGTGCATATCATAAACTTAATAAGAGAGAATAAAATAAAAAACTAAATAAAATAATACAAATATCAAGAAATCCATCCCAAAAATGGAAACACAAATATGAAAATAGAAAATAGTGTAGTGCCGGTAAGAAGGAGTCGGAGGCGGAGTATTTAAGAAGGATTTCCACTCTTTATTTTCTATTAAGCAATAGGGATATCAGACATGTACTCAGTGATGAGAGTCAAGTTAGAGTGCCTTGCTAGCTCTAGCTTGGCAACCTAAATCTACGGTGTTACACTAAACAAGGTCCGTGTAGGAACTGTGACCCAAAAGTGAATTATGGTTAACTAGAGTCACCACACAAGCCCCCCCAGAATTCACAGATAAACAAAGTCCGTGCGGCGGGGAGGAACAACACGCCGACCCCCTCTACTCCTGAGTATGGGGTCAGGCAAAACAACTCCTGAACGTGCGGTTCCCGGCAAAGTGGGAACCGGGACCACAGGACTCGAACCTGTAGCGGGAATCGAAGACGGGGGTCAACCCCGTCGTGGCGGACGGGCCTACACCACCGGCTGCTCCAAGTCCAAATGAGCAGCCTTCACCCGGTCCACCGAGACGGTCTCCGCCTTGCCACCCATGTCGACCACCAGGTGCTTGTCCTCCTGCTCCAAAACCCGGAAAGGGCCCCTGTGCGCGTCGTGGCGGATGAAAACGTGCCCAGCCGAGTATAGCTCTGCTGGCACCTGAGACCCCGGCGCGCCGTGCTGAGAAGTCGGAACCGGAACGAAAGCCTCCGCCGCATCTTGCAGGAAAACCCGTTGAGCCGTAGGAGACCAAGGAACTGCTGCCTTGGGTAGGAATTCCCCTGGGACTCTCAGGGGTTGACCGTAAACCATCTCCGCCGTGGAGCACTGCAGATCCTCCTTAGGCGCGGTCCTCAGGCCCAACATCACCCAGGGAAGCTTGTCGACCCAGTTACCGTCCGTAAGGCTGGCCTTGAGCGCCGCCTTAATAGAGCGATGGAAGCGTTCGCAGAGGCCGTTAGCCTGGGGGTGGTAAGCGGTAGTCCTGTGCAGTTTGACCCCCAAACTGTCTGCAACCGAGCCCCAGAGCACTGAAGTGAACTGCGAGCCCCTGTCCGAGGAAATGTCTGACGGGGTGCCAAAACGACACACCCACGTCGCAATAAAAGCCCTAGCCACGTCAGCGGCTGAAGTTGACACAAGAGGAACCGCCTCCGGCCAACGGGTTATCCTATCCACCATGGTGAGGAGGTAGAAAAAGCCCTGAGAGGAGGACAACGGACCTACCAGGTAGATGTTAACATGATCAAATCTCCTCTCTGGCACTAGGAACCGCTCCAAAGGGGCCTTCGTATGGCGGTGCACCTTAGCGCGTTGGCAAGCCACGCAACCCCCGGCCCAAGTTCTTACATCCTTTTTCAGCCCACGCCAGACAAACTTCGCGGCCACCAAGCGCACCAAAGGTTTAACGCCAGGGTGAGACAAGCCGTGCACCGCCTCGAAAACAGGACGCCTCCAGTTGGCGGGGACGACCGGTCGTGACAGGCCCGTAGAGACGTCGCAAAGAAGGGTGATGCCCGCGTCGCCGAACACCACGTCCTCCAGGCGCAGCCCAGCGCTCTCCGTCTTCAGACTCTGGATGCCGGAGTTGATGACCTGGTCCGCCGCAATACGAGCATAATCCAGGCCCAGCTGGACGGCTCCGATGACGACCCTGGAGAGGCAATCGGCAACCAAGTTCGACTTGCCAGCCACGTGTTTAATGTCTGTGGTAAACTCCGAAATGTAGGAGAGCTGCCGCTGCTGACGTGCCGACCAAGGCTCCGCCACCTTTGACATGGCGAAGGTCAGCGGTTTGTGGTCTACAAACGCCGTGAACTCACGGCCTTCCAACAGAAAACGGAAGTGCCGCACAGCCAAATAAAGACCCAGGAGCTCCCGGTCAAAAGCGCTGTACTTGCATTCCCTCGGCGTCAGCTGCCTGCTGAAAAAGGCGAGCGGTTGCCAAGCTCCGTCCGGCCACTGTTCGTGCACCGCGCCGGCTGCGTAGTCCGAAGCATCCGTAGTGATGGAGATGGGAGCCGTGGATGAAGGGTGTGCCAGCAAAGCCGCTTGAGCCAGCGCGGTTTTAACTTCAGTGAAAGCTACTTCCGCCTCTGCTGTCCAGTCGATCACCTGAACGGGGGTCTTGCCTTTCAGAGCCTCATACAATGGCCGCATGATGTGGGCGGCCCGGGGGATGAAACGGTGGTAGAAAGTCACCATCCCCAGGAACTCACGCAGCGACCGGGCTGTAAGCGGGCGAGGAAAAGCCGCAACAGCCTCCACCTTCGCCGGCAGGGGTGTTGCACCGTCCTTGGTGACGCGGTGCCCGAGGAAGTTAATGTCAGACACCCCGAACTGGCACTTTGCAGGATTGATGATCAATCCATGTTCGCCGAGCAGCGTGAACAGGGCCCGGAGGTGAGACAGGTGCTCCTCCACTGAAACGCTGGCGACGAGGATGTCTTCCAGGTACACGAACACAAACGGCAGGTCCCGCAGCACCGAAACCATCAGGTGCTGCAACGTCTGGGTGGCATTCTTGAGCCCAAAAGGCATCCGCAGGAACTCAAAGATTCCAACATGTTTTATTACTGCCGTTTGGGAAATGTCCAGGGGGTGCATGGGCACCTGGTGGTATCCACGCACCAGGTCCACCTTAGAGAAAACCTTTGTGCCGGCCAGATGCGCTGAAAAGTCCTGTATGTGCGGCACCGGGTAGCGGTCAGGTGTAGTGGCATCGTTGAGTCGGCGGTAATCCCCGCACGGGCGGAAACCGCCGTTCGGCTTGGGCACGACGTGCAGAGGAGAGGCCCAAGGGCTGTTGGAGCGGCGGACGAGCCCCAGGCGTTCCATGGTTGCGAATTCCGCCCTCGCTACGGCTAGCTTAGAAGGGTTCAACCGTCGGGCCCTGGCGTAGACTGGAGGCCCCTCGGTGTTGACGTGGTGCTCCACGCCATGTTTGGTGGTGAGCGCGACTTGTAGCTGCATGGAGCGAGCACCTCTTTGCCATCGTCCCGAAACATGCATGGTAGAAGCACTCACCGGTATCCCTCGCCGACTCGGCGCCGCTGTGTCCGGCCTCCGCCATGCTTTCTTGCCCGCCGAAGGGCCGCTGTGCGCCACAGCCAACGCCTCCGCACCAGACTGTCGTGTAGCCAGGAAGAAACGGTCCGCTTCTCCGGCCAGCGCGCGGGGCTCCGTGATGGGTGTGTTGGCCAACGCCGTCTGGACCCGGGAGGTAAGTTTTGAAGAAACATCTCCATGAACAAAATCTGGGTATCTTCCCCTCCTAGCAGGCTTAGCATCTTCCCCATTAACTGCGATGGCTTGCCATCTCCGAGGCCCTGAATGTCCATAATTTGGCGGGCTCTTTCTCTCGTCGATAAACCAAATGTCTTCAGGAGAAGAGCCTTGATAGCCTCATATTTGCCGAGGCGTGGGGGTGCTGCGATGAAACCCACTAAGCCGGCTGAAGTAGAAACCCCCAGCAAAGCCACCACGTGGTAATATCTCAGCTCTTCGTCGTGGAGATGCTTGCAAGCGAAGTGAGCCTCCACGTGTGCAAACCATGCCTCCGCGGCATGCTCCCAAAGCTCCGGCAGCTTAACGAAAACATCTCGTTCAGCCTTGTTCATTTTTTTTTTGGAAACTATCTCGAAAAATGCAGGGTCACCAGTGTAGTGCCGGTAAGAAGGAGTCGGAGGCGGAGTATTTAAGAAGGATTTCCACTCTTTATTTTCCATTAAGCAATAGTGATATCAGACATGTACTCAGTGATGAGAGTCAAGTTAGAGTGCCTTGCTAGCTCTAGCTTGGCAACCTAAATCTACGGTGTTACACTAAACAAGGTCCGTGTAGGAACTGTGACCCAAAAGTGAATTATGGTTAACTAGAGTCACCACAATAGCTAATTTATTAAAATGAAAACATTTCCAAGGAATATGCAAAGGTTTGAATAATATGCAATGTTCAGAGATAAAGTCCCAACGTAACAGGTTGTTGTCCTGATGGGCAGTATCCTCAGAGAGTGTCTTAAAGTCTTCAACATGTTTTTAAGAATAATTTTGAATTTCACATGAATTGGAGTTGGATACAATACAAACAAATCATCCATGGTTGTCTGTACAATAACGTTTTTATGGATTGACAACAAAACACATTTACAAAACATTCACATTCAAAAGGGAAGCAGGTATATTATAATATCAGTGCAGTACATAGCAAACCTTCTTGGAATCAGTTTTAACAGGATATACTCCTCTTACGCGTCATTTTCCGTTTTGTAACTAGTGTAGTATAGGAAGATATGCACAGTGTCCCTGAGCTACACAATTTAGGTGATGTACTTGATATGCTAATGCTGTCACTCTTTTCTGAGGATAAAGTAACTCTAGGGAAATCTATGTTTATCTCTGTCACCACATCATGTTTTGGACTAGAGATGGCTCGCCATTTGTTCAGAATCCTCTCCAGTGTTTCCGTGTTTGACTTCCAAAGCACTTGGTAGCACTTGGGAGAAAAATGGCAAAAGATGATGCCATAGCTGGATACTAGAATGGCTGAAGCCTGCACAGTGGTGCTACTTTCATTGTTCATGATATATACTGGGATGAAACACACCCATACAAACAAGTACATCAACATGCTGAAGATGACGTTGCCTGTCTCACTGAACTCCTGGGGAACCTTCCTCCCTTTGAAGGCCAAAAGGAAGCCAACCAATGCTAACAGAGCTATGTAGCTCAACATAATACCAAAACCTATGTATGTATGGCCCTCCCTACACTGGATTACGTGTGTCATGCTTTGTGGGCGTGGAGGTGTGTCATCAATATCAGGAGAATCAAAGATCAGCCATAGCAGACAGATGACCCCCTGTAGCGAGGTTATCACGATGACAATCACGAGTGGCTTGTAGAGTTTATGTAGTCGCCTGCTTGTCAGCTGGCCGAAGGGAAGGAAAGCCAGGAAGGTGCGGAAGGCCTTGACGAGTACGCAGGACATGCACAGGGTGAAGCCCAGGGCGTACATCACCTGGCGGGCCCGGCACAGATGAACGTTGGGCTTCCCCATGAACCATATCACACTCGCAAAGCTCACTGACAGACCGGCCATCATCACGCAGGACAATCTCACCTCAGCTCTCTTCATTGGCGGGGAATTTCTGTTCACCAGAAAGATAATGAACGTAACCAACAAGAGCAAGATGCCAAACACTGCGGCTGCCATCAGGATGATGGGAAGAGGGTCGCTCCATCGCAAGAAGGACTCCTTTCTTTGCTTGCATTGAGTCCAACCATTGAGAGACCAAGTTCCATTGGGACACCTTTGGCAGGTACGCAGGTCTGTTAGAGATCAGAATCAGGGTCAGAATCGGTTTCCTTAGAATTGGCATTGGTATAAATGGTGCATACAAAGACACAGAAATAATTATACCTGGCAAAACAATAATACTACTATAATATATTTTAAGACTATTGTAAAAATGCAAAACAAAGACAATATTTACACAGAATACAGTTAAATATAATACAATGGGACAAATACTATTTTCAAAGTGGAGAGCTTTGCAGATTTAAAAAGAGGTAGTGTGGAGCAGAAATGTGCAACATGTACAAAGGGTTGTGCAGGATTTACAATATTAAAATAACAGGATGTATAGATGCACATCATGGTTACAATAAGGCCATTATAGTTTATTTAGTTCTACAGGAGGTACACTTATCTGAATTCTTTAACGGCCATATGTAATTTACTTTGAAAAGACGTAACATGATTCAGAAAGCCAAAACAACACCTGTCAGTTAATTGAACATAAATCAGTATCAGTTTCAATCAGACATACCCCATTCAGCTGAAATGGTCCCCGCTACACATAGGGTGCAATTGTGACAGCAGGATGCGTTCAGGATCTTCTTAAATGAGCCGGGAGCACAGCGCTCTGAGCATCTAGACTGAGGGATCTGAGACAGAAAACAATGGAACAAGAGTCACTTTAACTGATCAGACTGTAGAGAGGGTCTACTTGTGAAAGCATTCTTTCAAAATTAGTTTTTGAAATATGCACAAAAAAAAACATTGGTTCTTTTAACAAAGGACACTCTCCATTCTCATGGTCAAGGCCCAATCACAGTAACAAACTTAAAAATAAAACAGTGTCTAAAGTCTGCCTTAAGTGTCAGGTTCTTTGGAGGTCCATTGCACATGAAACAAACTAGGCCATGCAATGTGTCTCCCCATCACATCTTAATGCAAAACTCCAAATGTCTGTTTCCAAATGGCCTCTATCAAAGCCTGGAATAAAATCAAACAAAAATAGCTTGGTCCAGATGCTACAAAGCAAGATTAGAGGGTGGGTGAGGTCATTTGAGCTAAACGCCAGAGTTTCCGTGTCAGGAAGGTGGTTCTCTTTTAACCTGGCTAGATCCCAATGGAAAGTGCTTTAGACCTGGTTATGTTTACATTTAAAGGTACAATATGTTTATAGTTCACTTTGTCATTCATGATTATACGCTTACTTGCAAACAAAATAAAATATAGCTTTCATATCAAAATCATATCATATATTATCATGCTGAAGTTGAATTTATTCTCTGCCAGCATTCTTCTCTTTTTTGCGGCCAAAGGTTGCCTCAGTCATATTTAAGTCATTAGTAGGTCTTATGGCAGTAGGTCTTAGTAGGTCTCAATCTTATGGCAGATGAACCAAATACCCCCTTTCAGGCATGAAAAGTTATGCATGCACTTAAGATAGAATTTCAAACTTAACTAGAGAATGCAATTCCTGAAGAAATTGCTAGTGGGAATGCTTTATGCTGAATATGGCGAATAATAAAAAAAACTCAGACAAAAGGAATTCCATTGTTTTCTTTACTGGAACATGTTTAACAGTACAAACAAAATAAGCGACAAATAAACCAACATCAACATGATGTTGGTTTATTTTTGTTATTTTCTAAAGTGCCTGCCATTGCCTTTATTTGGAGATTCGCTATGCGCAGCAGTGCTGCGTCTTTCTCTGTAACCTCTTTGGCGTGCTTCGCACTCAAATGCGAACCCATTGTTGAGATTGAGCTGTGATAGACCAACGTCTTTTCGCAGAGCTTGCATTTAACTTCCTTTGGACTTGTAGGTTCGAAGTAGTTCCACGAGGAGGAACTCTTTTTACCTGCCGCTTTGTTAATCTTTAGTCGCACGTGTGAGGGAGAGGGGGGGGGGGGGTGGGGGGGGTGGGGGGTCGGGGTGTAGCGTGCTGCAGCAGCAGTCTGCTCTGCACGCAGGCTTCCTCCAAGTTTACAGTAAAACAAGCTGGTGGTGTGACCAATGGCCATTTACAATTATTAATACTATTACTATTATTAGCATTAGCCTATATTTTGGTTGAAAATAAGCCAGAAAAAAAAAATACATAAATAATAATTAAAATATATATAAATAAAATCGATTTTTAAAAATAATATTCGATTATGGAGACTGTAACGAATAATCGAATAATCACTTGCATCCCTAGTTTCGGGTTAATAATGTGGCCTTTTTCGCAGTTTAACTAAAGGCTGCTGCTGTGAGGAAATATCTGCCTGAAATTACAATGGGCTTTAATGGAGACATGTTGAACGTTTTTGTCACTTCATGCCCTCAAGAGGCACTTTGTTTAATTATTTTTGCTTAATTATTTGTCATTTTTCAAGCTACGAGATGTTTTTCTAAGTTTATCATGAAAAACGATGTCTCAAGAATGTACTGTAGGGTTTGGGAATTATGGCAGTTTTAAAAAAAGATATCAAGGCACATTTCAAGATTTCTTATCCTCTAGCTGTGACATCACGCACTCTAGTTAATGTTAAAATGTGAAGAAAACCTCTAAAACAAGGTCTAAACTATTTTTAATATTTCTAAAAGTAAGAATCAGATTTAAAGTTGTTTTACACGAATAATGTCAGAAAAATGTGTAACATTTTAAAGTTGGAATGAGGTTTCTGAGTGAAAGTATGAATGAACAGTTAGCAGTTGAAGTCGCATGAAGATTTGCTGAAGTCTGAGGATTTCCTCCATTGACTTCAATGTTAAAATTTGATGTATTATGGGATGTATCTCTGGAATTATGAAAGTTATGAATGAGAAAAGTAATAACCATCGATTCCCGACCGAGCTGAACGCTTTGATGTTTGAATGGAGTTTCTGCGATGTTCAATGCGGGAGGAGAAGAGGGCCAAAATAACCCGGCGGAATAATAATAAACTTTTCGTGCGTAGAATAACAGTTAGTTGGAATGCTGTTAACAGCATTCCAACTAAACTAGTTTCACAACTCCATTACAATGTGCCTGGTCACTATGATGAGTGCGTGTTTTAAGCTTAAGGCTGGTCAAGTCTTCGATGACCCCCTGACCTTGTCTTTCTTAATTACTGTTTTGGGTAAGGACACAGAGAGTGACTCACCTGACTATTGCAGCAATCAAACCTGTGGGTGTGAGAAGGCTGTGGACTCACCGTGGTGTTTGCTGTTGAAAACCAGATGAAATCTTTTTTTTCCAATTCTATTTGTTTATTGAGGACATGGTAGTTCCCAATCTTTAGGAATCTTCTGTGGTCCCCATCCTTTTCCCATATGATCAGATTATAACAATCTTCAAAATCACCATTTTTGTCGAAAATGAAACTGCTGTTTTCAAACTCAAACTGAACTTTCTTCAGTTCTTCAAGAAGCTGCAAAGTAAAGGGTGGAATGAATGTCAATTATAATTGTCCTTTTTCAGAGATCAATCACAGTAGCATGCTTTACCATACAAATTAGGAGGATCTACACTTTTAAATCACAATCTGTTCTCATCTGAGATAATATACATTCTCACCTTCCATGGTGGGAAGTTGATTTCTCCCAGGCATGAAGAACCGTTGCACTTCAGTAGCTTTTTGAGAGCATTTGCAGTGGCCCACACAGCAAGTCTGTGAAGGAAGGCGTCACTTGTGTCCAGAGCCGTTACAAGATGGTCATCATTTTGCTCTTGGGGATCCTTGAAATTGCAAGCATTGTCAGCTTTCATTTTCAATTCATCAGGACTGGGACAATAGGACGGAGCTTTGTCTGAGAAACATTCTGGGGTGCAGTTAAATCTCAGGTTCTTGTATTCCTCAATGAAGTGGTTGTATCCTCCTGGAGTCACTGTTAGATTCTTGAGATATTTATCAAAGGATTCATTCTTGCCTGTAACAAATGTGAAGCCCAATATGTCCCCCACCTTGTTGATGCCTTCCATTTGAGCAATGGACCGGCTTCTGGACCAGGCATCACTGGCGATCCAGGTCCTCGATGTGTTGGTCCTGATCATCTCCTTGAAGAGGGCCTCCACCAGCCCCGCCTTGAGGATCAGCAGCACCACCTGGGCCGTGGAGGAGCGGATGCGCTCGGCGACCTGCTTGATGCGTGGCAATCTCTGTGAATTATCGAGGGAATCGGGCAACACCTCCTTGTAGTTCAAGCACACGCTGTTTTCCTCGGCATCCTTGAGGAAGCTCTGGAAAGCTGCACTGCCATATTCATCATCCCCGTACACAACCCCGACCCAGTTCCAGCCGAAATGATGCATCACTTGGCCCAACGCTTCGGTCTGATGCTTGTCACTGGGAATAGTGCGCAAAAAACCTGGGTAGCGCCGCTTATCACTCAGGTCCTGTGCAGAGGATGTGCTGCTCAGCTGGTGATGAAAAATGTATTTCTTTAAATACAGAACCTTATTAATTATGAATTATTTGTTGAATTTAAGCAACCAAAAGTTCCTTTATATCCTCACATTTGCACCCAGCAAATTATGTTTCAATTTAACAACAAAAGAGAGAACTTCAGATTTAAATAGGTAATAGTTCACGATTTTTAGGCAACTCTGGAACAGGAATTTCCTTTGGTTAAATAATATCTTATCTTATTTGATATACTGAAACAATCTGTAATAGTTATTGTAAAATATGTTTGAAGTCTAGTAGAAGATAGATGAGGAAATCATTCCAATTTAGTTTTGGTGGGTTGAGGAAATATCTTTCCCAGTATGTGCTTAACCTATCTTAGCAAAATTACTGGTGGTAAAAACAGCTAACCTCATGCCTTACCAACTGCAACAAATTCCCTCTGTTAACAGATACAAATAAGCTGGGTCCAAGTGCTGCGTGGACCCAGCTTCTTTACAGTAAACTAAACCGAAGCTAGGATCGGTACTAGACACATTACTTGAAATACAAAATGATCAAATGTGAGCTGATAGGGACATCAAAGCTTCCTCCGCTGGCTGAATGAATCAGGAAATGAATATGTTTTAATTGTAGTCTATTAACGTAATGGCATTGCTAATGCCATCCTCAGTTGTGCTGCATCCAGTGCAGCTCTTAGAAATTGAAGCAGTTTTCCAATCCGATTCCCCCCTTTGCAGCAGAGCTGCCCTCAGAAATGAATCGATTCTGCTGTTGGGAAAAACATGTCCGATGATTATGACTGTCTTCCTTACTAACAGAGGCTAGCTATAGCCAGCAAATATCGCAGAATTAATCCAAGTTCAAATTCTGATATTTATTTCAAATTTCTTTTATCACATTTAGATTTGAAATGAAGGGCTTTAGACCCAACCCTTTGCCTTGAAATGATGAGCATCTTTTCAAGTTGAATTTTGTACGTATCGTAATTAGATATTTTCAGCTGGTATGAGTAATTTATTAAGGTTGGCTGTGCCTTTTAGTGTGTGTGTGTGTGTGTGTGTGTGTGTGTGTGTGTGTGTGTGTGTGTGTGTGTGTGTGTGTGTGTGTGTGTGTGTGTGTGTGTGTGTGTGTGTGTGTGTGTGTGTGTGTGTGTGTGTGTGTGTGTGTGTGTGTGTGTGTGTGTGTGTGTGTGTGTGTGTGTGTGTGTGTGTGTGTGTGTGTGTGTTTTTGGCAAGGAAGCCTGTTGAATCCTGTTCGGTTTATTTGTGTTTTACTGCTTTTTCTCGTGTATGAGTAAATGTAATTGGTCGTTGTGATTTTGCTCTTGTATCTTTGGTATTGACTTGTTTGAGCCATATGCAATCTGTTCTGCAGCATTCTGTTCATACTGAATATGAAAGAATATTTTTTATAAAACACGTTGTGAATCTTGGAAATAATAACATAAAGTTAATCACAGACACAAAGATTCAGGACTACAGCGACACTTTATTCCCCCTCAATAATGGTAACTGTCACTGTGAGAAATGGGTAGTTATGGCAAATGTTTCGAAGGTGGGCTAATAGGGAAGTCAAACTCAACATTTCAGTTTTTTCAGTGTGTTAAATGCCCACAATTCATTCTTGAAATGAATTAAAACAGTTAATGTAGCAGCAAAGTGCATTAGACACTGTCAAAAGATTGTTTAGAACTGAATTAGTGATAATGAATGAAAACAGAAAATAACTTACTGAATACTTAACAATAATGTTGCTAATCAGACAGAAAGTGAGACTTACTAGAGGGATCATGTACACACTCAGCAGTCGGGCCACAGCGATGGACACCTCAGAGTACAGAGCCCCTAAAATAATCTTCACCCTGGGCCTGAAGTCCGAGTAGTCACAGTCAACATTCAGAGACCTGTTGACAGCGAGCATGTACTCCACGTTCTGCAGCGCCGTGCTGGCGAAGGAGCACGTGTCGCACATCATGTATCCCAGACGCACTCCTGGGAGGAAGCCAGCCGCATTTATCTCCTCGATTTCATGGATCATAGCCAAGGACCTCATGAATGACGACAGATCAAAACTGAAAATGTACAATGTAGAAAAACATTAAGTGATCAAGAAAAAGCAGGCATAAAGTTACTCTAGTGGACTAACCTTTTAAGTCCCAAAAGAGTCCAAATATTTAAATATTTTTGTAAAAAGTCAATTAGAACTTTGTTTGTCTACAACACACTGAAACAATTTAAACATTGAATCTAATTCAATTTAAACTTTAAATTAGGTTAGTTGAAAGAAACAATATTAAAGGTGGGGTAGGTAATTTTGGAGAAACCAGCTCGAGTGCGCTAGCATTTGAAAATACACAGCCGGAAAAAATCTGCCACTTCCTTACAGAGCCCCTCCTCCAACACACACGAACGCGCACATGACCAATGAGGGCACGAGATGATTGGTCGTGCTTTTTACAGTACTACGGCTTCCACAGATGAAATGTTGTTATGGATTTTTTGTCAAAGCACTTAAGATATTCATTGCTATCGGATGTTAAGAGAATTCCATGGAATATAACAATAAGAGTATCTCGAGCCGGTTTCTCAAACTTACGCCACCTTTAAGTTGAACCTAATATGTTTATTTAAACTTAATATTATTGCTTTCAACTAACCTAATACAGTTATATCTCACAGGCTCCGCCCTCTACTGGACTCTATGGGTACTACCCCTTGACCTTACTAGTAATACTATGCGAGCGTTCACCTACTGAGATATCTTTAAATGTACCCGGCCCTCTGGGCGGGCCTACCTGAGTGTGCGCGCAAGCCCACCCTTTATAAGGCGGCCTCGCCTCCTGACTGTCATCCTTTTCTCTTCAGCGAGCAGGATAAACAACTGAGAGCGAAAGAGAGAGAAGAAGATTGAGAAAGAATGGAAAACCATAGAGTCCAGTAGAGGGCGGAGCCTGTGAGAGATATAACGATGGGTTACGTATTGTAACCCAGTTAAATAAGCACAGGCGCGGCCCTCTACTAGGGGCCCTGTCTGTCCTATGCTGCTCGCTGAAGAGAGTTGTAGGTTAGTTAATCAGGTTAATGTTATTTGTTTCATGTTTAGTCAAGTCTCTTTTTTCACCTGTCTAGTCCTGTCATTGCACTTCCTGTTTTATTTTTGGTACGTACCGTTCAGAGCTCTCCTGCCCTTGTGTGTCTTCCTCCCCATGTGATTGTCAGCCCCTCCCTTGATTGTTGCCACCTGTGTCCCATTAACTCTTGTGTATATAGTACTCGTCTATTCTTGTCCGTTTTGCCTGTCCCTGTTTGTCTACACTCCCTCATACTGTAAAGTGTCTTTGAGTTCCAGAAAAGCGCTATATAAATATAATTTATTATTATTATTATTATGTTACCTGCCCATCTCTTCTTGTCCATGTTACCTGCCCGTTTTTCAAGTCCGCGTTACCTGTTCGTCTTTTGTCCTGATTACAGTAGCTGCCAATGCTTGTAAATGTGTTCATGTCTGTCTTTTTCCCCGGTCTTGTTAATGTTTAGTTGTTTCTTGTTTTTTTCTTCTCGTCTGCTTTTTAATAAAACTTTTTTTTGTCTTTTTAACTGCACTTGGGTCCCGATTTTCCCCATCCCTGACACAATCATAAATATTCAATGAGATTTAGGTGGTATATCTTTGTGAAAATCTCATACATTTAAAACACTTTAAACATTCTCTGAGATTATAAAGTCATACATTTTAAAGAATAATCTCAAAACTCAAACTCTTCTAGTTTAAAGTCATACATTTAAGAGAAAAAAACAATTTCTATATGTTTCTCAATGAACCACATTGTTTCACTCACCGGTATATTTGTGAATTTGACCTACATCTTTTTTTTTTATATCAAGATTTATGACTCTTGACTATTAAGTAATTTTTCATGTGGGAGAGTCTTTTATCCTCCCCGGCTTTAATGATTTTACTCTTGTTTCGTACAATGGTCCAAATGGCAAAATAGCAGTCTATATCCAGTGGAAATGAAAAAACAACAGCATATTTTTTGCAAAAGTAAATAACAAACACTGAAAAAACCTAAACATTGACTTTGTTTAAGTGTTTTATGACAACAGATTTTGCGTATAAGAGTAGCAGTTTGAAGCAATAATATTATTAATTTTGATTTCAACTTAATATTATTGCTTTCAAATAACCAAATACAGTTATTTGAAATCTGTTGACCTAATACATTTAATTAAAGTCAACTTTTCAGTTTTTTTCAGTGTATATTTAAAAGGAAAGATATCCCTTCTGAATATCTAGTTGAACAAACACATGTGTTTTTATACTCACTCTGAGCAGTGGTAGCTTTCAGGTCTAATCCTTTTATCTGGAGCCATCACTTTCTGATGACACGGCATCAATATACCAATCACAACATCTCCAGAGGCCTGGGCTCCACACATGGAATGAGCAAAGTCACATTCCCCCCCACAGGCCTGGAGGCTGCTCAGAGCTATCAAGGCCGAGAGGAAACGGCACATCTTGATTCCCTGAGTGACAAAGTCTTTCTGGGATGTTTAGGAACGCTTGTCTCTCAAAAGGCACTTGGGAGGTGTAAGAATGTTAACGTGCAGGAAACCTGTTTTAAAGAGGAACTGTAAAAAAATATTGCTTCATCGAATGTCACCTCCAGACACGCCCTCATGTGCCGGCACAGGGAAGCAAAGTGACAAATAAAAAGTGTGGTTGGCACGATTGTTGAGTAGAACAATGGAGAATGTCTCTGTTGTTCCTGAAGGTGAGTGTAGAGGCCCTTAAAGCTAGTGTATAATGAATAAAGCAATCATTCAACCAACTGTTGGTTGACCACACACACATAGACTGTAATACCCCTGATGTGCAATAACACTGCCCGTAAACCAAACTTTGTCCAATATACCCCTCATGTGCAACATACAACATTATTTTCAATCTTTAATCAGCACCAGCTACTGTTTTTATGGTAAACATTTATTTTTGCCATGGTGTACTCATATGTCATTTATTTGTATTTTATTGTGTTTTTACTATTAATAATGTGTGTCTACTTTTATATGTAATATATACAAGTCTACTCTTTTGAATAAACTGCACTTTACTCTTGCTGTTGTAAATGTCCATGTTGCGGGACAAATAAAGGAATTCTGATTCTGATGGTTATTTTTTTATCTGATATAAACAATATTATTCTCATGACTGTTTGCTTTTTGAATGCTGTATGCTGTTCATTTGCTGAGACAGCCAAGCACTGAGTCTTCTTGGCTGGACTCCTTGCTCTTTCCAGAAAGTGTTAATCAATCATGCACACAACAGGAACAAGTGACAGCACAGCATTCCACAAATTCATGTGAAACTATACACCTTTTCAACCAAGTGTTTCTTTGTTTTGTTATTTCCTTTTAATAATGTCCGTCTATTTAATGCAACTCATTTCATTTCATTTCAAACCTTTATTTAGACAGATTGGTCCCTTGAGATCATCGATCTCATTTACAAGGGAGACCTGCATCATTTAGTTCCACATGAAACATAAAAAAACATACAAACAAACAACAGAGGATATCATATTTACATATTCAACATTTACAAATACCCAGAGTGTCAGAAAGCATTTCATTTAGACGTGCCTTAAATACATTCAGAGAAATAAAAATGCTCAATTTCAATTTTGCCTGTAGACTGTTCCAAGCAAGTGGAGCTGCGCACATAAAAGCTGTCTTACCTAAGACAGTCCTTACTCTTGGCACATCTAACAAGACTATATCCTGCGATCGCAGACAATAGCTGCTTGCAACTTTCTGCTTTATCAATGAACAGATATAATACGGGAGTTTGCCCAACATAGCTTTATAGATAA
This sequence comes from Notothenia rossii, assembly GCF_949606895.1. Lineage (NCBI taxonomy): Eukaryota > Metazoa > Chordata > Actinopteri > Perciformes > Nototheniidae > Notothenia > Notothenia rossii. The sequence continues at coordinate 51,282,642 of NC_136906.1, forward strand.
AAGTGTACCAGTGACTGAGCCTCCGTACAGTGAGTGATGGTAAACCTGCCTTGGTATACAGTGTACAGTGATGAGTAAGTGCTTTACAATTTGTGACAAATCTCAGAGCACTATGATACGCAGCATCTAGTTTGCTCAGGTAGTTGGCAGGTGCATTCATATACATCAGATCACCATAGTCCAGCACAGGTAAAAAGGTCACAGTGACTAGCCTTTTCCTGGCCTCAAGCGAGAAACAGGACTTATTCCTGAAAAAGAAACCTAGCCTAACCCTCAGTTTTTTAAGCATGAAGTTTAAAAGAGAGACAGTCCTCAAGCCAGATACCAAGGTATTTGTAACAGGCAACAACTTCAAGTTTTGTTCCTTGCGTAAATACAATATCTTAAACAGGCTCTGGTGTCTTTTTAGCTTTTGAAAAGAGCATTATCTTGGTTTTATCCACATTTAAAAGAAGCTTTATTTCAGAGAGCTGAGTCTGAATAATGTTAAAAACAGACTGTAATTGAACAACCGCCTCCTGAATGGAGGGACCTGCACAGTACATCACGGTATCGTCCGCATAGAAATGTAAAGTAGCTTCATCCACATTTTCACCTAAACTGTTGATATATTTGGAGAATAAAAGTGGACTTAAAACAGAACCTTGAGGAACACCATTAGCAATGTTTAACCAATCAGAAGACAGTCCATCAAAGTGAACACATTGGGACCTTTCAGAGAGGTAGTTCACAAACCACCCCACTGCATGGCTGGATATGCCAATACTGAGTAGCCTCTGTTTTAAAATGCGATGATCAACGGTGTCAAACGCTTTGGAAAGGTCAATAAACAGAGCTGCACAACTCTGTTTATTATTTAGCATACTAGTAATATCATTTACCACTTTCATTGTTGCAGTGATGGTGCTATGTTTCTTCCTGAAGCCTGACTGATGTTTAGACAGGATATCATTTATACATAAAAACTCCTTTACTTGTTCACTCACAAGTCGTTCGAGCACCTTAGCCAGAACTGACAATTTAGAGATTGGCCTATAGTTATATAAAATAGTTGCCTCCCCTCCTTTCAGTAGAGGCAGGACATAAGCAGACTTCCATACTTTAGGAATTGTATTTGTGCTGAGGGAGAGGTTAAAAAGAGAAGTAAAAGGTGGAGCAAGAAAATCTGCAGCTATCTTTAAAAAGAAAGTTTCTACGTTGTCCGGGCCAGCCGGTTTCCTAGGATCTAACTTGGATAAAGCTTCATGGACAATACCAACAGTTAAAGGAGTAAAACTGAAAGGGTTTTCCAGACCACATTGTTCAGAGTCAAGGACTGGAGCGTTCACAGAACTCACTTATGTCACACATCAGGTTGTGTTGGGATTTGTAGTTTTAATATATCTTTTATCGAGGCTAAACGCTTAGTCACAACACTCCATCCATCCATCAGTCCAACCTTTAATATTCACCACTCACATTAGAGTCGCCAGCCAACTTTATTGTTGGCTAGTGTGTGTTTGTGTGTGTGTGTGTGTGTGTGTGTGTGTGTGTGTGTGTGTGTGCGCGCGTGTGCGTGTGTGTGTGTGTGTGTGTGTGTGTGTGTGTGTGTGTGTGTGTGTGTGTGTGTGTGTGGATGGATGTTATTAAACCTTTATATTGCTGATAGAAACGGTATTCGTGAAGTGATGAATCTTAATTATATTTATAATTGTAAAGTTGTGGTGACACCATGTGGGACCATAATTCACCTTGTTTATTGTGTTGCCACACGGACCCTTTAGTGGGAACACCTGTTGCTTTAGCTTGCCATTCCTGCTAGCTTGTGATTCAGAGCAGTTCATGTATTAACCTAATGGAGATGAATGGATAATAAAGATTGGAACTCCATTCTTAATACACCGCCTCCGACTCCCTTTCTTCGGCACCACACCGGTGACCCTGACGGCTTCGAGACAGTTTCCGAAGTCTCAATGAACATGGCTAATTGCGATGTTTTTTGGCGTGGTTTGCACATGTGGAGGTGCACTTCGCCTGCCGGCAGGTCCGTGACGGGGACCTGAAATACCATGTCGTAGCAGCGCTGGGAAGCTCCACGTCCCAGCAAATTATGTTTCAATTTAACAACAAAAGAAAGAACTTCAGATTTAAATAGGTAATAGTTCACGATTTTTTGCAACTCTGGAACAGGAATTTCCTTTGGTTGAATAATATCTTATCTTATTTGATATACTGAAACAATCTGTAATAGTTATTGTAAAATATGTTTGAAGTCTAGTAGAAGATAGATGAGGAAATCATTCCAATTTAGTTTTGGTGGGTTGAGGAAATATCTTTCCCAGTATGTGCTTAACCTATCTTAGCAAAATTACTGGTGGTAAAAACAGCTAACCTCACGCCTTACCAACTGCAACAAATTCCCTCTGTTAACAGATACAAATAAGCTGGGTCCAAGTACTGCGTGGACCCAGCTTCTGTACAATAAACTAAACCGAAGCTAGGATCGGTACTAGACACATTACTTGAAATACAAAATGATCAAATGTGAGCTGATAGGGACATCAAAGCTTCCTATGCTGGCTGAATGAATCAGGAAATGAATATGTTTTAATTGTAGTCTATTAACGTAATGGCATTGCTAATGCCATCCTCAGTTGTGCTGCATCCAGTGCAGCTCTTAGAAATTGAAGCAGTTTTCCAATCCGATTCCCCCCTTTGCAGCAGAGCTGCCCTCAGAAATGAATCGATTCTGTTGGAAAAAACATGTCCGATGATTATGATTGTCCTCCTTACTAACAGAGGCTAGCTATAGCCAGCAAATATCACAGAATTAATCCAAGTTTAAATTCTGATATTTATTTCAAGTTTCTTTTATCACATTTAGATTTGAAATGAAGGGCTTTAGACCCAACCCTTTGCCTTGAAATGATGAGCATGTTTTCAAGTTGAATTTTGTACGTATCGTAATTAGTTATTGATTATTTGGATATTTTCAGCTGGTATGAGTAATTTAGTAAGGTTGGCTGTGCCTTTTAGTGTGTGTGTGTGTGTGTGTGTGCAGGGCCGTGGGAAGTAGGGGTGCTGAGGGTGCTGCAGCACCCCCTGGTGGAGGACATGGGATCTGCACTTCCACAAGATATAATACAAAAAAAAACGAATTTTCAGCCTTGATGTAACAACATTCATAATTAAGTAAAGATAACACCCTTTTTTCAACCCGGTTACATTTTCCATTTGCCCTGTACGATGGGCGCTGTAGTGATGAAAGTGAGGGATGTTGGCTTAGCAGGCGCCCGCAACTCACAGCCAAAGTGAGAGAGATAGAGAGAGGGGATACCGCGGGGATACGTTATCTCAGTGAGTCTCAAACGTTTTGATCACAATTTATGAAAACAAATATTTCCAAGGCACACCTTTATAATTATTAGGATAAATAAAAACAGGTTTGAAATCATTCCAATGTATACTATAGGACAGTAAACAAAAATATCGTTTAAAACTGGAGATTTAAAAATATGCATAAATAAATAGATGTTAACTGGTAAAATAAGATATGAATGAACAACACAAATAAAATAAGTTACATTTATTTGTTATTGGCTATGGTAGGTTATTGGAAATGTTCACATACTTATTTGATTAATAAAATGCAAACCGATCTGTTGTACCCTCTAGATCAGTCTAGTAATTGGGCGCTCAAAGTGCACCAGATTGAAGCATTTGACTTTAAAATGTTAAAAAAAAGGCCCCCGGACCCCCCTAGAGGATGTGAAGTCCACCCCTCCAATTAAAACATGTTATAATACTAAATACATTTGAAGCCTTGTTATATAAGCTGTCCACCATGTCAATATGTTTATCTTTTTCTAGTGTATTGGTCTTTTACAGAGGTTTTTCATTGCCAGATAAAATCTTGCCTATAGGGCAGCACATTGGTCAGAACCAGCCCTGGTGTCATCCCCACAGCACCCCCCATTTGAAACATGTTCCCCCGGCTATGTGTGTGTGTGTGTGTGTGTGTGTGTGTGTGTGTGTGTGTGTGTGTGTGTGTGTGTGTGTGTGTGTGTGTGTGTGTGTGTGTGTGTGTGTGTGTGTGTGTGTGTGTGTGTGTGTGTGTGTGTGTGTGTGTGTGTGTGTGTGTGTGTGTGTGTGTGTGTGTGTGTGTGTGTGTGTGTGTGTGTGTGGCAAGGAAGCCTGTTGAATCCTGTTCGGTTTATTTGTGTTTTACTGCTTTTTCTCGTGTATGAGTAAATGTGATTGGTCGTTGTGATTTTGCTCTTGTATCTTTGGTATTGACTTGTTTGAGCCATATGCAATCTGTTCTGCAGCATCTTGTTCATACTGAATATGAAAGAATATTTTTTATAAAACACGTTGTGAATCTTGGAAATAATAACATAAAGTTAATCACGGACCACTATTGCGGTAAGCATGTTGTAACTTCCGGTTGTTGTTGTCATCTCCGGGTATCCCGTGTGCCTGTTCTGTTGCTGATAGCTTAATCTTAACTTAATCGATCGTTTTAAAACTCTCTTGATCACGGCAACTGCCTGACGTTGTAATCACACGTTACTACAGCTTAAGCACTCACAAACTCTCCTTCTCTTAGCGACTGTAACTCCACAGTTGCCTACCCTCTTTTCGGGTTTGCTAACGGTAGCTACTTTAGCTTGATAGCTAGCCATGGCTCTTTCCCCACCCTCGGGTGCTATTTCCTGCTCTAACTGTCTCATGTTTGGTTACTCCCCTACCTCCTTTACTGGTACCGATACATGTGTTAAATGTAGTATAGTTGTTAGGTTGGAGGCGGGAATCATAGCCATAGAAGCCCGGCTCCGCATCTTAGAAAATAACTCAGCTACAGTAAAGCCCATGTTAGCCGGTGCGGACCGGCAAAAGGTAGCTCCTCTTAGCCGTCCCCCGGCAACTCCCGAGCAGCAGGGAGAATGGGTGACTGTTCAGAAGGGGCATAACGCGAAACCCGCAGGTCCCCACCAACCCGTTCACGTATCTAACAGATATTCCCCACTCAGCGAGACACCCGCTGAGAAGCCAACTCTGGTTATTGGTAGCTCTATTATGAGACACGTGAATTTAGAGACCGAAGCGTCCACAGTCACATGCATTCCGGGGGCCAGAGCGGGCGACGTTGAGGCGCATCTTAGACTGCTGGCTAAAAATAAACGTAAATACAGTAGGATTGTTATTCACGTCGGTGGTAATGATGTTCGTTTACGCCAATCAGAATGCACCAAACTTAATGTGGCGTCGGTGTGTAGTTATGCTAAAACAATGTCGGACACCGTAATCTTCTCTGGTCCCCTCCCCAATCTGATCAATGATGACATGTATAGCTGCATGTCATCATTTCAGCGCTGGTTGTCTTGGTGGTGCCCAGCAAACAATGTGGGCTTCGTGAATAATTGGACAGCCTTCTGGGGAAAACCTGGTCTGATTAAGAGAGACGGCATTCATCCTACTTTGGAAGGTGCAAATCTCATTTCGGCAAACATTTCAGGGCTCTGTGGACTTAATCCATGACAAACTGGAGTTGAGACCAGGAGGCAGAGTCGCAGTCTTACACGCTTCTCTGCGCTCTCTCCTAGGCAGTCATCCATAGGAATCCCGAACCCAATAAAATACCCAATATTAACGGTGTGTGTGTCTGCCCAAGGACAATTTAAGGTAAAACCTAATAGAGGTGTCATACATAATAACCTAATACAAGTAAATGTAACAACTACTACAGTGCAACAAAACAGGAAGATTAAATGTGGTCTCTTAAACATAAGATCTCTAGCATCTAAAGCAATACTGGTAAATGATTTAATATCATATATATTTAATATAACTTTGCAGCCAATCTTATTTGTTACAGTGTACCGTGCACCAGGTCCTTATTCAGAATTCTTATCAGAATTCTCTGAGTTTTTATCAGCTTTGGTACTTAAAACAGATAAAGTAATTATCGTAGGTGACTTTAATATTCATGTTGACGATGATAAAAATAGCCTTACTGTTGCATTTAACTCTATATTAGATTCTGTTGGTTTCTGTCAGAGTGTAAATAAACCAACCCACTGCTATAATCACACTCTTGACCTTGTTCTGACTTATGGTATTGAAATTGAGAAACTATTAGTCGAACCGCATAATCCTGCTTTATCCGACCATTTCTTAGTAACTTTTGAAGTACTGTTACTAGACTACAAAGCATTAGCCAAAAGCTCCTGCAGCAGAAACCTATCTGTTAGTGCTATAGCCAAATGTAAGGAAGAGATTCCACCAATACTTAACTCGATAGCATGTCTGCATGTAGGGGAGGAAACGTATACAAAATGTACACCACCCCAAATTGATCATGTTGTTGATAGTGCTACAGATGCGCTGCGAATAAAATTAGACTCTGTTGCTCCTTTGAAAAAGAAGAAAATAAAACAACATAGATTAGCTCCATGGCATAATGTCGAAACCCGCAAAATAAAGCAAAAGTCGAGACAACTTGAAAGGATATGGCGTTCCACTAAACTTGAAGAATCTCGTTTAATTTGGCATATTACACTCAATGAATATAAGAAAGCACTGCGTAAAGCGAGAGCAGCATACTACTCTTCATTAATAGATGAGAATAAGAATAATGCAAGATTTCTTTTCAGCACTGTAGCCAGGCTGACAGAGAGCCACAGCTCGACTGAGCCTTCTATTCCCATAGCACTCAGTAGTAATGATTTTATGTGCTTTTTTAATGATAAAATTGTTACTCTTAGAAACAAAATCAATGACCTCTTGCCTTTAACCAGTATAGTGTTATCAACAGCTCCCGGAAACGTAAGTTCTAATATTACACTAGATAGTAAACTAGAATGCTTTTCAGCCATAAACCTTGAACAATTAAATTCAATGATTCTCTCTTCTAAACCATCAACGTGTATCTTAGACCCGATTCCAACTAAGCTGTTAAAAGAAGTTTTTCCATTAATTAGCACTTCTTTATTAAATATTATGAATATGTCTTTATTATCAGGCTATGTTCCACAATCATTCAAAGTAGCAGTGATAAAACCGCTTCTTAAAAAGCACAACCTCGATCCAGAGGTTTTAGCCAACTATAGACCTATTTCTAATCTTCCGTTCCTCTCAAAGATTCTTGAGAAAGCAGTCGCAAAACAGCTGTGTGATTACTTAAAAAACTATGATTTATTTGAAGATTTTCAGTCTGGCTTTAGAACACAACATAGCACAGAGACAGCTCTGGTTAAAGTCACAAATGACATTCTAATAGCCTCTGACAAGGGACTTGTCTCTATTCTTGTCTTGCTCGATCTTAGTGCTGCATTTGATACTATCGACCATGATATCCTATTGCAAAGACTAGAGCACTTAGTTGGCATACAGGGAACTGCATTAGGCTGGTTTAGGTCCTATATATCTGAACGCTCTCAGTTTGTACGTGTCAACGATGAATCTTCCATGCAAACCAAAGTTAGCCATGGAGTGCCACAGGGCTCAGTGCTTGGACCTATTTTGTTCACCCTATATATGCTTCCGTTAGGCAATATTATAAGGAATCATTCTGTAAACTTTCATTGTTATGCGGATGATACTCAACTATATTTATCAATCAAGCCTGATGAAATTAATCATCTAAATAAAATTCAAGACTGCCTCAAGGACTTAAAAACGTGGATGACCTTAAATTTTTTGATGTTAAACACGACCAAAACTGAAGTTATTGTACTTGGCCCGAAGAATCTACGAAACAAATTATCTAAAGATATATTAACTATGGATGGCATTAATTTGGCCTCCAGTGAGACTGTAAGGAATCTTGGTGTTATATTTGATCAGGATTTATCCTTTAACGCCCACATAAAATCAATTTCAAGGACCGCCTACTTCCATCTACGTAACATTGCAAAAATCAGGCATATCTTGCCTCAAAACGATGCAGAGAAACTAGTCCATGCATTTGTTACTTCAAGGCTGGATTATTGTAACTCCTTATTATCAGGGTGTACCAAGAAGTCAGTCAAGTCGCTTCAGCTGATTCAAAATGCTGCAGCTCGTGTACTAACCAGAGTTAGGAAAAGGGACCACATTACTCCTGTTCTGGCTGCCTTACACTGGCTCCCTATAGAACACAGGATAGAATTTAAAATTATTCTTCTCGCCTACAAAGCCCTTAATGGGCAGGCGCCATCTTACCTTAAAGAACTCATTATACCCTATTGTCCTACTAGGGCATTGCGTTCCAAGAATGCAGGGTTGTTGGTTGTTCCTAGAGTCTCTAAAAGTACAATGGGAGCCAGAGCCTTTTCTTATCAAGCTCCACTTTTGTGGAATCAGCTTCCAGTTTGTGTTCGGACGGCAGACACCCTATCCGTTTTTAAGAGTGCGCTTAAGACCTTCCTTTTTGATAAAGCTTATAGTTAGGGCTGATTAGATTCAGCCCCTAGTTTTGCTGATATAGGCTTAGTTTGTCGGGGGACATCTTACTTCTTCCTTCTCTCTGTCTATACCTGTGTACTCTCATGTTCCGATTAACCCAGCTTCCCCAAATTTCTTTCTTTTTGGTGTCTATATACGCCGGGATCCGGAGTCATGGATGATCCTGCGGTCCTGTGTCATGGATTGCGAGTCCTGGATCTTGAGTCGTGGCTGTGGTCCTGGATCATAAGTCCTGGATGGATATACTCATGGATTCATCTTCCTATTATACACACATGCATTTTCCAAACATTTGGACTACCTATGTTGCAAATGTATTATCTTTTCAATTTACACATGGCATCTATTGCACGTCTGTCCGTCCTGGGAGAGGGATCCCTCCTCTGTTGCTCTCCCTGAGGTTTCTCCCATTTTTCCCTTTAAACTGGGTTTTCTCTGGAAGTTTTTCCTTGTACGATGTGAGGGTCTAAGGCAGGGGTGTCAAAGTCAAGGCCCGCGGGCCAGATCCGGCCCGCGAATGAATTATCTTGGCCCCCGGGATGATATTTGATTAGTATTAGAACCGCCCCGCAGGCCACAGCCGCCTGCTTGTCTTTTGCACGCACCAAGACTACATTTCCCACAATGCAACGGTAGCCCGCGAACTCACTGCAGCGCCGCAAGTGGGCCTCGGCTTCGTTAGTCATCAGCATTCAGGGCAGATGTCAACTTTCAGCAACCCCGCTCCCCAATAATGGCTAAACGGAAGGTGGACGGTGAGAACAGGGGGTTTAAAGCCAGGTGGGAGGCAGAGTACATGTTCACGGAGGTAAAAGGCAAAGCTGTGTGTCTTCTGTGTGGAGAAAGTGTGGCCGTAATGAAAGAATATAATCTAAGAAGGCACCATGAAACGTCTAAGAAACACAAAGACAAAGACAAGAATATGGACATGGAACAAAGGCTACAGAAGGTGGAAGAATTAAAACGAGGTCTTAAGTCCCGGCAGGCTCTGTTCACAAAAGCCAAATCACAAAGCGAGGCTGCTGTCAAGGCTAGTTTTATTGTGGCAGAAGAAGTTGCAAAATCAGCCCGGCCCTTTACAGAGGGAGAGTTTATCAAAAACTGTATGCTTAAAGTTTGTGACACGGTGTGCCCAGACAAAAGGCAGCTATTTTCAAACGTGAGCCTGAGCAGAAACACCGTTGCTGAACGTGTAGACCAGCTTTCCACCAATCTAAAAGAACAGCTTGTGGAAAAGGGAAAAGATTTCATCGCATATTCACTTGCTGCGGATGAGAGCACCGACACAAGTGACATTGCCCAGCTGTCAATTTTCATTCGTGGAGTTGACTCCAGCCTGGGCATAACAGAAGAGTTTTTGGCATTACGTCCTATGCATGGCACAACTACAGGACAAGATCTGTATGAAGAGGTATCCAGATGTGTAAATGAGATGGGGCTGCCTTGGGGAAAACTCGTGGGATTGACAACAGACGGAGCACCCGCGATGTGTGGACATAGGATTGGATTGGTGGCAAGAATACGTGAGAGGATGCGGGACGAAAACGTCACAGGTGAGCTGACAGCTTATCACTGCGTAATACACCAGGAGTCGTTATGTGGCAAAGCCTTGAAAATTGATCATGTAATGAGCATCATAACGCGTGCAGTTAACTTCATTAGGGCCAAAGGTTTAAATCACCGCCAGTTCAAGGCATTTCTGGGCGAGTTAGATACAGAGTATGGTGACTTGCCCTATCACACGGCTGTGCGATGGCTAAGCCAAGGAAAAGTGCTGCAAAGATGTTTCGAGCTGCATGAGGAGATCTGTCTGTTCATGGAAAGCAAAGGGAAAGACACAACAGAGCTCCGAGATGAAACATTTATGTGTGAAATGGCGTTTCTGTGCGACATCACAAGCCATCTGAATGCGATGAACCTGCAGCTGCAGGGACGGGGGCGTGTCATCTCTGATATGTACAGTACAGTGAAGGCGTTTAAAACCAAGCTGATCCTGTGGGAGACACAGATGCGGAAAGAAAACTTGAGCCACTTTCCCAGCTGCCAGACAATGAAAGAGAAGCTCTCTACCGCTGTGTTCCCGAGTGCACAGTTTGCTGATAAACTCAACATACTTGCCGCCGACTTCCGACGCCGATTTGCTGACTTTGAAGCTCAAAAAAGCAGGTTTGAACTGCTCGCCAATCCTTTTGGAGTTGACGTGGAAAGCGCACCAACAAACCTGCAAATGGAGTTGATTGAGCTCCAGTGCAATGACACACTGAGGGAAAAATATGAGAGAGTGGGTGCTGCTGAGTTTGCACGTTTCATCCCCGACACATTGCCTCAGCTGCGCATCCAAGCTGCTCAGACGCTCTCTATGTTTGGCAGCACATACCTGTGTGAACAAATGTTCTCTTTGATGAAGCTAAACAAAACATCACACAGGAGCCGTCTTACTGATACACACCTTGAGTCAATCCTGAGGATTTCCTCAGCTCAGAGCCTGACCCCGAACATTGATGAACTTGTACAAAAGATGGGACACCACCAAGTATCAGGCTCAGCCTCAGACAAGTGAGCATCACAGAGCATTAACTTATTTTTAGTTTTTAATTCAGTTAAATTTTTATTTATTTTTATTTTTTGTTTCTACAAGACATGATTTTTCTTTGAAAGAAGTATTGTTTTGTCTGTGTGCCATAGATTTTTGTATTTTATTTATTTATATTTATTTTTCAGTTAATGGATTGCAGATAAGAGCCATGAGAAAGAATACAACTGATTTTATTTTTATTTTTTTATTTTCTCATTTTACTATTTGAAAGCATGGGAGCAGCACAATATTGCATTTTCAGTTTATAATGCATGCAATTTCATTTATGCATTTATCTCGATATTAAGGAGCATATTTTATTTTTGAAGGACATTAACTTTTTTGCTGTTTGCCTGTTGAAAATGTTTTCCCTTTAAATAAATGACAGAGCCATAAGAAAATATTGCTTCATTCATTTAATCATTAAATAATATATGATGCACTGTGTTAGGTCTTGGTTCAATAGGTTATGTGCAATCATTTTAATATGTTTTAATAAAAATTGAACCAGTCCGGCCCTCGGCTTGTAGCAAATTTGTTTTTTTGGCCCTCTGATGCATTTGACTTTGACACCCCTGCACTAAAGGGTCCGTGCGGCAACCCAATAAACAAGGTGAATTATGGTCCCACATGGTGTCACCACACAAGCCCCCCCAGAATTCACACATAAACAAAATCAGCATGGCGGGGAGGAACGACACGCCGACCCCCACGACTCCTGAGCACGGGAGTCGGAAAAGTGACTTCCGCCTTTGCGACCCCCGGAAGGGGAGGGACCAGAACAACAGGTCTTAAATCCGTAACAGGGGTCGAGGCCGAGGGGCGGCCCCGTCACGGAGGCCGAGCCAGCACCACCGGCTGGTCCAAGTCCAGGTGAGCAGCCTTCACCCGGTCGACCGAGACGTGCTCGGCCTTGCCACCCAGGTCGACAACCAGATGCTTGTCCCCGTGCTCCAAGACCCGGAAAGGCCCATCTTAAGGGGGCTGCAGGGGGCCCCTGTGCGCATCGTGCCGGATGAACACGTGCCCCGTCGAGCGGAGCTGTGCGGGAACCTGGGACACCTGCGTACCGTGCCGAGTAGTAGGGATCGGAGCAAAGGCCTCAGCGGCGTCCTGCAGGAAAGCCCGCTGGGTCGACGCCGACCAGGGAGCCGACGCATTAGGTAGGAAATCCCCTGGAACTATCAACAGCTGCCCGTAGACCATCTCAGCCGTAGAGCACTGCAGGTCCTCCTTAAGCGCAGTCCTCAGGCCCAGCATCACCCATGGCAGCTTGTCGACCCAATTCCCGTCCGTAAGGCCGGCTCTAAGGGCCACCTTCATGGAGCGATGGAAGCGCTCGCAGAGGCCGTTAGCCTGAGGGTGGTAAGCGGTAGTCCTGTGCAGCTTAACCCCCAAACCGCCTGCCACGGCGTTCCAGAGTTCGGACGTGAACTGAGAGCCCCTGTCTGAGGAAATGTCCGACGGGGGGGCCAAAACGAAACACCCACGTTGCAATGAAGGCCCGGGCAACATCTGCGGCTTACGTCGAAACGAGCGGGACCGCCTCCGGCCAACGGGTCGTCCTGTCCACCATGGTGAGGAGGTAGGAAAAGCCCCGAGAGGAGGGCAATGGACCAACCAGGTCGATGTTAACGTGGTCAAACCTCCTCTCAGGCACCAGGAAACGCTCCAAAGGGGCCTTCGTGTGGCGGTGCACCTTAGCGCGCTGACAAGCCACGCACTCACCAGCCCAAGTCCTCACGTCCTTTTTCAGCCCATGCCAGACGAACTTCGCGGTCACCAAGCGCACCGAAGGCTTAACGCAAGGGTTTGACAGTCCTTGCACAGCCTCGAACACAGGACGCCTCCAGCTGGCGGGAACGACTGGCCGCGACAGGCCCGTGGAGACGTCACAAAGGAGGGTAACGCCCGCGTCGCCGAACACCACATCCTCCAAGCGCAGCCCCGCGCCCCCCACCTTCAGAGCCTTGACGCCGGGGTCTGTGACCTGGTCCGCCGCCATGCGATCATAGTCCAGGCCCAACTGGACGGCACCGATTACAACTCTGGAGAGGCAATCAGCAACCAGGTTCGACTTGCCAGCCACGTGCTTAATGTCTGTGGTGAACTCAGAGATGTAGGAAAGCTGACGCTGCTGACGCGCCGACCAAGGCTCCGCCACTTTAGACATGGCGAAAGTGAGCGGCTTGTGGTCGACAAACGCCGTAAACTCCCGGCCTTCCAGCATGAAACGGAAGTGCCGCACGGCCAAATAAAGACCCAGGAGCTCACGGTCCAAAGCCCTGTACCTGCGTTCTCTGGGCGTCAGCTGGCGGCTGAAAAAGGCAAGAGGCTGCCAAGCGCCCTCCACCCACTGCTCATGCACTGCGCCGACCGCGTAGTCCAACGCGTCCGTGGTGATGGAGATGGGAGCCGTAGATGATGGGTGTGCCAGCAAAGCCGCCTGAGCTAACGCAGTCTTGATCCCGGCAAAAGCGACGTCCGACTGCTGTCCAGTCGATCGCCTGGACGGGGGTGTTGCCTTTCAACGCTTCATACAGCGGCCGCATGATGTGTGCGGCCCGGGGGATGAAACGGTGGTAGAAGGTCACCATCCCCAGAAACTCACGGAGCGACCGGGCTGTGAGCGGGCGAGGAAAAACCGCAACAGCCTCCACCTTCGCTGGCAGAGGTGTCGAACCGCCCTTGGTGACGCGGTGCCCCAGGAAATCAATGTCAGACACCCCAAATTGGCACTTTGCAGGATTGATGATTAATCCGTGTTCGTTGAGCCGCGTGAAAAGGGCTCGGAGGTGGGACAGGTGCTCCTGCACTGAAGGGCTGGCGACGAGTATGTCGTAGAGGTAGAAATCACAAACAGCAGGTCCCGCAACACCGAATCCATCAGGCGCTGGAACGTCTGAGCGGCATTCTTGAGCCCAAAAGGCATCCGCAGAAACTCAAAAAGTCCAAAAGGTGTTATCACCGCTGTCTTGGGAATGTCCAGGGGGTGCATGGGCACCTGGTGAAATCCACGCACCAGGTCCACCTCGTCTAACAGTCTGAGAAACGTGTCTGCCCCCGACAGTGAGCCCGAGAGCCCGTCGTACGCTGCGCTGCCAAGTATGCACACGAAGGAAGAAAACGTTAAGGCATCAACCAAACGCCTATTCTTAACGTCCACTAATAGTCCATGAGCACACAAAAAATCTGCTCCGAGGAGGGGAAAATAAATGTCCGCTGTCACAAAATCCCAGCTGAAATGCTGTCCTCCGATGCACAAACACATAGGCCTCACGCCGTACGTGCGAATGGGACCGCCGTTAGCCGTCGTCAACCGCAGTCCGTGCCCACCACGGGCGATGTCTTCACTCGACGCGGGAACTACGCTCCGTTGAGCGCCCGTGTCACATAGAAACAGTCCCCCGAAAACGCTGTCGCTGACGAAAAGGAGCCTGCCCGTGCCGCCGACGCTCAGGGCCACTACTGAGCGCCGGCCCCTCCGTTTCCCGGGGGTTTGTAGCTGCACGGAGCGATGCATTTCTTAGCCATTGTCCCGAAACGTGGGTGGTAAAAGCACTCTCCGATGTCCCCACGCCGGCTCGAAACTGCCGTGTCCGGCCTCCGCCATGCTTTCTTGCCCACAGACGGGCCACTGAGCGTCGCGGCTAACGTCTCAGCACCGGGCTGTTGTGTAGCCAGGAAAAAACGATCCGCTTCCTCAGCCAAGGCACGGGACTCCGTGACAGGCGTGTTGGCTAGCGCCGTCTGGAACCGAGAAGGTAAGTGACGCAGGAAAATATCCGTGAATAAAATCCGGGGATCTCCCCCCCCTAGCAGATTTAGCATTTTCTCCATTAGCTGAGATGGCTTGCTGTCCCCTAGGCCTTGAATGTCAAGTATCTGGCGGGCCCTCTCCTTAGCAGATAAACTAAATGTCTTAAGGAGAAGGGCCTTAATCGCCTCATATTTGCCATGGTGTGGGGGGTCTGTGATAAATCCAACCAACCTGGATGACGTGGAGCTTCCCAGCGCTGCTACGACATGGTTATTATTTCAGGTCCCCATCACGGACCTGCCGGCAGGCGAAGTGCACCTCCACGTGTGCAAATCACGCCGCCGCGGCATTCTCCCAAAACTCCGGCAGCTTTACGAAAACATCGCAATTAGCCATGTTCATTGAGACTTCGGAAACTGTCTCGAAGCCGTCAGGGTCACCAGTGTGGTGCCGAAGAAAGGGAGTCGGAGGCGGTGTATTAAGAATGGAGTTCCAATCTTTATTATCCATTCATCTCCATTAGGTTAATACATGAACTGCTCTGAATCACAAGCTAGCAGGAATGGCAAGCTAAAGCAACAGGTGTTCCCACTAAAGGGTCCGTGTGGCAACACAATAAACAAGGTGAATTATGGTCCCACATGGTGTCACCACAAATTTACAATTATAAATATAATTAAGATTCATCACTTCACGAATACCGTTTCTATCAGCAATATAAAGGTTTAATATCATCCACCCACACACACACACACACACACACACACACACACACACACACACACACACACACACACACACACACACACACACACACACACACACACACACACACACACACACACACACACACACACACACACACACACACTAGCCAACAATAAAGTTGGCTGGCGACTCACAGGGTTAGATTCAGAGCATTAACGTGTTTAAAACTAAGCACGTAGTGGAGTGTCAAAAGTGATACTCCACTCCTGACAAGGCGTTCTAATGTGAGTGGTGAATATTAAAGGTTGGACCGATGGATGGATGGAGTGTTGTGACTAAGCGTTTAACCTCGATAAAAGATATATTAAAACTACAAGTCCCAACACAACCTGATGTGTGACATAAGTGAGTTGCAGTAAATAGACGGACATTATTAAAGGGAAATAACAAAACAAAGAAACACTTGGTTGAAAAGGTGTATAGTTTCACATGAATTTGTGGAATGCTGTGCTGTCACTTGTTCCTGTTGTGTGGAAAGAGCAAGGAGTCCAGCCAAGAAGACTCAGTGCTGGGCTGTCTCAGCAAATGAACAGCATACAGCATTCAAAAAGTAAACAGTCATGAGAATAATATTGTTTATATCAGATAAAAAATAACCATCAGAATCAGAATTCCTTTATTCGTCCCGCAACATGGACATTTACAACAGCAAGAGTAAAGTGCAGTTTATTCAAAAGAATTTATTAATAGTAAAAACACAATAAAATAAAAATAAATGACAGATGAGTACACCATGGCAAAAATAAATGTTTACCATAAAAACAGTAGCTGGTACTGATTAAAGATTGAAAATAATGTTGTATGTTGCACATGAGGGGTATATTGGACAAAGTTTGGGTATTACAGTCTATGTGTATGTAGTCAACCAACAGTTGGTTGAATGATTGCTTTATTCATTATACACTAACTTTAAGGGCCTCTACACTCACCTTCAGGAACAACAGAAACATTCTCCATTGTTCTACTCAACAATCGTGCCAACCACACTTTTTATTTGTCACTTTGCTTCCCTGTGCCGGCACATGAGGGCGTGTCTGGAGGTGACATTCGATGAAGCAATATTTTTTACAGTTCCTCTTTAAAACAGGTTTCCTGCACGTTAACATTCTTACACCTCCCAAGTGCCTTTTGAGAGACAAGCGTTCCTAAACATCTCAGAAAGACTTTGTCACTCAGGGAATCAAGATGTACCGTTTCCTCTCGGCCTTGATAGCTCTGAGCAGCCTCCAGGCCTGTGGGGGGGAATGTGACTTTGCTCATTCCATGTGTGGAGCCCAGGCCTCTGGAGATGTTGTGATTGGTATATTGATGCCGTGTCATCATAAAGTGATTGCTCCAGATAAAAGGATTAGACCTGAAAGCTAGAGTGAAAAAAAACACATGTGTTTGTTCAATTAGATATTCAGAAGGGATATCTTTCCTTTTAAATATACACTGAAAAAAACTGAAAAGTTGACTTTAATTAAATGTATTAGGTCAACAGATTTCAAATAACTGTATTTGGTTATTTGAAAGCAATAATATTAAGTTTAAATCAAAATTATTAATATTATTGCTTCAAACTGCTACTCTTATACGCAAAATCTGTTGTCATAAAACACTTAAACAAAGTCAACGTTTAGGTTTTTTCAGTGTGTGTTATCTATTTTTGCAAAAAATATGCTGTTGTTTTTTCATTTCCACTGGATATAGACTGCTATTTTGCCATTTGGACCATTGTACGAAATAAGAGTAAAATCATTAAAAGCCGGGGAGGATAAAAGACTCTCCCACATGAAAAATTACTTTATAGTCAAGAGTCATAAATCTTGATATAAAAAAAAAAGATGTAGGTTAAATTCACAAATTTACCGGTGAGTGAAACAATGTGGTTCATTGAGAAACATATAGGAATGTTTTTTTTCTCTTAAATGTATTACTTTAAACTAGAAGAGTTTGAGTTTTGAGATTATTCTTTAAAATGTATGACTTTATAATCTCAGAGAATGTTTAAAGTGTTTTAAATGTATGAGATTTTCACAAAGATATACCACCTAAATCTCATTGAATATTTATGATTGAGTCAGGGATGGGGAAAATCGGGACCCAAGTGCAGTTAAAAAGAAAAAAAAAAGTTTTATTAAAAAGCAGACGAGAAGAAAAAAACAAGAAACAACTAAACATTAACAAGACCAGGGAAAAAGACAGACATGAACACATTTAAAAGCATTGGCAGCTAATCAGGACAAAAGACGAACAGGTAACGCGGACTTGAAAAACGGGCAGGTAACATGGACAAGAAGAGATGGGCAGGTAACATAATAATAATAATAATAAATTATATTTATATAGCGCTTTTCTGGAACTCAAAGACACTTTACAGTATGAGGGAGTGTAGACAAACAGGGACAGGCAAAACGGACAAGAATAGACGAGTACTATATACACAAGAGTTAATGGGACACAGGTGGCAACAATCAAGGGAGGGGCTGACAATCACATGGGGAGGAAGACACACAAGGGAAGGAGAGCTCTGAACGGTACGTACCAAAATAAAACAGGAAGTGCAATGACAGGACTAGACAGGTGAAAAAAGAGACTTGACTAAACATGAAACAAATAACATTAACCTGATTAACTAACCTACAACTCTCTTCAGCGAGCAGCATAGGACAGACAGGGCCCCTAGTAGAGGGCCGCGCCTGTGCTTATATAACTGGGTTACAATACGTAACCCATCGTTATATCTCTCACAGGCTCCGCCCTCTACTTGACTCTATGGTTTTCCATTCTTTCTCAATCTTCTTCTCTCTCTTTCGCTCTCAGTTGTTTATCCTGCTCGCTGAAGAGAAAAGGATGACAGTCAGGAGGCGAGGCCGCCTTATAAAGGGTGGGCTTGCGCGCGCACTCAGGTAGGCCCGCCCAGAGGGCCGGGTACATTTAAAGATATCTCAGTAGGTGAACGCTCGCATAGTATTACTAGTAAGGTCAAGGGGTAGTACCCATAGAGTCCAGTAGAGGGCGGAGCCTGTGAGATATAACTGTATTAGGTTAGTTGAAAGCAATAATATTAAGTTTAAATAAACATATTAGGTTCAACTTAAAGGTGGGGTACGTAAGTTTGAGAAACCGGCTCGAGATACACTTATTGTTATATTCCATGGAATTATCTTAACATCCCGATAGCAATGAATATCTTAAGTGCTTTGACAAAAAATCCATAACAACATTTCATCTGTGGAAGCCGTAGTACTGTAAAAAGCACGACCAATCATCTCGTGCCCTCATTGGTCATGTGCGCGTTCGTGTGTGTTGGAGGAGGGGCTCTGTAAGGAAGTGGCAGATCTTTTCCGGCTGTGAATTTTCAAATGCTAGCGCACTCGAGCTGGTTTCTCCAAAATTACCTACCCCACCTTTAATATTGTTTCTTTCAACTAACTTAATTTAAAGTTTAAATTGAATTAGATTCAATGTTTACATTTTTTCAGTGTGTTGTAGACAAACAAAGTTCTAATTGACTTTTTATAAAAATATTTAAATATTTGGACTCTTTTGGGACTTAAAAGGTTAGTCCACTAGAGTAACTTTATGCCTGCTTTTTCTTGATCACTTAATGTTTTTGTCTTAATGAGATAAATGCGGCTGGCTTCCTCCCAGGAGTGCGTCTGGGATACATGATGTGCGACACGTGCTCCTTCGCCAGCACGGCGCTGCAGAACGTGGAGTACATGCTCGCTGTCAACAGGTCTCTGAATGTTGACTGTGACTACTCGGACTTCAGGCCCAGGGTGAAGATTATTTTAGGGGCTCTGTACTCTGAGGTGTCCATCGCTGTGGCCCGACTGCTGAGTGTGTACATGATCCCTCTAGTAAGTCTCACATTCTGTCTGATTAGCAACATTTTATTGTTAAGTATTCAGTAAGTTATTTTCTGTTTTCATTCATTATCACTAATTCAGTTCTAAACAATCTTTTGACAGTGTCTAATGCACTTTGCTGCTACATTAACTGTTTTAATTCATTTCAAGAATGAATTGTGGGCATTTAACACACTGAAAAAATTGAAATGTTGAGTTTGACTTCCCTATTAGCCCGCCTTCGAAACATTTGCCATAACTACCCATTTCTCACAGTGACAGTTACCATTATTGAGGGGGAATAAAGTGTCGCTGTAGTCCTGAATCTTTGTGTCTGTGATTCAATCAATCAATCAATCAATCAATCAATGTTTATTTATATAGCCCAATATCACAAATGTTACATTTGTCTCAGTGGACTTCACAGTTTGTACAGAATATCAGTATGACAATACGACACCCTCTGTCCTTAGACCAGGGGTGTCAAAGTCAAATGCATCAGAGGGCCAAAAAAACAAATTTGCTACAAGCCGAGGGCCGGACTGGTTCAATTTTTATTAAAACATATTAAAATGATTGCACATAACCTATTGAACCAAGACCTAACACAGTGCATCGTATATTATTTAATGATTAAATGAATGAAGCAATATTTTCTTATGGCTCTGTCATTTATTTAAAGGGAAAACATTTTCAACAGGCAAACAGCAAAAAAATGTCCTTCAAAAATAAAATATGCTCCTAAATATCGAGATAAATGCATAAATGAAATTGCATGCATTATAAACTGAAAATGCAATATTGTGCTGCTCCCGTGCTTTCAAATAGTAAAATGAGAAAATAAAAAAATAAAAATAAAATCAGTTGTATTCTTTCTCATGGCTCTTATCTGCAATCCATTAACTGAAAAATAAATATAAATAAATAAAATACAAAAACCTATGGCACACAGACAAAACAATACTTCTTTCAAAGAAAAATCATGTCTTGTAGAAACAAAAAATAAAAATAAATAAAAATTTAACTGAATTAAAAACTAAAAATAAGTTAATGCTCTGTGATGCTCACTTGTCTGAGGCTGAGCCTGATACTTGGTGGTGTCCCATCTTTTGTACAAGTTCATCAATGTTCGGGGTCAGGCTCTGAGCTGAGGAAATCCTCAGGATTGACTCAAGGTGTGTATCAGTAAGACGGCTCCTGTGTGATGTTTTGTTTAGCTTCATCAAAGAGAACATTTGTTCACACAGGTATGTGCTGCCAAACATAGAGAGCGTCTGAGCAGCTTGGATGCGCAGCTGAGGCAATGTGTCGGGGATGAAACGTGCAAACTCAGCAGCACCCACTCTCTCATATTTTTCCCTCAGTGTGTCATTGCACTGGAGCTCAATCAACTCCATTTGCAGGTTTGTTGGTGCGCTTTCCACGTCAACTCCAAAAGGATTGGCGAGCAGTTCAAACCTGCTTTTTTGAGCTTCAAAGTCAGCAAATCGGCGTCGGAAGTCGGCGGCAAGTATGTTGAGTTTATCAGCAAACTGTGCACTCGGGAACACAGCGGTAGAGAGCTTCTCTTTCATTGTCTGGCAGCTGGGAAAGTGGCTCAAGTTTTCTTTCCGCATCTGTGTCTCCCACAGGATCAGCTTGGTTTTAAACGCCTTCACTGTACTGTACATATCAGAGATGACACGCCCCCGTCCCTGCAGCTGCAGGTTCATCGCATTCAGATGGCTTGTGATGTCGCACAGAAACGCCATTTCACACATAAATGTTTCATCTCGGAGCTCTGTTGTGTCTTTCCCTTTGCTTTCCATGAACAGACAGATCTCCTCATGCAGCTCGAAACATCTTTGCAGCACTTTTCCTTGGCTTAGCCATCGCACAGCCGTGTGATAGGGCAAGTCACCATACTCTGTATCTAACTCGCCCAGAAATGCCTTGAACTGGCGGTGATTTAAACCTTTGGCCCTAATGAAGTTAACTGCACGCGTTATGATGCTCATTACATGATCAATTTTCAAGGCTTTGCCACATAACGACTCCTGGTGTATTACGCAGTGATAAGCTGTCAGCTCACCTGTGACGTTTTCGTCCCGCATCCTCTCACGTATTCTTGCCACCAATCCACTCCTATGTCCACACATCGCGGGTGCTCCGTCTGTTGTCAATCCCACGAGTTTTCCCCAAGGCAGCCCCATCTCATTTACACATCTGGATACCTCTTCATACAGATCTTGTCCTGTAGTTGTGCCATGCATAGGACGTAATGCCAAAAACTCTTCTGTTATGCCCAAGCTGGAGTCAACTCCACGAATGAAAATTGACAGCTGGGCAATGTCACTTGTGTCGGTGCTCTCATCCGCAGCAAGTGAATATGCGATGAAATCTTTTCCCTTTTCCACAAGCTGTTCTTTTAGATTGGTGGAAAGCTGGTCTACACGTTCAGCAACGGTGTTTCTGCTCAGGCTCACGTTTGAAAATAGCTGCCTTTTGTCTGGGCACACCGTGTCACAAACTTTAAGCATACAGTTTTTGATAAACTCTCCCTCTGTAAAGGGCCGGGCTGATTTTGCAACTTCTTCTGCCACAATAAAACTAGCCTTGACAGCAGCCTCGCTTTGTGATTTGGCTTTTGTGAACAGAGCCTGCCGGGACTTAAGACCTCGTTTTAATTCTTCCACCTTCTGTAGCCTTTGTTCCATGTCCATATTCTTGTCTTTGTCTTTGTGTTTCTTAGACGTTTCATGGTGCCTTCTTAGATTATATTCTTTCATTACGGCCACACTTTCTCCACACAGAAGACACACAGCTTTGCCTTTTACCTCCGTGAACATGTACTCTGCCTCCCACCTGGCTTTAAACCCCCTGTTCTCACCGTCCACCTTCCGTTTAGCCATTATTGGGGAGCGGGGTTGCTGAAAGTTGACATCTGCCCTGAATGCTGATGACTAACGAAGCCGAGGCCCACTTGCGGCGCTGCAGTGAGTTCGCGGGCTACCGTTGCATTGTGGGAAATGTAGTCTTGGTGCGTGCAAAACACAAGCAGGCGGCTGTGGCCTGCGGGCCGGTTCTAATACTAATCAAATATCATCCCGGGGGCCAAGATAATTCATTCGCGGGCCGGATCTGGCCCGCGGGCCTTGACTTTGACACCCCTGCTTTAGTGGGAACACCTGTGGCTTTAGCTTGCCATTGCTGCTAGCTTGTGATTCAGAGCAGTTCATGTATGAACCTAATGGAGATGAATGGATAATAAAGATTGGAACTCCATTCTTAATACACCGCCTCCGACTCCCTTTCTTCGGCACCACAAAGTGCACATTTTATTAACAGTGATGCAAATTAGTCGCTTTTCGGCGCCTCCCGCTTTTTTAACGCTGCTTTGGGTGACTTGTGTAATTCGTGGAGAACCGAAGAGTTTTTTTTTTTTTGGGGGGGGGGGGGGGTCCGCCCGTCCGTCAGTACGTCCGTCAGTACGTCCGTTAGTCCGTCCGGCTGACGGACAACTTCTCACTTCAAAAAAGAAGAAGAAATCTAGATTGCAAAATAATTAAACAAGCGAGTGCCTGTTTTTCCTGGCCAAGGACAGGTTCCTTGAACACAACACGAGCGTAACGTGTCTTCACGTGGTTATTTCTCGTCTGAAAGGAGTGTAGACTAAACTAGAGTGCTTACGGAGAGCACCGGAATGCCGCTCCAGCTCTTCAAATATTGCAGTACCCATAAGGAGCCGTATGCCGCAGTGTTTGCGTCTTTAGTTGTAAGCACAGTGGCGATCTGTTTTTATCCACATTTTAACTACACCGAATCCTGCTACAGCATGCCATGATGTTTAAAAGTGCAAACGTTAATTTTTTTATAAGAGTGTTAAATCAACCAGAACTTTGTTTAGCATTCAGCACCATCATTTGGTTTGGGCTATGTTGTACACTAGAATCCATCGCTCATTACAGTCTGTAAATCTTCCAACAGTTTTAAACTACACCTTTTACTTTGTCTTTTCACAGGGACAGAGCAAGACACTCTGACCCTCATCAAAGTGAGGGTCGAGAACGATAACCTTTTTACTGACCGAAGGCACACTGCCAAGAAAGCCTGGGAGTGAGTGACATTTTCCTGGATTGGGAACATAATAGATCCGTATTTTACGGCCATGCATGAGGCCATCGGTGGGAGGCCATTCATCGACCCTCCCACCCTGATGGACTCGGCCACTGCTGCTGTGGCTTCTGGCAGTGGCTCAACATCCACTGAGGCTGTCCAGAGCCAGGCCACAGAGTCTGGCTCGGACAGCCAGGAGTGTGTTGGGCCATCCACCTCTGCCGGTCCCCCTCCCCGAAAAAAAAGAAAAGCGCTTTGCTACAGTTCCTGGAGGCGGACAAAGAGGAGGACCGCTTCAACCGCCAGCAGGCAGCCTGGGAGGAAGCCAAATTCCTCAAGCTCTTCGAGGAACTAGTTAGGAAAGAATAGTGTCTTTTTTTTCTTCTTTTTTCTGTACTTTGGATGTGTTCATTTATTCTTTATTTATATATGTTACAACATTTAGTAAACATATTTAAGTTTGACCTTAACTCTTGTGTGGTGTGTTCATATTTCTGTTATTCAGCCAGTGTTCGTGGGTCTGTTGGACCCGAACACCCTGTATGTAATATAAATGTGTGTGGGGGGTGGGGTACAGTGGTTGGTCACTGAAAATGTGTTCTGATATCTGTTCTTCACAGATAATTCAATTCAAATCCTTTATTTATCCAGGTGAAATCTCATTGAGATCATTGATCTCTTTTTCAAGGGAGACATGCAGAGCCAAGGCCATTGAGTGAGTTAGAGAAAATAAATTATCAATTTTCTTTAGAAAAATGATAAACGGGTCCCACAGACCCGAACACCATACAAGGGTTACATCAAGCATGAAGCCTTCTTTACAATTAGACATACAGAAACACACATGTTTGCTGAAGATACAAGGAGATCTTTATTTTATACAACGCTGAATATACATTTTATGATTGTGACCTGACTGAAAAGCCAACGTTTTTAAAGTCTTTTTGCAACCCAAGGCATAACTTTCTATAGTCATACCGAAAGTCATGGCCACTGATTTCCGCTTTTTAAATCTCCACCTCAAATAATTCTGCGCATAAACCAACCGTGTGTAAAGTATCCAAATGCAATATCAGGGATTTTTTATTATAAATAATATATACATTAACATTGAGGCAAGTTACTGCATGTAGCTCAAACCCTACATAAGTCAAATTAATAACACATGTCTCTTCTTTCTTTTCAAGTTCAGTCAAAGCATAACAATATTTTATCACTGAACATGACTAAATTTCAACACTAAACCTAACACTTTCTTAAGAGATTGTGTGATGGCCTTTTTCACATACGATTTGTAATAAGATATGGGTCTGTAAAGTCCTTTGCTCTAAATAAACTTGAGCAAGGTGAAATTGGAAATAAGGCATATAAATGGACGAACAAAAGAACTGAGTAATGCATCTGGCCAGTAAATGCATTTTTCATCGGTGAAGAACACAAACGGGTAACAAAAAAACAGGCCATAAATAAATATCCTCTCAACAATAATCGTGGTCGTTCAGCTGGACCGGGTTGTGGTCAGCAGCCGAGATTTGGTCTGCCAGTCTGTCTCTCCGGCCCTGTCCACCTCGCTCCCCCCTCACAGGACGAGGTGGAGACCTCTCTACCCCCTCCTGCTGCTTCTGCTGCTGCTCCTCCTCCTCCTCCTCCTCCTCCTCCTCCTCCTCCTCCTCCTCCTCCTCCTCCTCCTCCTCCTCCTCCTCCAACAGTTCAGTCATGTCTGCAGTAATGCTGAGATTGTGCAGTACACAGCAGGCAGTTACCACAGCAGGGACAAAGGTGTGGTTCACCTCCAAGGCCTTTGACAGGAGGCATCTCCATCGCCCCTTCAGTATCCCAAAAGCGCGCTCCATGATGCTGCGCGCTTTGGCATGGCAGCCGTTGAAGCGGCTCTGTACCCTCCCCTGTAGTGGCTCCCGATACGGGGTTACGACCGTTATGGGGTGTACAATGCACGGATAGCCACCATCTCCCACAATAAAGTACCCTGGTGGAGGGTACAGAGCCTCTTTGTATAAGGTACTGTTTTTTAGGACACGGGTGTAGTGCACTGAGCCGGGAAAATCCTACGAATGTTTGTAGGAATTTACCCTTCCCATCGAATACAGCCTGCAGCTGTATGGAAGGAAAGAGGTTCCGATTTATGTAGTCCTGGCCACTGGGTCCGGGTGGGATCTTTATTCTAATCTGGCACCCATCAATGGCACCCACACATGAACTAAACGCCGGGCTATCGGCCAACTGCTGGAAGCCCTGCCCTACCTCCTCCAGCTCTGGACCAGCAAGCAGCCTGATCACAGACTGCCTAAGAGCAGCGATGTCCTCCACTCCCTGGTGGACCAGTCTGTGGACCGTGGAGAGGGGTACCTTAAAGGCCCGGGACACCACACTGTATGACAAACCGTGTGCCAGCCAGTACACAGTTTTCAATACAGTCATGTGGTGTCCCCAGGCCTGTCTCCTCTCAGGCCCCAGACACCGCATCAAGGCCTCCAGGGAGTCTCGGGTCATCCTGAAGTCCTTCAGCAGGCACCCATCTCCGAAGTACAGCTCCAGTACGGGGACACTGCTGTTCAAACTTTTGTATGAGTGTGGGTGTTGAACCTGCAGGAAGAATAAAATGTACAGGTCAATCCTTTATCCATCAAACTAAACTGCACATACATATTCTGTCATAACAAATTAATCTATTGTTGTATTCCAATGAAAAAAGCCAGCTATTTTTTCAACTATTTAAAACAATTGTAATCGAACACTCAAATACCTCAAGATGAAGCAGGATGGCTTTGCGCATTCTCGCTTTCCAGCGCTGGGATCGGCGTCTCCTGATTCCTGTTGTTGGTCAGAAGTTTTTGCCACTGCCGTAAGGCACATGCTTCAGCGGGTTTCATGACTCAATTTGTGTCATGTGGTCACTGAATATGTTTTTCGTTGTTGAGATTTAAATCACAGGTGTGCCTGGACCTTAGCCTGTCAGGTCCCTCATGATTAGTTAATTACTTGGATTAAAAATTCGTTGCAGGTGTTTTGTGAAAGAGGTGTGAGTTGATGATTTATCATGTCATTTAGCTACTAGTTTAAAAAGGTTAACATAGCCTATAGTATAGTGTATAGACAGTCATTGTTTTTTTTTGTGTGTTTGTATATGTTCATGTGTGAATATATGAAACGTACATAAGCCTCATGTAGCCTATACAGGACTCTCTCAGAAAATTAGAATATTGTGATAAAGTTCTTTATTTTCTGTAATGCAATTAAAAAAACAAAAATGTCATACATTCTGGATTCATTACAAATCAACTGAAATATTGCAAGCCTTTTATTATTTTAATATTGCTGATTATGGCATACAGCTTAAGAAAACTCAAAAATCCTATCTCAAAAAATTAGAATAGTTCCTCAGACCAAGTAAAAAAAAAAGATTTATAACAGCAAAACACAATCAAACATTTGAAAATGTCCATTAATGCACTCAGTACTTGGTTGGGAATCCTTTTGCACGGATTACTGCATCAATGCGGCGTGGCATGGAGGCAATCAGCCTGTGGCATTGCTGAGGTGTTATGGATGCCCAGGATGCTTCAATAGCGGCCTTTAGCTCATTAGCATTGTTGGGTCTGGTGTCTTTCAGCTTCTTCTTCACAATACCCCATATATTCTCTATGGGGTTCAGGTCAGGGGAATTTGCAGGCCAATCGAGGACAGTAATGCCATGGTCAGTACACCAGTTACTGGTGGTTTTGGCACTGTGGGCAGGTGCCAGATCATGCTGGAAAATGAATTCCTCATCTCCATAGAGCTTTTCAGCAGACGGAAGCATGTAGTGCTCGAAAATCTCTTGGTACACAGCTGCATTTACTCTGGGCTTGATGAAACACAGTGGACCAACACCAGCAGCTGACATGGCTCCCCAAACCATCGCTGACTGTGGGAACTTCACACTGGATTTCAAGCAACTTGGATTTTGCTCCTCTCCAGCCTTTCTCCAGACTCTGGCGCCTTGACTTCCAAATGAAATACAAAACTTGCTTTCGTCTGAAAAGAGGACTTTGGACCACTGTGCAACTGTCCAGTGCTTCTTTTCCTTAGCCCAAGTCAGACGCCTCTTCCGTTGTCTTGAATTCAGAAGTGGCTTGACCATGGGAATACGGCTATTGTAGCCCATTTCCCGGACACGTCTGTGAACAGTGACTTTTGATACCTGGACTCCAGCTTCAGTCCACTGTCTTTGAAGCTCCCCCAAATTCTGGAAGCGACTCTTCTTCACAATGCTGTTAAGGCTGCGGTCATCTCTCTTGGTTGTGCAGCGTTTCCTGCCACATTTCCCCCTTCCAACAGACTTTTTGTGGATGTGCTTTGAAACTGCACTCTGTGAACAGCTTGCTCTTTGAGAAATTTCTTTTTGTGTCTTACCCTCCTGATGGAGGGTGTCAATGACGGTCCTCTGGACAGCAGTCAGATCAGCAGTCTTCCCCATACTTGTGATTTAGTTTACTGAACCAAG
Source organism: Notothenia rossii (assembly GCF_949606895.1). Classification (NCBI taxonomy): domain Eukaryota; kingdom Metazoa; phylum Chordata; class Actinopteri; order Perciformes; family Nototheniidae; genus Notothenia; species Notothenia rossii. The sequence continues at coordinate 51,310,607 of NC_136906.1, forward strand.
CTGAGTGTTTTTCAAGGCTCAGGAAACCCTTGCAGGTGTTTCCAGTTAATTAGACGATTCAAGTGATTCGTTGAACACCCTACTAGTATACTTTTTCATGATATTCTAATATTTAGAGATAGGATATTTGAGTTTTCTTAAGCTGTATGCCATAATCAGCAATATTAAAATAATAAAAGGCTTGCAATATTTCAGTTGATTTGTAATGAATCCAGAATGTATGACATTTTTGTTTTTTTAATTGCATTACAGAAAATAAAGAACTTTATCACAATATTCTAATTTTCTGAGACAGTCCTGTATGTCTCCCTTTATTTGTAGGGTACTTTTTATAATAATGTTTTAGTGCTGCCCAATACAGAAGAGATGCTAGTATGTGTCGAAAATACTCATACATTCGTGTCATACTTGTTGCAAATGGAATTAAAAATAAATATGTGGGGGGAAAATGTTCAGCTGATCTAACAGAGATTACAAAATACAGCGCTCTAACAAAACACTAACAGCTGATGCAGCTGTTGCCACGTCTTAATTAACGGACGTCGCTTTAATATGACCGCGCAGAGGAGAGGAGTTCTCATTTCTCTAACCGCCTGCTGCTTCCCCTCCTCTCTCCTCGGTTTCCCTCCTAAGCTCGCATCTCCTGTGGGCGGGACTAAGTATCGAGGATAGGAGTCGAGGAGGGGAGTTGGAGAAATGAGAAAGGGCCCAGGTGGAAGAGAGCTCTCTCCTGAGAGGCTCAAATAACCTCAGCTCAGTGAGGTTAAGGCACACCTTGATATGATCATTATAATTATTAATGAGACATTAGAGACTAAATATAAGTATAAAATACTATATGACAGTCACAAACAAGTTGTTAAAAATAACAAGAATAGAGTTTAAAAGGGGAGTGATTTGTAAAATATCCCAAAAGAAAAATCTGCTTACAGTTCTGTTTCAAATGGGTGTTGAGAGATGTACCCATAGATCTCCTCATGTTGCTCTCAAAGTGCACCAGATTGATGCTTTTAACTTCAATATTTAAAAAAAAATCTTCCCGGGGGAGCATGCCCCCGGACCCCCCTAGAGGAGGTTAGGTCCCCCCCACTTAAATCACGTTCACATGGATACTAAATACATTTGCACACATCTTGTGTCCATATCTTTCTGTTTTGGTGGTCATGTCACACTGTGCCATGACTCGCGCATGCATGCATGCATCGCGAGTCATGGCGATATCTGGATTAAGAGGTTGCTTTTTCTTTGCACAGCATGAAAGAAAGGCCAAATGAATTGGCTGTGATTTTAGTTTTTTTAAGCAGAGGTTGAGTTCAATCATTTGTACGGCCCTCGGAGGATGTTGTAAAGATTGAAAGGAAAAAGGTTCCCCACCCCTGCTGTAAATAATAATAAAAACCCTTGATTTATAACTTTACATCTCTGTCTCCTATTGATCTGAGTATATTATAAAGAAGAGCCAGTTAATTGAAGCATTATAGCACAGGCCTTTGTCAGATGGTATATTACGCAGTTTTTTTCCTGCTTCTAATAGTTCTCTCTTTTTTCACCGTACCTGTGTTTGCATCACTGATTAAATGTTTATATGTTGTAAGTTTGATAGCCTGGACAAGCACAATATACACTGCCCTTGATTCTGTATATGTGTATATTTATATTTTGTATTCCATATATATATACTCTATAGATATTTATATATTCACTCTTTTGCGTATTCTTATTGACCTTCTACTGCTGATTTGCATATCATTATTCATTTTTTATTTTATTCTATTGTTTTTTATTTAATTGTATTATATATATATATGTATAATATATATATTTTTTTATTTACTTCAAATGTGTGTTCAGTGTCTTGCCTACATGACGCTGTGGCGAACATTTCCCCAATTGGGAGCCATAAACTGTATCTTATCTTATATTAAAACCAAAATGTGTTAATATTCACTTCAGCTTGTTTCTAGTTTATATGACTTAACCCTTGTATGGTATTCGGGCCTGTGGGACCCGTTTTGATTATTTAGCTAAAGAAAAATGATATGATAAATTATTTTTTCAAACCCAAACTCATTTTCTGTGAAGAACATATATCAGAACACATTTTCAATGACCACCGTACACCCCCCCCTACACATTTACATTACATACAGGATGTTCGGGGCTAACACAAGTGTTGAAATTGTAGGCCATGCACCTGTCTGGGCCTTCTGTGTGTGTGTGTGTGTGTGTGTGTGTGTGTGTGTGTGTGTGTGTGTGTGTGTGTGTGTGTGTGTGTGTGTGTGTGTGTGTGTGTGTGTGTGTGTGTGTGTGTGTGTGTGTGTGTGTGTGTGTGTGTGTGTGTGTGTGTGTGTGTGTTTGTGTTGGTGTGTGTTTGCATTGGTGTGTGTTTGTTAGTGTGTGTGTGTGTGTGTGTGTGTGTGTGTGTGTGTGTGTGTGTGTGTGTGTGTGTGTGTGTGTGTGTGTGTGTGTGTGTGTGTGTGTGTGTGTGTGTGTGTGTGTGTGTGTGTGTGTGTGTGTGTGTGTACGTGTGAGACTTTTGTGTTTCTGACCCTGATATTGCCGCACAAGGTTGCAACATTGTAGATAAATTCAAGCACCGAAACCGGTCTGCTCTCACATTCCCGTATTATGTTTTGCGGGAACCAGTCTTTATTTGTTTCCCACTCTATCCAAGCTGCAAATTTGGGGCAAGACACAATAAATACAACTTTTTCAGTTTGGGTCCTTATCACAACTGATCAAGATGGCCAAAAGATTCTCTGCTCAGAGGGCCTTCCAAATGATTCTGGAAGAGAGAGAACCATTTGATGATGATGTAGAGGAAGAGGAAGAGGTTTCAGAATGTGAGGATCACATTTCTGAGAATTCTGAGTCTGACAGTGACTTTGAAGAAGAGGATGAGATTGAGCATCAGCTAGTTAGACAAAAAAGACGAGCCACAGGACCAGCCGGTCAGCTGGCAAAAAAACAGGTAGCACTTTAATTCATGAATGTGATCTAATAAATGTAAAAGGGCAAATATTAACCATATATGCTGTTTATATTGCTTGTAATTGGGATGAAGTAAACATCTGTTGAGCATTTTAACATAAAATAGTTTGATTGTGTTGAATTGAAGCCCAAAAAGGCAGCGAACAAAAATATGAACACCACACAAGGGTTAAGTTATGTTGTGACAAATAATCATTCATTCAATATTGAATAAAAAGCTTTCTGAGTTCATGTTGAGTGCTGATACTGTGATAATGAATAGCTCTGTGTTTCAGGAGGATCAGGATGGACATTTGAGATTGATCAGGACAAGGATGCCCTCTGCTGGCAATTTACATCCAAACATCAAAACCGAGTGCTGGCGGGGGTCACTGGGGAGGTGTGAGTGGGGGTGCTGTTGAATCTGTGATATTTTAATTGGAACTGGTGGGGTTAAGGGTGTTGGCTTACAGTATCAAGCCTACAAGGAATTTTCTTTGGTGTCTGGTGGTGCGGACAGAAACTATGTAGCATTAAAAGCATTTAGTAAAAAATGAACATGACAAATACCACATTATCTTTAGAAAATGCGGGTAAGTACTAAAAATAAATAATAAGAGGTGAGTCTGCTGTGTACAGAAATTCATTTCGGAAAGGGATTTAAAGATATTAGGTCACATAGAGAAGCCATTGGAAAAAAAACATGAATTTTCAAAACAAATATTAATATTAAATAAAGGAGGTACTAAAATCCAATATAAAAATGTGTGTCTGCACTCAACAAAAATTGAAACGTTGACTAAAATAAATATATTATGTAAACAGATAACACATTATTGCATTAGGTTAGTTAAAGCAATAATATTACGTCTAAATAAAAAACAATAGGTTCACCTTAATATTACTTCAACTAACCTAGTACAGTTATGTCTAACCTGTTGACATAATCCATTTAATTAAGTGAACGTTAATTATTTCAGTGTGCACAGACTATTATTTTTTTACATACAGTGTAGTATGTTGAAGACATACACTGTCATGTAGCAGTGTTTGTAGCAGGACAAACACTACATGACAGTTAAATTAAGTTTAGCGCAAGTTCTTTCACACTCTGAGGCCCAATCCCAAACCACGCCCTACACCCTACCCCTACACATACCCCTCCGTGATGGAGTGAACTCCGCGGAGTGACACTCGCAGCTCAACGAGGCTCCCTCCTGTCAGATGGAGGGAGTAAATACAGCAGCAAGCTTTGGGACAAACCAGCGCCGTATAGATAGAAGAGTTACGACAGCGGAAGTCCAAAAACGGTTATCGTCACGTGGTTCATGCAGACGAGAATCGTTCCCCGGAAGTTCATGGCGGCCGGGCAATGTGAATGCATTGATAACAGGAGATAGAACTTCGACTTTTGGTAATTATTAGTGAATTAAGGTTTTGATTTGCAATATTTATACAACAAATCGATATGTGTATGTATTTACATCAATATGTTATAAAAAAAATAGAATTCGCTAATATTAAGTGATAATATTAGGATTAGTGTGAACAACTAATTTACATGTTAGGCTAACAGTGCCTTGGTTAAAGAGCCTGTTGCTGTTTATTTATAGCTTTGAATTCTTTCAAACCAATATTATCTTCTTAAACTTGTATAGTAGTCAGGAGCATAACTTTCTAATGTTTATTGATATATTTAGAGGGAGGGGATCTAAAGGAATGCTTCAAAATTCCGATTAGATTAATTTCTACCATTTTCTTAAATTCATGGTAGTTTCAGTAATCCCATGGTAATTGAGGACACAAGTTATCGAAATGACTAATGTCATCTTTATTGCTTTCAGAAAGGACAGGAGACCGACAGGTGACTATCAAAGGACTAGCAGCAGCAGCATGATGATGATGTTAAATGTGTTGTTTTAGGAACATCCATTGCAAATACATGGAATTCAATAAACATTGAATAGCATATCATGCAGTTTGTCTGTGCCTTTTCCTCCGTGTTGTCCTGGTTTGCTGTGCTGCCTCCTAGTCGCCACCATGGTTTGCTGTGCTGCCTGGGGATGCTCAAATCGCTCAGAGAAAGGAGTACGAATGTACGGCTTCCCCACTGACACAGAGCGGAGGAAAAAATGGCTGGCTCAAGTCAGCAGGAGCAATTTCACGACCAACAGCAAAAAAATATGTGAGGTAATTATATACAAACACTGCATTTGCACTTTTTCACAAAACGAAAACCACACCATTGGGAAAGCTTAATGTTTTGTTTAATACAAAAAAACAGGGAAAGGCTTGAAAAACACAGAGAGTTGAGACTCAGGGTGCAGGGTGAGGGTCTCAGTGCAGGTATTCAAGCTCCATTGAATCCCCCTCTGTTTCTTGTGCTGAAAGAGGGAGTAACAGACAGGAGAAAGGGTTATACACACCTATATAGCACACCTATTGGATGGGAAATTGCCTTGGGGAGATAAGGTGTGTTCTTTGTTCCCAACTGAAGTTATGGAACTTTATTATTTGTGAGTTTAACAAAGTATGACAAATGGCATCAGTAACAGATGTGATATTAATTTCTATAAAGTTGTCTCACATTCTTGGTCATAGAGAGGGACTTGAAAAACCTTGGTGGCTCTCTACTCATGTTGTTACAGTTGTCTTGGTTACACCTCTCAAGTTTTGTTTGTGCCATTTCTACATCTTTAGAAAATATGAAATACAAAATTGAAGTGAAATCAACCTCTTCTCTGGAGAACAAACTTTGATGTCTCTGTCTTGTGAGTTTGCAGTCTTGCTCCTCCACCTGTAACATCACTGCCCCTCCACCTGCCATACAGTAGGTTACTAAAAAGATTACTTATATAATACAGTGATAGAATACATGTTTAGTATGCTTACTTATATAAAACAGTAGTATTAAACTTACCTTGTGTTTTCACTCTCACTTAAGTCCCTCTCCCTTTGAAATCAATCCAAAATCAGCTGAGCTGCAACATAATACAGACAGGTAATAATCAACATAATCACAAGGACACAATATGGCTCTGCTAAAAACACTCACTCTTACACGCACCAAACTTTATATTTATCTAATATTTAACTCCCTCCACCCCCGCATACAATCCCGTTTATAAGCCCCTCTTCTCTAATTCAACAATGTTGGACGAAATGACATTAAGAGAACGGAATTTACAATTAAAAGGCTGTTCAACGTGTGCTGCTAACTTGATCCGGTAGCTTTATCTGTTATCTGTAAACGTTCCCTAAATCTACTAATTTAGGGATAACCCACTGACATCCTTTAATACACATGTTAATTTGAATCAGATGTACTGATAATATCCGCAATATAAATCTTTAAGCTTCTTCTTACCTTTCAAAAGTCCGTCACGAACGGTCTATTATGCTGCAACTCTACTGCACTGCTAGCCTTGGCGCTAACTTCCGGGGAACGATTGAGAGGCTCCACGATCCGCCATTGCTGTAAAAAAGTGGTCCATTGGAGTGAACGGAGATGACATAACTCTCTGTCTATACGGCGCTGGGACAAACTCCCCTCTCTCCGGCAGAAACAGGAAATGCCGTAACTGTATGTACGCATAACTTGGAAGTTTACTGACATTTACATACCTTGTTCACCTGGCTCAAGATATTTTTTTCTTAAAAAATACACCAATTCTCAAGTGGTGGCTCACACATCAACCCCAGATCCACCACTTGAGAATTGTTGTATTTTTTATGAAGAAAATGTCTTATGTCCATCTTTAGAAACTCTGAGTCCGCGGCTGACAGTTTAAAGTTGAAACATTTTCACAGAGGAGAGGTACGTACCTGTCAGCCAATAAAACATGTGTATTTCCATGCAACTCTCTGATTGGTCTGGTGGTGTCTTGCCTCTGTTGCATTCACTGAACATGGGAAATTACATTCCTGCCGTCCTCTAGGTAAAGTACGGTTAAAATGTTATATTATTGAGGGAGAATTTGTCCGGGGCTAAAGCAAAACGACACGCCTGATGGACACACTCGCTGTTTGAGGGCTTGATAAGCCACTCCCCCTCGACAGTCGTTGTTTTGGAACAGCACCTAATGTTGCGGACCCTGCGCGCAAACGGAGGGGTAGTGTGTAGTAGGGGTTTCACCAACTAATCGACTAGTCGACTAGTCGACTACCTTTACCACTAGTCGGCGCTGTAGGCCCTAGTCGACTAGTCGTGGAAAAAAATGGAGGTAAACTAGGTGCTGCAAAATGCTACAAAACACGTCCGACATTCTTATGTATGGCAGTACTTTAACGAAGATGTAACCAACTCCACAGTGAAGTGTCAGTCGTGTACAGCTGTACTGAAGTACAATACAAATGCATCTGCTATGCGCAACCATCTGAAGATGAAGCACCCGCTGCCGACAGCTAGCACTAGCAGTAATGCTAGCACCAGTGAGCAACGGACCGGCGTCAGCACTGAACAGAGGCAAACGAACAGCAAGAAAACACGGGTCAACAGTGATGCGGATGATGAGCTACGGGATTACTGCCAGCGGACACCGCATATCCCCACAATGGATAATCCACTGGAGTGGTGGGCAGAAAACGTGCACCGCTTCCCCCGCTTTCGAGGAGCTACCTGGCTATTCCAGCCACAAGCACCCCGAGTGAGAGGGTTTTTTCCCTGGCAGGCAACACTGTCACCCGAAAGCGGTCAAGCCTCCTTCCCTCACATGTCGATGCATTGGTGTTCAAACCAAAAATATGGAAAGGTGGACGTTATCGTGGAGGACAGCGAAGTGTTGCGCAATGCGCTGTTGCGCACTGGATTTACGTGGCATTTATGTAAACAAGAGTTTTTTGCTGTCGATTTTGGTGAGTCCAGTGTTTGTTATTTACTCAGCCATGTAACACAAATTAAAATGCAGTGTTTAATGTTACTGTATGAGTTCCAATAGAAAATACAGTTGTAAACCTCTCTTTGTGTGTCTCTATTATGACGTAACGACTAGTCGACTAGTCGACTACCATTTTGAAAAACTAGTCGACTAGTAAATATTGGTAGTTGTGAAACCCCTAGTGTGTAGGGGTAGGGTGCAGTGGCGGCTGCAGGCCCGGCTCCAGGATAAAATGACTGAGGGGGCTGTTAAAAAATCAGAGGGGGCGACTTTTTGTTCACAACTGTCACGGCCTGGCTCTTGGCCATAACAAAGACGTGGAACGGACGTGATATAAGGAAAGATATGTATTATTACCATTAAACTAAACAGAGCTACCACAATGGGATATCAGTAAGATCAGTAGTGTATGTGTGGGTGTGTGAACATGGCCGTGGTTGTGCAAAGTGTTGAATGCCAAACTAAGGTAAAGGGAAACAAAATCATAAGTCAGGTAGCTGCTCTCCAAAACAGATCCTCCAACAGAGAGAGCAAGCAAGGACCCGTCTCAGGTTGACTATTTTCATTTCCTCGCTCCTCGGTCCTCTGTCTCACCGGAAGTTGATTTGTCTGCGCCATCTTGAGTACCGTCCATAGACTGTAAATGGACGTAGTGTCCGTGACGTCACCCATAGGATTCTGCAGAGTTGCCGAGAAGCCCTTAGTAGGCGGAGTCTAATCCCGCCTGCTCCAAATAAGGGCAAAGAGGCGCAGCCGAGGCGGGACCCGCTGCCTCCGAACTGGAAGTAAACAGAGCTAGCTCAGGCTAAGAAGCTAAGCTAACATGAAATACGAACCAAGTCTGCGTTTCGCTGCATTCCTTGATCTCCAGTTATAACGACTGACTCCATTGCCCGGAACTAACGGAGCCGCAGTGGGCTAGCTCCGGGACGCCGGCTGGAGCTAGGCCCCTGCGGCTCCGTTAGCTCCGGCAGCCACCACTGGGAAATTGGGTCCCCTATTAACATTTGCTCCCGTTTAGCATTATGGGCGTCATAGCCATAGACTATAAAAGTCTTACCCAAGGCTGAATCATAAACTAAAATGTATATGTATGTATAAAGGGTTACGTCCTTAACTGGCTAATAAGTAACAAGCTAAGCTACCAAGCACACAAACTCCTGTGAACGGGATTAACATGTATAATATTATCATTTTAGACTTCTTGGAAGTTCTGTTAGTACATTCAAGCGCACAGCACAACATTTTAATTGTCTGGTATTTGTAACAATATTCCCTAAAAGGCACAATCACCACGAACACGGTTAAAGCTAAAGGGTCAAGTACAGTACTATGACTAACTAACGTTGTAGCCTCTATGGTTGTAGCCTAGCAGAGTGGACAAGTTGCTGTTAGCTGACAGTGACGGCCCGTCTACACTACAGGCATGAAAAAATCTTGAAGCTGGGCGTGTCTGAAGCTTGGCGATTTTTTGCGAGCAACCAATCACATGAATCTCCCGCCCCCGACATACAAAGCAATAGCAATGTTAAAACGAAGTAAACTGGATATAAACTCTCCAAACAGGCGAAAAAACTACCAGTTTCACCCACTGTCTCTGACACCTCCCTCCATGCCTGGTTCCTCCGGTTTGTATCCCGGTAAATAGTTCCGGTCGTAAAGAACCGGGTGATTTGCTACCGTAATATCTCGTTTGGAATATGAGGAAATGAACTGCGGTCTGGCTCTCCCAGCTTGCACGCGGTTTGATTGGCTGAGCTTGCACTGGCGGGATTTGCATAAACAGAATTTGATTGGCTGATGCCAAGCATCGCGCCTCAAAAGTTGAACATTGTTCAACTTTTGATGCCGATAGATGCTCGTGATGCTTGCAAAGCCATGCCATGCTCCCCACAATGCAGTTCGGCGAAGATTCAAAATCTTCTACGTCACCCCATTCAAGTGAATGGGCGAAGCGTTGAAAGCATTTTTTGATGCCTGTAGTGTAGACGTACCGTGAGGCATGTAGATGTCCATCAAAGTGACCACGCCCTAATTTATGCAAAAACTTTAAGACCTAATATAAATAAAAGGGTTGTGTTGGAAAACGATTCACTCACAGATTCATAATCATTAAGGTGGAATCTAACTATATCGATAATAATATTTATTGCATCCATGGGTAGAAACATGTTTTTTTCTGCTGTAAAGTTGGGCATTTTAACATGGGGATCTATGGAAATTGCTCCTTTCTGCACTCAGTCCCTAGCGGCCCATGTATGAACTGCAGTGGGTTGCACTTCCGTATTGGCGTCCCGGCTGTTCCCCAGAGTTTACCGCTTGGTACCGTCCCATGGCTCTTATTTATGCCGGAGGACCGAGGATCGAGGAGCGAGGAGTGATAATGGAGGAGCGATAATCGAGGAACCACCAGTCCATCCTCCGATGAAATCCTCAGATACTCGCCCCGCCCCTTACTGTGTATCGCTCACTGATTGGACGATGCAGCACATGCACTGATCTGATGCTACTTGACATGAGAGCAGTACCCCAGTGGAGTGAAGAAAATAAATGAAACTCACGAGAGTCACTCCTCAGTTTAAACTTTGTTTTGTTTCAATTCATGTATCATTTAGTTACAAATATGTGATATATCTGAACAACAAGTGGTCAAAAATCATTTTATTCCTTTATTGGAAACATTTTCATGATCGCTTTTTTCGTTTTATATTTTCATTTTATGTCATTTCCATTCAGTCAGTCATTAAGTGCTATTAAAATGTTAATGTGCTACATATCTACACAAACAAACAAAGTGTGCAATCCAATGAATGTTAATCTAACTGGGTTTTGATAGATAACATATCTCTTTTTCTTCTCTCAATTATTTTTTTTTCTATTGTGCACTCTAATCAATATTAATCAAACTATTGTTCGTGTATACATTTTAAGAATGGCGTTTATCTTTTTTGAGAATGAGTTATTGGATTTTATTTATTGGGGTCTACAACAGATGATACAAATGTTTGTGTCAGTAAATGTGTGCCGGGGGTGTTTGTGAAAATAACGGGGACAGTGCTGCTGTCAGACGATCAGCTGTGCGGCGTCATCACGTCACGTCTGTCCCTCCGGTGCTAGAGCAACGCTGGCGTCTTGTCTGTTGACTGCCGCTTCTACCCCCGGACTTTTTCTGGATGTTTGTTTGTTTTGTCTACGGGTCTCTATGCTGGTTTTCGCCGATCCAAGGCTGCTCTTCACTCCGTTGTGCATCTCTCCAGCTCCGTTTCCATTCATAGGCTCCCTCACTACTGGACTGTATGCTACGTTAGCCATCAAAGCTAACAGCTGGCTCCACTCCGTCACCTTGATTACCCGGTCTGTATGCTACGTTAGCCACCGAAGCTAACAGCTGGCTCCCGTCACAATTGGACTACCTTATTACACCACTGGATTGTTTTTCCTGGCTCTGGGTGTGTTGATCGCTGCTCTGGACTCGGGTGAGTACGCTGTGTGTTTTGTGATGGTGATTGTGCCAACCTGGACCGACCTGTTGTGCGCCGTACATCAACAACAACAACACTCACTCTGTCTGGCTGCCCAGCCGGCGTTCTTGCGGGGAGCCTCCACTCCCCACCAGCTCGTCTACTGTTGGGTAGCTAGGTCCAGACATGGTGCCGCAGGGACGGTCTGGGGTAACCAACACCACACGCATCACTCACTCCAAAACCTGGTCCACTGCTGCCTTCACATATCTCACTGCCTACCAACTCCTAGCCAATCAGTTAATAACCACTGCAAATACACTACCTTGGCTACTCTCATCTGCTGCTACCTTTCATCTGCTGCTTGGACTATCTCTCCCGCTGCTTCAGCCTACTACACCACCAACCTCTCGCCCTCTCATCTACACTGCTGCTGACCTCCACAGCCTCAACAACAACCATCGTCTCCCTGCTGCTACTGCCACCGCAGCTAGCGCCGCTGGGATCCTCCGCCGACGCCGCTACATCCACCGGGGCGCTGGCCTCCCCCGCAACCGACACCTCCCTGACGGTTCACCCATCCCCTCTCTCTGGACTATCCCCCACCCCCCCGCCATCCCCATCCACCGCACTGCCAACCTCAACAACCTTTGTACCCCCTCCCCTGCTCCACCATCCATCTCCCTCGCACTCCTGAATTGCCGCTCCCTCTCCAACAAATCACCTGTTATACACGAACTGCTACTGGACAATAACATTGATCTGCTTCTCCTCTGTGAAACATGGCAACAGCCCCTGGACTTCTACGCTCTCAACCAAGCCACTCCCTCCAACTACAGTTTCACTGCCAGACCCCGCCTCTCCGGGCGCGGGGGTGGTCTCGCTGTTCTCCACAAACAATCCCTACACATCACTGAACTGAACCTCAACCTCCCACCTATCTCATCCTTTGAACACCTTGCTTTCTCCCTCCCCAACTCTATCACTACTGTTCTAATCTACCGTCCCCCGAAGCCACACCCCTCTTTCCTCTCTGAACTGTCTGAACTACTCACCATTGCATCCTCTCTATCTTCCCACCTCCTACTTACCGGCGACTTCAACATCCACATGGATCAGCCCAATGCCCCCCTGACATCTGACTTCCTCTCCCTCCTTGACTGCTTCCACCTCACCCAACACATTGACTTCCCCACCCATACCAAAGGCCACATTCTGGACTTAGTCTGCTCCTCCTTTCTACCATTATCTAACCCCCAGCCCCTCCCCTTCCCACTCTCTGATCATCTCTGCATCCTCTTCTTCGCCCCTCTACCCTCCCCCACAACCCCAAAAAACGCACCATCTCCTACCGCAACATCAAGGCAGTCAACCCCCTCACGCTCTCCCAGCTCATATCCTCTGCCTTCCCGCCCGACTCTGCCCCCTCTTCCCCTGACGACTATGCCACCACACTCAACTCAATTCTCTCTGACTCCCTCGACTCTCTGGCCCCCTGGAAAACCTCCTCTGTTTCATTCACCAACCCCGCCCCCTGGTACACCCCGGAACTTCGTACCATGAAACAGACCGGCCGTCAACTTGAAAGATTGTTCAAACGAACCCACCTCACCGTCCACGCCGAAGCCTATAAAGTTCACATCTCCTCCTACCGTGATGCTCTCCAAGCCGCCAAATCTGCCCACTTCTCCACCCTCATCGACAGCACCAACCGGAACCCCCGCATCCTGTTTTCCACCATCAATAAATTGCTCCAGCCACCTGACATCAATCCACCCTCCTCCCCTGACCTATGCAACTCCTTCCTCCTCGCCTTCAACAACAAAGTTTCACAAATCAACAGCTCCCTAACTGCCATGACCACTATCTCCTCCAACCCCCACGCCCCCCCTCCTCTCCCAGTCCACCCGCCCTTCCCTCCCCTCACTGCCTTCTCTCCTGTTGACTCCTCCCACATCCTAGCCATCATCACCTCATCCAAAACAACCACCTGCTTTCTTGACCCCCTCCCTACGACCCTAACTAAGGCCTGCCTCCCTGTCCTCATCCCCCACCTCACCACCCTCTTCAACCAATCTCTATCCCTTGGTCTTGTTCCCTCCATCTACAAACTTGCCTCCATCACCCCCATCCTCAAAAAGCCCACCCTTGACCCAGCCAACCTCTCCAACTACCGCCCCATCTCCAACCTGCCATTCCTCTCCAAAACACTGGAGCGTATTGTCGCCACCCAGCTCCACACCCACCTCCAGTCCAACAACCTCTATGAACCCCTCCAGTCTGGTTTTCGCCCACTCCACAGCACTGAAACAGCCCTGGTCAAATTAATCAACGATCTCCTCTCCTCTGCAGACTCCGGTGCCCTCAACATCCTGCTACTACTAGACCTCAGCGCAGCCTTTGACACTGTGAATCACTCAATCCTCCTACAAAGGCTGCGCCAACAGGGTGTTGAGGGCTCCGCTCTCGACTGGCTCACCTCCTACCTCACCGACAGGCAACAATTCATCTCCCTCTCTGGCCACACATCCGCCCTCTCCCCAGTCACACAGGGGGTCCCCCAGGGCTCAGTCCTCGGCCCCCTCCTCTTCATCTGCTATCTTTTCCCCCTTGGTCACATTATTCGCAACCTCAACCTTGATTTCCACTGTTACGCCGATGACACCCAGATCTACATCACCACCAAATCCCCTCACAACCCTCCCCTCACCCATATCGAAACCTGCATCTCTTCAATAAAAACATGGCTGACTCACAATTTCCTTAAACTCAACAGTGATAAAACAGAGCTACTCATCATAGGCACCAGATCAACCCTCAATAAAACAGGACCCATTTCACTCACCATTGAGAATTCGACCATCACCCCCTCCCCCCTGGCACGCAATCTTGGCGTTATCCTGGACCCCACCCTCTCCTTTGACCCCCATGTCAGCTCCATCATCAAGATCTCCTACTTCCACCTCCGCCGCATTGCCAAAATCAAACACTACCTCCCCCCCCGTGCTGCTGAATCCCTCATCCATGCCTTCATCACCTCCCGCCTCGACTATTGCAACGCCCTCCTCACTGGCATCTCCTCCCATTCCCTCCATAGACTCCAAATGGTACAAAACTCTGCTGCCCGCCTCCTCACCCACACCCGGACCCGTGAACACATCACTCCCGTTCTCCGCTCTCTTCACTGGCTCCCCATCAAACAACGCATCATCTTCAAAACACTCCTCCTCACCTATAAAGCCCTTCACCACCTAGCCCCCCCCTACCTCTCTGACCTCCTCATCCCCTACAACCCCCCCCGAGCCCTCCGATCCTCCTCCACTCTCTCCCTCACAGTACCACCATCAAGACTCAAAACATTTGGCAACAGAGCATTCTCCAGATCAGCACCCCGCCTCTGGAACTCCCTCCCCCAATCTGTCCGCCACTCTCCCACACTGTCTACCTTCAAAACCCAGCTGAAAACATACCTCTTCTCCCAAGCCTTCAACTTACCCTACCCCCCAACCCACTGACTTCACTCACACCCCACGCTGTATCTCTTATTCACCCCACGCTGCATCTCTTATTCATACATTCATCAACTTTTTCTTTCCTCTTTTCCATTATGTTGTCTTTTGCTCGTTGTCCTATGCTTGCTCCCCCCCTGTGTTGTCCTCTGCCTGTTCATGTAATGTTCATGTTCAATTTTCTTGTCCAATATGTTGTCTTCTGCCTGTTCACCCCCTTTCTGTACTTTTAATTTTTTTTGTAAGCGACTTTGGGTTATTGAAAAGCGCTATATAAATAAAAGTTATTATTATTATTATTATCACAAACGGACGTCGCTTCACGTGACGCTCCGGAGGAAAGGACGTCCCATTGCTCTTAAAACTCATTTCCCTGCTTCTCGTGGTTTCCTTGTGTCCCTCCATGCTTCCCTGGAGGGAGGGACTAAACACAGGGAAACTACGCAAGTGAGGGAAGCAAGGATTTAATTTAACCGACCTGAGACGGGGCCCAAGTCTCTGGCTCGGGCCTTTCACTCCTCAGGACCGTACCGACAGCCAGGTGACCTCAATCAGTGCTGAACGTTAAAAGGGACATACACACACACAACAGGTAAAGTAAGGGTCGTCATACAACAACGAAAAATACTGGCAATGTAATTACTTGACACACCAAGCTTTTTTTTAACAAGATAAATATGCAGAATTGTATCTTACCTTATTTCAGTAAAGTTGCAGCCTCCTTGTTTGCTTATTGAACTCTCTGAATAAGCGCTCCTTCCAGTCTTTTTCCCGAAATTGTTTTGTGAGATCTGCATCACATGCCGATTGTATCATGCAGGCTTTTCTTGGGTGAAGCATGCTTGGTCTGTGCTGACTGAAGACATTCGTCAGCGTTGAGAAGGTGCTCCCACACGTAGCCGAGGGTGCCCCAAAAGTCACTCCATGTTTCAGTGCGGTAAGCACGGTTGGCATAGCGGCAAGAGGCCTGGAGAAGCGCTGCAGGATGAAGTGGGGGTCCACACATCCCCAGTAGAGCAGGCCATTTCAGACTGCAAAACGTTTCGAGCTACAGCAAACTCAGATTCCACCAAAGTGGTTTTCGTGAGCTCAAGCAGCGGTGTCACCTTCTGCACATCCAAAAAGTAAGGATTTTCTGGGTCAAGGGCACAAAGCGCCTCAACCAGCTGGCTGTTTCGTTCAGAAAATCTCCTGTTCATTTCCCCAATGACACTGTCCAATGTGCTGAAGAAGAGCCGCTTGCACTCCACTTGAAGTCTCACTTCCTATGTCCTGCTGACCTATAGTACTCTCCACCACGTACTGCTTCAGGTGTGAAGGGACTTGGCAAGCTCTTTTCATTGGTGGAGGAGCCGCTGGTTCTTATGCGTCAGCTGGGCTGCCAGTGGAACACTGTGCCCAAATGGCTTGGAACTCCGAGTCACTCCAGAGATGCTCCACGCAATCCAACGCACTTTTAGAAACCTTCACTCCAGTGTAGAGGTCTGTTTTTTTATCCTGCAAGACTTTGTTAAGAGGGTCCAGAAGAGCGAGGATTTTGTGGACCATAACCGCAGTAAACTTGAAGTGGGGCTCTTGAACTGCTTTTAGGAGACCTGCTGCTTCTGCTCTTAGTTGGGTGGGAAGGCCACTGCTTTCAATCTCTGCAAGGAACTGCTCGACAGAGTCATAACTGTTGACTATGACTGACACGGTACCTAGGTGACCGGTCCACCTTTGTTCCAATAACCTTTTCAGGCGTTGTCCTGTGTACACTGCGGACACGGTTGGTTTTTTCAGAAACCGATAAAGCATGTCAAACACATCAAAAAAGACTTGCAGAGTGTTCTCTGAGGACATGGCATGAATAACCACCAGATGTAATTGGTGGTTGAAGCAATGCACATATGGGACCTCTCTCTCAACTTTCTCCTGCAGTATTTTCTGTACGCCTCATCTTTTCCCTGACATCACACTTGCACCATCATAGCACTGGCTGAGGATTTTGTCTGTTGTTAAGCCTGACTTTCTTAGCTCAGAAATGACAAGGTCTGTCAGACTTAGGGCATCACAATGCTTCGTAGTGGCCATTACCAGCAGTCTCTCACAAATATCATTGTTCTTATTTTGATAACAGACCACAATTGACACATTTTCACAACCTGTTGGATCCTTGGTTCCGTCCACCTTTAAAGTGTACCAGCTGTCTCCTATTTCTTCAACTATTTCACTGGTCACTATTTCACTCATGAGCCCTATAATTTCATTTTTAATGTCATGTGATGTGTATGTGGCATTTTTCGGAATAGTGCTGAATGCCTTTGCTGAGGCCATTTCAAATGTTCCTTGCTGGATGCATGTCTTGAAAAACCTTTGGTGCTATCAGTTGCACATTTCAAATTACAGAAGCTGGTTTGTGTGAAGGCTTTGTCTGCATTAGCTCTACACCCTGTGTTAAACTTTCTACATGGAAAGCAAAATGCAGCATCAGCCACAAATGCATATTTGTACTTTCTTCCATCAAACCAATTCTTGGTAAAGGTGCGTTTTTGGCCATTAATTATTCGGACAGGGTAGGACGGCAGGATAACCTGCAATGTAAAAATATTCACCGTGAATTCACAATAACTACCTGGCAATTTCTTTGCAAGACTTTCACAGTAAGGCTCACAGCAATTTACTGTGAATGTCTTCACAAAAATGTATTGTAATTTCACATCCATGATATTACAATGAATTATTGTAAAGGGTAAAACTATATACTGTAATTTTACAGTTTCCATGACTAAGGAATTACTGTGATATTACAGTATGTTATTGGGGAATTACATCATTTTGTTGTACATAAATTACAACAAGGGCCTGTACTTTTAGATTTCTATTGTGAAAGTAATGCAAAAGAGTTGCCAGTAATTTACTGTTAATGTACAATGTGTACTGTGAAAGTGATGCAAAAGAGTTACCAGCAATTTACTGTCAATTTACAATGTGTACTGTGAAAGTAATGCAAAACAGTTGCCAGCAATTTACTGTGAATTTACAATGATAGACTTGCATAACTGTACTCCCCAGCTCCGGAGGAAGCTCATACAATGGTTTCCTGTAAGTAGTAAGATTCATCCCGCTTTCGTCTCATTAGTATGCATAAAAAAGTGACAGGTCACACCTCCCCCCATTATGCAAATGAGCTAAGTCCCGCCTCCCCTTTGATCGAGGTGTGAGATCTCAAGTAGGTGTGATATCCCAAGTAGGTGTAAGATCCGTCGATAGGAGGGGGTTGATGTGTATTCACAGGTGTGAAAAGCCCCCACTGTTGCGCCTTATGGTGTATCATAACAAATGTTTCAATCACATTAGTATGCATAAAAAATTGACAGGTGGGCCCGCCCCCAAGTCTATTAAAACAAAATGCCGCTTCCATCACATTAGTATGCATAAAAGTGACAGAAGGGCCCGCCCCAATTATGTGATGTCAGAAGACCGAGGGGGTGGAGTGAGATAAAAAAAAAAGAACCCCGTGCAGATAAAAAGCCAGTCATTTCCAATCATCAAGTCATCTTTCCAAAAAGAAAAAATGGCCAAGAGACGCCTCGATATGGGTTTAATCAGCGAGACGCCTGTGACAACTTACCGCCATCCGTCCGGAGCACCAATCAAGAAACGGATGCAGTATCTGTGCCGGGTTCAAACACCTCCGGTCGAAGATCTTGAAGAGAAATGGCTTCTGGAAAATGAACATGTTTGGGGATACGTATTCAACTATATGGCGAATGAACTGCATTTCTACAATCTGAAGAATGGAGAAATGTATGGACCCCACAGTGTTAAAGCGACGTTGACCTCAACAGATTGGGCTGTGTTAACTCTGGTGTCTTCCAGAGATCTCCACGCAACCATTGTATCGGAAGAAGTAGTGCATCAAGAAAATACTGTGAAACCATCGGTGTACAAGATATTTGCAACAAAAAGCAAAGAAACGCAAACAAAAAGCGAGATCAGAGAAGAGTTTTCACCGTTACCCCCCAATGGGGAGGAAGAAGAAGGAAATATCCCCCCGCCGCCAAAAGTGAAAAGAGTCCTGACAAGCACCGTCTGGGAAACTAAAAGCGGACAGTAGTAAGATTCATCCCGCTTTCGTCTCATTAGTATGCATAAAAAAGTGACAGGTCACACCTCCCCCCATTATGCAAATGAGCTAAGTCCCGCCTCCCCTTTGATCGAGGTGTGAGATCTCAAGTAGGTGTGATATCCCAAGTAGGTGTGAGATCCGTCGATAGGAGGGGGTTGATGTGTATTCACAGGTGTGAAAAGCCCCCACTGTTGCGCCTTATGGTGTATCATAACAAATGTTTCAATCACATTAGTATGCATAAAAAGTGACAGGTGGGCCCGCCCCCAAGTCTATTAAAACAAAATGCCGCTTCCATCACATTAGTATGCATAAAAGTGACAGAAGGGCCCGCCCCAATTATGTGATGTCAGAAGACCGAGGGGGTGGAGTGAGATAAAAAAAAAAGAACCCCGTGCAGATAAAAAGCCAGTCATTTCCAATCATCAAGTCATCTTTCCAAAAAGAAAAAATGGCCAAGAGACGCCTCGATATGGGTTTAATCAGCGAGACGCCTGTGACAACTTACCGCCATCCGTCCGGAGCGCCAATCAAGAAACGGATGCAGTATCTGTGCCGGGTTCAAACACCTCCGGTCGAAGATCTTGAAGAGAAATGGCTTCTGGAAAATGAACATGTTTGGGGATACGTATTCAACTATATGGCGAATGAACTGCATTTCTACAATCTGAAGAATGGAGAAATGTATGGACCCCACAGTGTTAAAGCAACGTTGACCTCAACAGATTGGGCTGTGTTAACTCTGGTGTCTTCCAGAGATCTCCACGCAACCATTGTATCGGAAGAAGTAGTGCATCAAGAAAATACTGTGAAACCAGCGGTGTACAAGATATTTGCAACAAAAAGCAAAGAAACGCAAACAAAAAGCGAGATCAGAGAAGAGTTTTCACCGTTACCCCCCAATGTGGAGGAAGAAGAAGGAAATATCCCCCCGCCGCCAGAAGTGAAAAGAGTCCTGAAAAGCACCGTCTGGGAAACTAAAAGGGGACCATCTGGGCGATGGTATTACCGCGCAAGCCGTTTGCTGACGCAGGGGGGAGGGGTTCTCTCTAAAAGACAGTGTCCTGCCATCTCTCTCTGTTTCTGCTGATGTGTAAAATATACAAAATAACGTTTTATATACTTACTCTCTTGTTAAAAGGTGATGAAGTTTGTAGCGTAAGCCAGCCATCAGTATTCTAGTTTTAAGGATCGAAGGATCCAATGTATTTTTAAATGGAGCAGAAATAGAACTAGTCTCCCAGTGCAAGTATCTTGAACAGAGAGTGTCATATTGGACTTGCACTTGACTTTTTAAGAAACATATCCAGAAAGTAACCAATACCATTAAATTCAACTTGCAACATTTTAAACAAATTAGACCTTTTTCTTAACTGTCAATGCTGCAAAGTCATACCTCCACTGTATGATTCTATCCCACATTGAATACTGTTTTACAAACTGGTCGTTTGCTTGTGCCACACACCTGAAACCCATAGAACAGCTGTTCAAGAGAGCTATCCAGGTGTTTGACAGAAAGCCACAGTCATACCACCACTGTACCATCCTTGAATATGCTGCTCATGCTCTTTCTGCATATAGTGTATTTATTTTTGCTGTATGTATATATATAAATGTCATGTTCTTATATGCTGTATGTGACGGGACTATAGATGGAAATTAGCTCAGAGCTAAAATCCGGCTCATTTACACTTGTAAGCATTATATTTGTTTTAAAGTGTTCATCAATGTGCACTACGGTAGCCCTGAAGAAAATTAAACATTAAAATATGTTATCGATGTCCCCATTCCCAGTTTGTTTTGGGAATAATTGCGATGTTTACTATGTTTTTGGTAGCTCTTACCAAAACAGAATTGTTGTAAAAGACTGCGACTCTAAAAGGCAAGTTTGTGATTTTAACACTGTTTCGAAGAAACAATACATTATACAATATTACGACTTTTTTGCCATATTTTTAACACAATCTTTTTTTGTTGTTGTAGGGCTTCAAGATATTTTGCATGTCATGCATAAACACGGTGTCATCTTTTCCTTGAAACTGACGTGCTGCCCGTTTTACAAAACAAGTTATTTTTCTGCTTCTTCATCCTCTGAATTTTCCTCCCCCGTCCCTCTTCCTTCAGCCAGCACAACAAGAATCAAGGTGGATCTGTGAAATGAAACACCTCTTCCCAAAGCGTGACTTCCCTATTGAGAGCATGCGTCTAGGGCAGTAGGGTCTAAACCAATTGGCCAGATATACTAACATGCAGAACGTATGGTATGTTTGAAGACTAACCATTTATCCAGTTCAAGCTGTCTTTAAGATGTGACAATGCGCTCTGACTATCCCCCGTAAAATCGTGACAAACTATTACTTATTCTTAAATTTGACCTCTTGCTGCTTGGTTGAAAATGATAGATGAAAAAATTACTTAAAAAAAAAAGACTCAAACAGCGAGGGACATTATACTGGTGAAAAAACTCTCAACGACGATGTTCAGTAAACGATCAATCAAAATCGAAGGATCCAATGTATTTTTAAATGGAGCAGAAATAGAACTAGTCTCCCAGTGCAAGTATCTTGAACAGGGATTGTCATATTGGAACTCGCACTTGACTTTTTAAGAAACATATCCAGAAAATATCCAATACCATTAAATTCAACTTGCAACATTTTAAACAAATTAGACCTTTTTCTTAACTGTCAATGCTGCAAAGTCATACCTCCACTGTATGATTCTATCCCACATTGAATACTGTTTTACAAACTGGTCGTTTGCTTGTGCCACACACCTGAAACCCATAGAACAGCTGTTCAAGAGAGCTATCCAGGTGTTTGACAGAAAGCCACAGTCATACCACCACTGTACCATCCTTGAATATGCTGCTCATGCTCTTTCTGCATATAGTGTATTTATTTTTGCTGTATGTATATATATAAATGTCATGTTCTTATATGCTGTATGTGACGGGACTATAGATGGAAATTAGCTCAGAGCTAAAATCCGGCTCATTTACACTTGTAAGCATTATATTTGTTTTAAAGTGTTCATCAATGTGCACTACGGTAGCCCTGAAGAAAATTATTTTCCTTGAAACTGACTTGCTGCCCGTTTTACAAAACAAGTTATTTTTCTGCTTCTTCATCCTCTGAATTTTCCTCCCCCGTCCCTCTTCCTTCAGCCAGCACAACAAGAATCAAGGTGGATCTGTGAAATGAAACACCTCTTCCCAAAGCGTGACTTCCCTATTGAGAGCATGCGTCTAGGGCAGTAGGGTCTAAACCAATTGGCCAGATATACTAACATGCAGAATGTACGGTATGTTTGAAGACTAAGCATTTATCCAGTTCAAGCTGTATTTAAGATGTGACATTGCGCTCTGACTATTTCCTGTAAAATGGTGACAAACTATTACTTATTCTTAAATTTGACCTCTTGCTGCTTGGTTGAAAATGATAGTTGAAAAATAACTTTAAAAAAAAAAAAAGACTCAGACAGCGAGGGACATTATACTGGTGAAAAAAACTCTCAATTATACAGATGACTCCCCCTCCACTCAATGCAATAAGTCCCTCCCTCCACTCAGCAAAGCATCTAAAACTAAGGACCCCACTAAGACGACAGTTTGAAAACTAGCTATGGATCCGAGAAAAACCAAGTCTCCCCCCGTGAGTTGCAGCCAGGAACAAACTCCTGGACTACCATCATCACCACCATTCTGGACACCCTAATCTTGCAGTACTACTGCTGCTTATTTTGCTCCTTGGGCCAAGACGTCTCTGTTTATGGACACAGTGAAATCAGTGTTGGTTGATATTGTGGAGGGGGTGATACATCGGTACAGAGAAGAAATATGCAACGGATGCCGAGTCAGTCACCCCGGCCAGAGGCAACACGATTGTCTGAATGACATGCCCGATTTTTTCTTCAGAAACAATTACAACACGTTAATGAAAAGACTCTGGCTCACCGACTTCATTATTGAGATCGACCAGACTCTTATTGATAAAGAAATTTTCACGGATGATTGGAGGATCCAAGGCGCTTCGGAGGCTTTTCTGCACAATCTCAAAAATTGTAGACGCCTCAAGGAGAGACTTGAAAAGATCCATGCCGAGTTGGATGGAGAAGAAGAAGACTAATAACCTGCGGTTGGTTGAAGCCAGGGATTTTTTCTTTTTCGATACATTGACTTTTTCTTTAAAGTAAAATAAAAATGGGGAACTACTATGCAAAACGCACCGTATATATTGATCAGAATGTAGTCAATACCCTTTTAATAATTGTGGTGATGAGGACGATTGAAAACAGAGTGAATAGTGATCCCCGTGTAAACAGAATGGCTGAAGTTTGTAAACTAGAAGACATTTTGGATATCGTTCGTTCTGGCAGTACTATTCCTGGTCATTGGGAAACGATTGTAAACGAAACATTTAAAGTGGTCCTGGAATCTTCATTTTCCGAAACATTCTGTAACATTACCGAAGAAATGAAACAAACATCAAAAGTGTATCATGTGCTCTCATTGTATGCTCTGTTTGTAGATGTAATGCATCTTTGTGTCAAAAACAGCATACACATTAATATTTTGATTGAAGTGAAAAAACTCCATCATGATATTTCCAGTAATCTGGGGAATTCTAAGCTGGAGACGGTCCTGGGGATGTTACAATCAGTATAACTATTGATGTTGTGTGTGAAAATGTTTAAATGTAAATAGGACATTTTTTTTTTTTAAATAAAAAAAAGTGTTTTTTACATTTTAAAAACTGTTGTCTTCATTATAGCAAGGGGAGCGTGTCTGATACATGTGTATTAAAGTCCTTCACATGCACTGTTGTCTTCATTATAACAAGGGGAGGGTAACAGTGAAGATGTATGATACATGTGTATTGAAACGTGCGTATTATACCACCACAGAAACACAGAAACATGGAAACACAGAAACACAGAAAACACTGAAACCACTGAAACACTGAAAAAACACAGAAACACTGAAACACAGACACACAGAAACACCGAAACACAGAGACACAGAACTACAGAAACACAGAACCACAGAAACACAAAAACATGGAAACACAGAAACACAGAAAACACAGAAACACAGAAACACAAAAACACAAAAACACAGAGAAGCACAGAAACACAGAAACACAAAAACACTGAAACACCGACACACCGAGACACAGAACCACAGAAACACAAAAACACAGAAACACAAAAACACAGACACAAAGAAAACACAGAAACACAGAAACACAAAAACACAGAAACACCGACACACAGAAACACAGAAAACACAGAAACACAGAAAACACAGAAAACACAGAAAACACAGAAAACACAAAAACACAAAAAACACTGAAACACCGACACACAGAAACACCGAAAACACTGAAAACACAAAAAACAGGCTTGTGTGCTAGTATGGTTTTTGAATAAACACATAATTATTTTAAAAAGTCAAATGGTATCAGCCTCCCATCGACTTTTTAAAATACTGATGTGTTTATTCAAAAACCATACTAGCACACATTCTGATCAATATATACGGAGCGTTTTGCATAGTAGTTCCCCATTTTTATTTTACTTTAAAGAAAAAGTCAATGTATCGAAAAAGAAAAAATCCCTGGCTTCAACCAACCGCAGGTTATTAGTCTTCTTCTTCTCCATCCAACTCGGCATGGATCTTTTCAAGTCTCTCCTTGAGGCGTCTACAATTTTTGAGATTGTGCAGAAAAGCCTCCGAAGCGCCTTGGATCCTCCAATCATCCGTGAAAATTTCTTTATCAATAAGAGTCTGGTCGATCTCAGTAATGAAGTCGGTGAGCCAGAGTCTTTTCATTAACGTGTTGTAATTGTTTCTGAAGAAAAAATCGGGCATGTCATTCAGACAATCGTGTTGCCTCTGGCCGGGGTGACTGACTCGGCATCCGTTGCATATTTCTTCTCTGTACCGATGTATCACCCCCTCCACAATGTCAATCAACACTGATTTCACTGTGTCCATAAACAGAGACGTCTTGGCCCAAGGAGCAAAATAAGCAGCAGTATTACTGCAAGATTAGGGTGTCCAGAATGGTGGTGATGATGGTAGTCCAGGAGTTTGTTCCTGGCTGCAACTCACGGGGGGAGACTTGGTTTTTCTCGGATCCATAGCTAGTTTTCAAACTGTCGTCTTAGTGGGGTCCTTAGTTTTAGATGCTTTGCTGAGTGGAGGGAGGGACTTATTGCGTTGAGTGGAGGGGGAGTCATCTGTATAATTGAGAGTTTTTTTCACCAGTATAATTTCCTTGCTGTTTGAGTCTTTTTTTTTTTTTTAAGTAATTTTTCAACTATCATTTTCAACCAAGCAGCAAGAGGTCAAATTTAAGAATAAGTAATAGTTTGTCACCATTTTACGGGAAATAGTCATAGCGCAATGTCACATCTCAAAGACAGCTTGAACTGGATAAATGGTTAGTCTTCAAACATACCGTACGTTCTGCATGTTAGTATATCTGGCCAATTGGTTTAGACCCTACTGCCCTAGACGCATGCTCTCAATAGGGAAGTCACGCTTTGGGAAGAGGTGTTTCATTTCACAGATCCACCTTGATTCTTGTTGTGCTGGCTGAAGGAAGAGGGACGGGTGAGGAAAATTCAGAGGATGAAGAAGCAGAAAAATAACTTGTTTTGTAAAACGGGCAGCACGTCAGTTTCAAGGAAAAGATGACACCGTGTTTATGCATGACATGCAAAATATCTTGAAGCCCTACAACTACAAAAAAAAAAAAGGTACAAGTATATTGTGTTAAAAATATGGCAAAAAGTCGTAATATTGTATAATGTATTGTTTCATCGAAACAGTGTTAAAATCACAAACTTGCCTTTTAGAGTCGCACTCTTTTACAAAAATTCTGTTTTGTTAAGAGCTACCAAAACATAGTAAACATCGCAATTATTCCCAAAACAAACTCGGAATGCGGACATCGATAACATATTTTAATGTTTAATTTTCTTCAGGGCTATCGTAGTGCACATTGATGAACACTTTAAAACAAAAATAATGCTTACAAGTGTAAATGAGCCGGATTTTAGCTTTGAGCTAATTTCCATCTGTAGTCCCGTCCCATACAGCATATAAGAACATGACATTTATATATATATATACAGCAAAAATAAAATACATGATATGCAGAAAGAGCATGAGCAGCATACAAGCATTGACCACATGGCAGTACAATGTAGCAGCTATGATATATAAAGTGCAAGATAAGATAAAAGCAATACATAAAGTGCAAGAGGAGATACCCCTGTGTTAAAGTGCATTTATTTAACAGTGATTACACGTCTGTTTGTTGCTCAATCATTCTTTAAGTTGACCTTTAAAACTATTGAGAGTGGGACAATCCTGTATCTCAGTTGGGGGGCTATTCCACAATGAGCTGCCTTTAATGGAGAGGACATTTTGTCAAAGGTGGTCCGTCTGTGGTGGACCTCACAGTCTCCTCTGGTTTCTGACCTAGTGCTGCGTCCAGTGTGTTTTCTGTGGATGAATTCCCCTAAGGGGAGGGGGGCCAGCCCATGTAAATATTATTTTTTTAAAAACACATACTTTTAAAAGACATAAAAATGTCAAAAACTCAAGAAATTGTGATTTTCAAGGATGGTACAGTGGTGGTATGACTGTGGCTTTCTGTCAAACACCTGGATAGCTCTCTTGAACAGCTGTTCTATGGGTTTCAGGTGTGTGGCACAAGCAAACGACCAGTTTGTAAAACAGTATTCAATGTGGGATAGAATCATACAGTGGAGGTATGACTTTGCAGCATTGACAGTTAAGAAAAAGGTCTAATTTGTTTAAAATGTTGCAAGTTGAATTTAATGGTATTGGATATTTTCTGGATATGTTTCTTAAAAAGTCAAGTGCGAGTTCCAATATGACAATCCCTGTTCAAGATACTTGCACTGGGAGACTAGTTCTATTTCTGCTCCATTTAAAAATACATTGGATCCTTCGATTTTGATTGATCGTTTACTGAACATCGTCGTTGAGAGTTTTTTCACCAGTATAATGTCCCTCGCTGTTTGAGTCTTTTTTTTTTAAGTAATTTTTTCATCTATCATTTTCAACCAAGCAGCAAGAGGTCAAATTTAAGAATAAGTAATAGTTTGTCACGATTTTACGGGGGATAGTCAGAGCGCAATGTCACATCTTAAAGACAGCTTGAACTGGATAAATGGTTAGTCTTCAAACATACCATACGTTCTGCATGTTAGTATATCTGGCCAATTGGTTTAGACCCTACTGCCCTAGACGCATGCTCTCAATAGGGAAGTCACGCTTTGGGAAGAGGTGTTTCATTTCACAGATCCACCTTGATTCTTGTTGTGCTGGCTGAAGGAAGAGGGACGGGGGAGGAAAATTCAGAGGATGAAGAAGCAGAAAAATAACTTGTTTTGTAAAACGGGCAGCACGTCAGTTTCAAGGAAAAGATGACACCGTGTTTATGCATGACATGCAAAATATCTTGAAGCCCTACAACAACAAAAAGATTGTGTTAAAAATATGGCAAAAAAGTCGTAATATTGTATAATGTATTGTTTCTTCGAAACAGTGTTAAAATCACAAACTTGCCTTTTAGAGTCGCAGTCTTTTACAAAAATTCTGTTTTGGTAAGAGCTACCAAAAACATAGTAAACATCGCAATTATTCCCAAAACAAACTGGGAATGGGGACATCGATAACATATTTTAATGTTTATTTTTCTTCAGGGCCTCCGTAGTGCACATTGATGAACACTTTAAAACAAATATAATGCTTACAAGTGTAAATGAGCCGGATTTTAGCTCTGAGCTAATTTCCATCTATAGTCCCGTCACATACAGCATATAAGAACATGACATTTATATATATACATACAGCAAAAATAAATACACTATATGCAGAAAGAGCATGAGCAGCATATTCAAGGATGGTACAGTGGTGGTATGACTGTGGCTTTCTGTCAAACACCTGGATAGCTCTCTTGAACAGCTGTTCTATGGGTTTCAGGTGTGTGGCACAAGCAAACGACCAGTTTGTAAAACAGTATTCAATGTGGGATAGAATCATACAGTGGAGGTATGACTTTGCAGCATTGACAGTTAAGAAAAAGGTCTAATTTGTTTAAAATGTTGCAAGTTGAATTTAATGGTATTGGTTACTTTCTGGATATGTTTCTTAAAAAGTCAAGTGCGAGTCCAATATGACACTCTCTGTTCAAGATACTTGCACTGGGAGACTAGTTCTATTTCTGCTCCATTTAAAAATACATTGGATCCTTCGATCCTTAAAACTAGAACACTGATGGCTGGCTTACGCTACAAACTTCATCACCTTTTAACAAGAGAGTAAGTATATAAAACGTTATTTTGTATATTTTACACATCAGCAGAAACAGAGAGAGATGGCAGGACACTGTGTTTTAGAGAGAACCCCTCCCCCCTGCGTCAGCAAATGGCTTGCGCGGTAATACCATCGCCCAGATGGTCCGCTTTTAGTTTCCCAGACGGTGGTTGTCAGCACTCTTTTCACTTCTGGCGGCGGTGGGATATTTCTTTCTTCTTCCTCCACATTGGGGGGTAACGGTGAAAACTCTTCTCTGATCTCGCTTTTTGTTTGCGTTTCTTTGCTTTTTGTTGCAAATATCTTGTACACCGCTGGTTTCACAGTATTTTCTTGATGCACTACTTCTTCCGATACAATGGTTGCGTGGAGATCTCTGGAAGACACCAGAGTTAACACAGCCCAATCTGTTGAGGTCAACGTCGCTTTAACACTGTGGGGTCCATACATTTCTCCATTCTTCAGATTGTAGAAATGCAGTTCATTCGCCATATAGTTGAATACGTATCCCCAAACATGTTCATTTTCCAGAAGCCATTTCTCTTCAAGATCTTCGACCGGAGGTGTTTGAACCCGGCACAGATCCTGCATCCGTTTCTTGATTGGCGCTCCGGACGGATGGCGGTAAGTTGTCACAGGCGTCTCGCTGATTAAACCCATATCGAGGCGTCTCTTGGCCATTTTTTCTTTTTGGAAAGATGACTTGATGATTGGAAATGACTGGCTTTTTATCTGCACGGGGTTCTTTTTTTTTTATCTCACTCCACCCCCTCGGTCTTCTGACATCATATAATTGGGGCGGGCCCTTCTGTCACTTTTATGCATACTAATGTGATGGAAGCGGCATTTTGTTTTAATAGACTTGGGGGCTCATTTGCATAATGGGGGGAGGTGTGACCTGTCACTTTTGTATGCATACTAATGAGACGAAAGCGGGATGAATCTTACTACTCCTGTCAAATACTATTGGATGACGTGATTAATCACATCATCCACATAAAGCAAGCAAAAATGCACAAAAAGCATCTCACCTGTGAGACAATCCATTGTCTTAAAATGTTACATTCAATACCTTAAATAAAGTTCTGAAGAGAAAAACTGTATTTACATTTTTTTTATTAGATTTTTATGATCAAACACAAAAATAAATACAGAACCTAAAGTTCTACAGGTAGAAAACTGTTATTTTACAGCTTTTTCCTAACATTTTCCAATCAAACACGTTCAATAAAATGACAACACCAAATGTTCTGTAGGGAACAATTACCATAACAAATGTAAAACTTAAAATATAAAAATATTTGTAGAATTATACAACCATTAATGAATACAGCATTTCATATTTAAACTAGGGCTGTCAAACGATTAAAATGTTTTATCAGATTAATCACAGCTTAAAAATTAATTAATCATGATTAATCACCATTCGAACTATTCCCAAAATATGCCATTTCTTTATGTATATTGTTGTGGGAATGGAAAGATAAATGAAAGAAGGCGGATTTATCCATTTAACATACAGTATGTATGTATGTTTATTATAACTAGGGCTGTCAGTCAATTAAAATAGTTAATCGCGATTAATCGCAAATTAATCGCACATTTTTTATCTGTTCTAAATGTTCCTTAGAAGGATATTTTTAGAGTTTGTAATACTCTTATCAACATATGAGTGGACAAATATGCTTTATGCAAATGTGTGTTTATAATAATTTGATCAATGACAAAAATTCTCATGAATATTAAACATAACAACCTCTGAAAATTACAAATATCCGCCTCAATTCAACCTGGAACCTCTCTCATACAATACAATAATACAATACAGTGTGTGTGTGTGCGGGTGTGTGTGTGTGTGTGTGTGTGTGTGTGTGTGTGTGTGTGTGTGTGTGTGTGTGTGTGTGTGTGTGTGTGTGTGTGTGTGTGTGTGTGTGTGTGTGTGTGTGTGTGCGTGCGTGCGTGCGTGCGTGCGTGCGTGTGTGCGTGCCTGCGTGTGTGTGTGTGTGTGGAGAGACACTGTGATGGATCGTTGGAGCTATGTGTCACTCAAGGCATATGCTCGAACGGGAGCTGCCTGGACGCTGCAATCATGTTGCGCGCACTATCCGTGCTGAGAGCCAGCGGATTCGGTCCGTTGGAGGACAGCACCTCCGCCTGTTGCAGATGAACCCATGCAGTTGAGAAGGACCAGGCTTTCCGTGGAGGAGAGACAGCGCCGGCTACGAGAAAGGTGTTGTTTGTACTGTGGCCAGCCGGGTCACCAACTCGCGTCATATCCAGGAAAAGATCAAGCTTACCAGCCAAGAGGAGGGCGCTGGTGAGCAAGCTTCCCACAGACTTTCCTCCTCGACCAGTTACCAAGGTAAACATTTTTATTAATGTTCAGGTAATTGACCAAGGGGTGCTAATAGACTCATGAACGGAAAAAAGTCTTATGGATTGGGGCATAGTCAAACAGCTTTGTATAAAGACTGTTCCTCTATCTCCTCCCATTAACGCCAGTGCTTTAGACGGACTTTTGTTGTTTACAGTAACCCACTGCACAGAACCTATCCAGATTACTGTAAATAATGACCACACTGAAGTTATGCAGTTTCACATTTTTGAATCTGCTCAGCATCCGATTATTTTGGGTTTTCCGTGGTTAAAGATCCACAACCCACACATTGACTGGTCCTCAGGAAAAATTAAGGAGTGGGGAGAGGATTGCATTAACAGGTGTAAACATTCACGCTCTGTTAAGGCACCAACAGACCCTAGTAGGATCGTCATAGATCAACCAGACTATCCTGACCTACAGAAAGTACCGTTATGTTATCACGATCTAAAGGAAGCCTTTAACAAATCAAAAGCCATGTCGCTACCTCCTCACAGACCTTTTGTTTGCCCCATTAATCTCCTACCGGGGGCTCCCATTCCCAAAGGAAGACTGTATTCGATCTCAAGGCCAGAGAGAGCGGCAATGGACGACTACATTTCCTCTTCTCTTAAATCAGGGATTATCCGTCCTTCATCTTCCCCAGCTGGAGCGGGGTTTTTCTTTGTAGGAAAGAAGGACGGTTCTCTGAGACCTTGCATAGACTACAGCCCTCTTAATGACATTACGGTGAAAAAACGCTATCCTCTGCCACTCATGTCCTCTGCTTTCGAGCTACTTCAGACTGCCAAGATTTTTACCAAGCTGGACTTAAGAAATGCATATCACTTGGTTAGAATAAGGGAAGGGGATGAGTGGAAAACAGGATTTAACACTCAGAGCGGTCACTATGAAGACCTTGTGATGCCTTTTGGACTGTGTAATGCACCGGCTGTGTTTCAGGGTTTTGTGAATGAGGTTTTGCGGGAATTTTTGAATGTTTCTGTGTTTGTGTACCTTGATGACATTTTGATTTTCTCACCAGACTCTAAGTCCCATTTTCACCATGTCCGTCAGGTTCTGCAGAAACTACTCGAAAATCAATTGTATGTCAAGGCAGAAAAGTGTGAGTTCCATGTAGAAAAGGTGGCCTTTCTAGGATATATAATCTCACCAAACCAGATTCAGATGGAACCTACTAAAGTCAATGCAGTTTCCAAGTGGCCAACACCAGACTCCAGGAAGAAGGTTCAGCAGTTCTTAGGGTTTGCAAACTTCTACAGAAAGTTTATAAGAAACTTCAGTTCTGTAGCTGTTCCTCTGCATGTTCTAACTTCTCCTAAAGTTCCCTTCAAGTGGACTTCCCAGGCTGACGTCGCTTCCAGCTCCTCGGGGAGAAGTTCACCACAGCTCCCATTCTCACCATTCCGGATCCCCAGCGCCAGTTTGTGGTCGAGGTCGATGCTTCCAATGAGGGAATTGGAGGCGTTTTGTCCCAAAAATCCTTGGAGGACAACAGGATACACCCATGTGCCTTTATGTCACGTAAGTTGACGACGGCAGAGAAGAACTATGATGTGGGGAATAAGGAACTGTTAGCGGTAAAAGCTGCTCTTGAGGAATGGAGACACTGGTTGGAGGGGGCAGAACAGCCGTTCTTAGTCTGGACAGACCATAAGAACCTGGAGTATATTAGAAAGGCTAAACGCCTCAACTCTCGGCAGGCCAGGTGGACTCTATTTTTCAGTAGGTTCAATTTCACTCTCTCTTTCCGCCCCGGATCTCAGAATCAAAAGCCTGATGCCTTGTCTCGCCTTTTCGAACCAGAACCTTTTTCTGTAGAGCCCAAGACCATCCTTCCGTTAAACCGTATGGTCGGAGCCTTTTCCTGGCAAATAGAGTTGGACGTTAAGCAGGCTAATATATTGAACCCGGCACCTAGTAAGTGTCCAAACCACCTGCTCTTTGTTCCTGTGTCTCTCCACTCCAAGGTCATCCACTGGGCCCACACGTCTATGCTCTCGTGCCACCCTGGAGTTAAAAGGACTATGTGCAGGACTAAGCAGCGTTTCTGGTGGCCAGCCATGAAGAAGGATGTGGAAGAGTACGTAGCGGCTTGTCCGGTGTGTGCTTGTAATAAAACCTCATCCCAGGTCAAGATGGGTTTGCTCCAACTGCTGCCGATTCCTCAACGTCCCTGGTCACACATATCTATGGACTTTGTGACAGGTCTCCCCTCGTCCAGAGGCAAAACTACGGTCCTGACAGTGGTGGACCGGTTCTCCAAGATGGTTCATTTCATACCTCTAACCAAGATCCCCTCTGCCAAGGGTACCACAGAGGTCATGATGACCCATATATTCAGGATCCACGGATTCCCAAATGACATTGTTTCCGACAGGGGTCCACAATTAATTTCAACCTTCTGGAAGGAGTTTTGCAGACTCATAGGCGCTACTGTCAGCTTGTCTTCAGGTTACCACCCTCAATCGAATGGACAGTCGGAGCGCCTGAATCAGGAACTGGAGACTACACTACGCTGTCTCGTTTTCCAGAACTAGACCAACTGGAGCGACCACCTCACATGGGTTGAGTTTGCTCACAATACTCTTCCCACGGCGGCCACAGGTCTCTCTCCTTTCAATCAATCAATCAATCAATGTTTATTAATATAGCCCAATATCACAAATGTTACATTTGTCTCAGTGGACTTCACAGTTTGTACAGAATATCAGTATGACAATACGACACCCTCTGTCCTTAGACCCTCACATCGTACAAGGAAAAACTTCCAGAGAAAAACCACAGTTTAAAGGGAAAAATGGGAGAAACCTCAGGGAGAGCAACAGAGGAGGGATCCCTCTCCCAGGACGGACAGACGTGCAATAGATGCCGTGTGTAAATTGAAAAGATAATACATTTGCAACATAGGTAGTCCAAATGTTTGGAAATGCATGTGTGTATAATAGGAAGATGAATCCACGAGGATATCCATCCAGGACTTATGATCCAGGACCACAGCCACGACTCAAGATGCAGGACTCGCGATCCATGACACAGGACCGCAGGATCATCCATGACTCCGGATCCCGGCGTATATAGACACCAAAAAGAAAGAAATTTGGGGAAGCTGGGTTAATCGGAACATGAGAGTACACAGATATAGACAGAGAGAAGTAAGAAGTAAGATGTCCCCCGACAAACTAAGCCTATATCAGCAAAACTAGGGGCTGAATCTAATCAGCCCTAACTATAAGCTTTATCAAAAAGGAAGGTCTTAAGCGCACTCTTAAAAACGGATAGGGTGTCTGCCGTCCGAACACAAACTGGAAGCTGATTCCACAAAAGTGGAGCTTGATAAGAAAAGGCTCTGGCTCCCATTGTACTTTTAGAGACTCTAGGAACAACCAACAACCCTGCATTCTTGGAACGCAATGCCCTAGTAGGACAATAGGGTATAATGAGTTCTTTAAGGTAAGATGGCGCCTGCCCATTAAGGGCTTTGTAGGCGAGAAGAAGAATTTTAAATTCTATCCTGTGTTCTATAGGGAGCCAGTGTAAGGCAGCCAGAACAGGAGTAATGTGGTCCCTTTTCCTAACTCTGGTTAGTACACGAGCTGCAGCATTTTGAATCAGCTGAAGCGACTTGACTGACTTCTTGGTACACCCTGATAATAAGGAGTTACAATAATCCAGCCTTGAAGTAACAAATGCATGGACTAGTTTCTCTGCATCGTTTTGAGGCAAGATATGCCTGATTTTTGCAATGTTACGTAGATGGAAGTAGGCGGTCCTTGAAATTGATTTTATGTGGGTGTTAAAGGATAAATCCTGATCAAATATAACACCAAGATTCCTTACAGTCTCACTGGAGGCCAAATTAATGCCATCCGTAGTTAGTATATCTATAGATAATTTGTTTCGTAGATTCTTCGGGCCAAGTACAATAACTTCAGTTTTGGTCGTGTTTAACATCAAAAAATGTAAGGTCATCCACGTTTTTAAGTCCTTGAGGCAGTCTTGAATTTTATTTAGATGATTAATTTCATCAGGCTTGATTGATAAATATAGTTGAGTATCATCCACATAACAATGAAAGTTTACAGAATGATTCCTTATAATATTGCCTAACGGAAGCATATATAGTGTGAACAAAATAGGTCCAAGCACTGAGCCCTGTGGCACTCCATGGCTAACTTTGGTTTGCATGGAAGATTCATCGTTGACACGTACAAACTGAGAGCGTTCAGATAAATAGGACCTAAACCAGCCTAAAGCAGTTCCCTGTATGCCAACTAAGTGCTCTAGTCTTTGCAATAGGATATCATGGTCGATAGTATCAAATGCAGCACTAAGATCGAGCAAGACAAGAATAGAGACAAGTCCCTTATCTGAGGCTATTAGAATGTCATTTGTGACTTCAACCAGAGCTGTCTCTGTGCTATGTTGTGTTCTAAAGCCAGACTGAAAATCTTCAAATAAATCATAGTTTTTTAAGTAATCACACAGCTGTTTTGCGACTGCTTTCTCAATAATTTTTGAGAGGAACGGAAGATTAGAAATAGGTCTATAGTTGGCTAAAACCTCTGGATCGAGGTTGTGCTTTTTAAGAGGCGGTTTTATCACTGCTACTTTGAATGATTGTGGAACATAGCCTGATAATAAAGACATATTCATAATATTTAATAAAGAAGTGCTAATTAATGGAAAACCTTATTTTAACAGCTTAGTTGGAATCGGGTCTCAGATACACGTTGATGGTTTAGAAGAGAGAATCATTGAATTTAATTGTTCAAGGTTTATGGCTGAAAAGCATTCTGTCACGATTCTCATGTTATGTCACGTTTATAGTTTTGTAGGTTTGGGTGTTTTTGCTGTTTTCCATGTCATGTTTTCCTTTGGGTTATTGTCTGGTCCTTTTCCCTGTGTTTTCCTCTTGTCATTAGTTTCCCTGGTGTGTCTAATTGTCTGATTATGTTCACCTGGGCCCCTGTGTTTTCTCCTCCCTCCTCACCTGTGTCTTGTTGTGTGATTGAGTCTTGTGTGTTTTTAAGTTCTGGGTTCTCTGTCTGTCTTGGTCGGTTCGTCTTGTTCCCTGACTAGTTCTGCGGTGAGTGTTCTGTTTATCATTGTACATATATATCATAGCCTTGAAATAAAGGAAGTTTCAGTTTAAATCTGCATTTGGGTCCTGCTTGTTTCACAAACCGTGACAGTACGAACCGACCTTAAAATGGACGCAGCAGACCTTTTGAAGCTACAGGCGGAACGTCTTGGATATTCTCTGGAGTATATTTTTTATACGTGGAAAGGCGCCTCATCTAGACGGGGTAGAGAGGCTGCGTTGAAGGAGGCACGTCAGGAGGTTGCTCGCAAGCCCTGGCTCTGGAGCTTGTTGCCCGAGTGGCTTAGGATTTTTTCATGTAGCCCTGAGAGCCAGTCCTCATTTTCTGACCCTTTCTTGGGGTCTGGTCTGGAGTTTGGGGGTCCACGAAGCCTCCAAAAAACTCCTAAGAGACGCAAGGCCAGGGTTCCGCGCCCAACAGCCATGGTTCCGGCTCCAGCACCAGACCCAGCAGCCGTGGCTCCGTGCTCCAGTACCGGCCCACGCAGCTTTACTTCCATACTCCATTACCTGGCTTACACAGCCAGGGTCCAGGCTTCCGCTCCGCGCCCAGCAGCCATGGTTCCGGCTCCAGAACCGGACCTTACAGCCATGTTTCTGGGTCCAGAACCGGACCTTACAGCCATGTTCCCGGCTTCAGTGCCGGCTCCAGTAACCATGGTCCCGACTCCGGCTCCTCGTCACCTGCTGACTCATCGGCCGACGCCAGCTCCTCGAGTCCTGTCGGCATACCGGCCGACTCCAGCACCTCGTCTCCTGTTGGCTGTCCGTCCGACGCCAGCTCCCCGTGTCCTGTCAGCATACCGGCCGACTCCAGCACCTCGTCTCCGGTTGGCTGTCTGTCCAACGCCAGCTCCCCGTGTCCTGATGGCTGTCCGTCCGACGCCAACTCCATGTCTTGTCACGTTGGAGCTCCCGCAGACTACGCTTCTGCCGGGGGTCCTGCCAACCCCAGGTCTTGAGCCGTTGGAGGTCCCGCAGACTGCTCTTCTGCCGGGGGTCCTGCCAACCCCATGTCCTGTGCCGTTGGAGGTCCCGCAGACAGCCTTTCTGCCGGGGGTCCTGCCAACTCCATGTCTTGTCCCGTTGGAGGTCGCGCAGACTACTCTTCTGCCGGGGGTCCTGCCAACCCCATGTCCTGAGCCGTTGGAGGTCCCGCAGACTGCTCTTCTGCCGGGGGTCCTGCCAACCCCATGTTCGTTGCCGTTGGAGGTCCCGCAGACTACTCTTCTGCCGGGGGTCCTGCCAACCCCATGTCCTGAGCCGTTGGAGGTCCCGCAGACTGCTCTTCTGCCGGGGGTCCTGCCAACTCCATGTCTTGCCACGTTGGAGGTCCCGCCGACTACTCTTCCGCTGGGGGTCCTGCCAACTCCATGTCCTGTCGCGTTGGGGATTCCGCCGACTGCTCTCCTGCCGGGGGTCCTGCCGGTCCTGTGTCCTCTTCCATGGGGGATCTTGCCGACACCGGCTCCTGACCGGCCTCCGGAGCTGTCTGGTCTTCACCCCTTCTCGGACTCTGCCTTGCCCCCTGGCCGTCCGCCCGAGATTCCCTCCATGGACTCTGCCTTGCCCCCGGGCCGTCCGCCCGAATTCCCCTTTTTGAACTCTGCCTTGCCCCCGGGCCGTCCGCCCGAATTCCCCTTTTTTGAACTCTGCCTTGCCCCCGGGCCGTCCGCCCGAGACCCGTCCTCCAGACCCCTTCCACCCACCCTGCTGGACTTTTGTTTTTTTTGGGACGTCTGTAATCCGTCCTTTGAGGGGGGGGTCACACAGCTTTTTTGCGACTGCTTTCTCAAGAATTTTTGAGAGGAACGGAAGATTAGAAATAGGTCTATAGTTGGCTAAAACCTCTGGATTGAGGTTGTGCTTTTTAAGAGGCGGTTTTATCACTGCTACTTTGAATGATTGTGGAACATAGCCTGATAATAAAGACATATTCATAATATTTAATAAAGAAGTGCTAATTAATGGAAAAACTTCTTTTAACAGCTTAGTTGGAATCGGGTCTAAGATACACGTTGATGGTTTAGAAGAGAGAATCATTGAATTTAATTGTTCAAGGTTTATGGCTGAAAAGCATTCTGTCACGATTCTCATGTTATGTCACGTTTATAGTTTTGTAGGTTTGGGTGTTTTTGCTGTTTTCCATCTCATGTTTTCCTTTGGGTTATTGTCTGGTCCTTTTCCCTGTGTTTTCCTCTTGTCATTAGTTTCCTTGGTGTGTCTAATTGTCTGATTATGTTCACCTGGGCCCCTGTGTTTTCTCCTCCCTCCTCACCTGTGTCTTGTTGTGTGATTGAGTCTTATGTGTATTTAAGTTCTGGGTTGTCTGTCTGTCTTGGTCGGTTCGTCTTGTTCCCTGACTAGTTCTGCGGTGAGTGTTCTGTTTATCATTGTACATATATATCATAGCCTTGAAATAAAGGAAGTTTCAGTTTAAATCTGCATTTGGGCCCTGCTTGTTTCACAAACCGTGACACATTCTAGTTTACTATCTAGTGTAATATTAGAACTTACGTTTCCGGGAGCTGTTGATAACACTATACTGGTCAAAGGCAAGAGCTCATTGATTTTGTTTCTAAGAGTAACAATTTTATCGTTAAAAAAGCACATTAAATCATTACTACTGAGTGCTATGGGAATAGAAGGCTCAGTCGAGCTGTGGCTCTCTGTCAGCCTGGCTACAGTGCTGAAAAGAAATCTTGCATTATTCTTATTCTCATCTATTAATGAAGAGTAGTAGGCTGCTCTCGCTTTACGCAGTGCTTTCTTAGATTCATTGAGAGTAATATGCCAAATTAAACGAGATTCTTCAAGTTTAAGCGATAAATATCGTACTGTGGACTTTTTATCGCGATATTATCGTACCGTGAGTTTTTGGTATCGTTACATCCCTAAATTAACAACCCAAAACATTATAAGTATTTTGACAATAACAACAAATAACATTTATTTCATTTTTTTTTTAAATATGTTTTTTACTACTGGTGCATTTTTTACTATATTGTAAACATCTACAATTGACAATATCATTTAAAAAAATAAAAATCATAGAAAGTGGAAAAATCTCTGCAGGGAGGACCAAGGTTTAAAACACACACTGTTATTTACTCAACAATAAGTCACAGTTATCCTTGTGTTATTTATGTGTTCAGTTGCTGTGTTTTTTTCTTCCATTGGTCAATATACAGTAATAAGCCTTATAGCCTTACATGCAGTATAATGTATGGTTTTCGGATTCAAGGCCGACAGCCAGAGCTACGGCACTTGAAATAGAATTCAGCCAAAACACGGCAGACAAGTCAGGCATGTTTGAAATGAGTCCACAACACTCCTAATTGGTTAATATACACGTAAACGAAGAAACCTGCCAATGAGAACTGTCCGCGCCTGTCATTCACATTTGAAACATCCACGTCAGTTTGAGCGGGTCTCCTCATGCGGAGCTACAGCTGTCTGTATGTCTACTGCAGGAGTTTATGGATTAATATCGAGATCGTTTTACATATACACTTTAAATATGAGCATCGGGACGTCAACAAAGAACAGAATACTTGAGATCTGGTGAGTCCTGCAACTGTAATGGAGTTAAACATGTATTTAGATAATCCTTAGTTTGTGAATGTTTTATTTTTTGTTTAAGGTTACGTTTCTTCTTCTAGTTAGCTGAGTTTCTTCCCGTTAAGTGGGTATGCATCATTAATAGGTTGTTAAATGTTAAGAAGCCCTGAGATGCTGTTTCTTGCAAGATGGCCTGGGAAACCTGGCTTAACAGGTGGCTGCTAACGTTAGTTTACAGTTTATTGCAGTACTGCTCCCA
The DNA here is from genome assembly GCF_949606895.1 of Notothenia rossii. Taxonomy (NCBI): domain Eukaryota; kingdom Metazoa; phylum Chordata; class Actinopteri; order Perciformes; family Nototheniidae; genus Notothenia; species Notothenia rossii. Next base: position 51,350,191 of record NC_136906.1, read on the forward strand.
CCCTCTCATCTCCAACGAGAGTTCCCATTAGAATATTTTTTCGCCGGTCAACATGTCCGTTAAAGTTTAAATCTTCCGGACAAAATGTGTCCGGTCAAAGGTCTTCTTTGTTATTTATTGAGCTTTAAAACAAATTGATATGATTCGATATTAAAAAAACTAATTATAGTAGATTAACTATTCAAAAGTGTACAGTAACTTACAATAACACAGGCATAATAAACGGAGCGCTCTCTCTCTCTCCTGACAGCCCGTCAGTATCATGCAGCTCGCGGATCAGTAATGATTGACCCGACAGTAAAACTAAACATATCTAACTAGTTTAGGTAGTTTGAGAGGTAATTAAAATAGTTACGTGTGATATTCTAACCTGAAGTGTGTGTTTTGTTCCGCTCACCGCTGCATGTGATCATGCAGCGTGTCGACTCATCAGCAGCAGCTGATCTCTCTCCCGTCAGATTAGACTTCACTCGCGTGTATGTCCATATCGATCAGATCTAGCTAATGATATGACTACCTGCTTATTAAAAGACACCTAAAAAATAAGCGTCGCTATGCAACCGGGTGAGGCCGCAAAGTATAGCGCAGCATTATGCATTTGTTTACATGCCCACCGGTGTTCCGGATTAACTGGTTCCCTCGTTAACTGGTTTCCCGATCAACTGGTTTCCCGATCAACTGGGGTGATTTTCGATCGCTTCTTCTGTCGTTTACATACATCTTTTGGTATATTTGACTCGGTAGGAAGAATTTGATGCACATTCAGTACCAGTGTGTGAGGTTGTGGTTACGATGGAGGTATACGGACGCGAACAGCGGGGACTACAAAAAGAAAAACGAGTTGACTGGGGATGTCTGTTCAAAACATTGCGAGCTCCAATAAATCATTTAAACCAGCTATTGTTGACAGAATTATTACTGAATATTGTTCTTAATGTGATACCAAGTCCATCTGAGACCTGTGTACACCTCCAGACAGCCTCCAAGTAAAGCGTACATTTTTTACTCAGAGTTTGAGAGCAGCGTGGAGAAGTCTTCAGCTGTGAACTTTAAACTTTAAACAAAAAAGTTTGTGCTGGACTCAAACCTGAGTCTTTTTTTTGCGTTAACGCGTTATTAACGCGTTAACTTGACAGCCCTAGAACAAACATAAAAAGAGCCCATTATTTATTCAGTTATTTATTCAGTTATTTATTCCGATTCAATGATATGAACATCTTGTAACATCTTTTGTCCACAAGCTTACATTTCTTAATTTTTTTTAACATTTTGTAACATCTTTTGTTCATAAGCACACAAAACATTCTCTCTTAAGGTCCCATGACATGCTTTCCTGGTTATTACCCGTCCCCTTGTGTGTTATGAAGCTTTTTATGCATGTAAACGGTCTGCAGAGTCAAAAACCCTCAAAGTACACCCTGTAGCGAGTAAAACTCTAACACAGAAAATACCTGTCTATGCTACCCCAGAACGCCTCGTTGGACATTTCTCTTTTTCCATTTTTTTTTCTTCCTGAGTAAAGTGACGTAACGGATTTCCACACTGTGTGTGTGTGTGTGTGTGTGTGTGTGTGTGTGTGTGTGTGTGTGTGTGTGTGTGTGTGTGTGTGTGTGTGTGTGTGTGTGTGTGTGTGTGTGTGTGTGTGTGTGTGTGTGTGTGTGTGTGTGTGTGTGTGTGTGTGTGTGTGTGCGCGTGCTCAGGCTGAGTTCCTCTGTCTCGCAGACCCCATGCCATCATCATTTTCTGTTTAAAGCAGCTTTGCTAGAAGTTTGATAACATGAATTCTTCACATGCTGAAGATATGGATTTGAAAAAATGCACGTTTCGCAACATAACACAAGTTAAGGACATTTCTTGACATAATAAATATCTAGCAAAGCTGCTTTAAACCGAAAATGATGATGGCCTTTGAACACAGATTCTGAGGATCGTTTCTGCTTCTGCTTTTATTCATCAGGTCAAAAATAGGATTCACACACCTGACATCATTGTGATAAATCAGGCCTCAGCCTCTTCAGCACATCACAATCAAAGAATTTAAGAATAAACAAATATAACAATTACAATCCAGTGCCTCTTGTCAACTGGCAAATCACAATTCCACACATTTCAATTTCACAGGATAAATGGGACTTCATGCTTAAAATGACTGCATGTGCAAGCATGTACATACATTGAAGTTTTACCTGATCACTAACAATGAACTTGAAGAGTAGAAATACTAGATATGCCCCTCTTTTGAACTGGCAACTTACACATCCACACATTCTTTGATTCTCTATTTCAGTAGATAACTTATGCTTAAAATGAAATGAATGCTGTGAGGTTTTACATGAGCACTAACCACAATGCACTAGAACAAGCAAAACATAAGAGGTTTCTCAATACTCTAATTTCCCCTCCTAGACTTCTCGACTCCTCGGTCCTCCGGTAGTGACCCGGAAATGGATTTCAGCGTGCCATGTTGAAGGACATCTTATTTCTCTAAATGCACATCGAGGACCGAGCATCGAGCATCAAGGAGGCTCTCTGGAGGAGCTCTAACTGAGGAGACACTGATGGGTCCTCCACGGACGCATTTCCGGGAACGGTGGAGGCGTTACGCACTGCCGGACTTATCTCAGCCAATGACAGCTCTGCATGCATCCCCAGGGCCCAGGAGTTCAACACTTTTAATCCCTATCTGATCAGATCAGATTTGGATTTTGGGGAGTTCAAAACCAAAAAACAGGATTAGGATGACTTTGATATCCAATCAGATCAGGAAATCCAATCAAAGCTTTAATCTGGATCAAATCTTCAAAACGGGTAGTTCAAACCGACAACACAGGATTGGGATCAGTTTGATCCCAAAAAACTGGATTACCCTGATCCCACCAGAGGGGTGGATTTCCAGTGGATTACCAGAGCAAAATGTACTGTACAATTTATTTTAAAATAGGTTTCAATTTAAATAAGATGGCAATGTTTGTTAACTGAAATAATACACACTTTTTAGGCTTCATGGGAAATACATTTTATTTTTCCCATTTTTGCTCACGTTTGTGGTGGCCTATTTGTTTTTCAACCAAATGTTGATGACATAAATGTTGATGCTCATAAAAGTGTAACAGCAAAGATTGTCAATCAAAAATGTAATTTAGATTAAAGTAAAAATATCTTCAACAAAAAAAAAGTCCATCATCTGTCATCACCTTTCAAATAAAAAAATATAATTAGACATTATAGATGTCTGCAATGTGGTCTCTTGTCTTCCTTGTATTATTTTTCATATCCACTAGATGGCGATCGGTAGGATTAAAGCACTGATATTCAGGATCTAGTCATCTTGAAAAATCGTAATCTGGATCAGGGTGATCCTATCTTGAAAGGCTTTGAACTCCAGGGACAACATTTGGCCGACTTGTCTGATCCTGGATCACAAAAAATGGGATTTCAAAATCTGATCGGATCTGACTGAGATTAAAAGTTTTGAACTCCTGGGCCCTGGATATTATTTTAGAAACTGCTTTCATCACGATGCAATGTTTACAGTGAGAACAGCTGTGAGGTCTGTGCAGAAAGCAGAGCAGTGTGTAAAATATATATCACTCAGTAGGGCCGATTCTAGGGTCTGTGGGGGCCCTAGGCAAATATTCACTGGGGGCCCCTCGAACCAGCTTTCATCAGCTTTTTCTTGTGTTAGACATGTTAAGACATACAAAAACGAATAAATCACACATAGAAAAGAACAATTAAAAGCAGAATAGTTTTCCTTTGTTAATCTACGTGAAGTTTTTTCAGTATTCTGCGGAAAGACTATATCTGTTTTTTGTATTGGTCCTCTTGTTACTAGTGCACACTTTTCACTATCATTTAGGACATTTGGCCATTGTGCAGGGTCGTCTGATGTGATCAAACCTTTTGTAGTCGTGGTAGTGCTGCTGGAGGCAGGGGTTGACGTGTCATCTTCATGATGAGAACATGTTGCTGTCCCACTGGAGGCAGATGTTGCTGTCCCACTGGAGGCAGATGTTGATGCCCCACTGGAGGCAGATGTTGACGCCCCATATTGAGCTTTCGAATGTTGTTCTTGGGGATAGCTTCCACTATTGTTTACTATTTCCATTTCATTTGAAAGGGACAATGTAAGTGAACATGGTTCCAATACAGAGGATTGTGCTGGAGCCTGCACTATGGCTACCAAGGTTGAAATATACAGTTTTCAGTATCATCATAAAACCACTAGGAGTACACTACAGAGAAGCAAAATACAATAAAATACACTCAACACATAGCACACTAACTTAACAATAAGTTATTTAGAGTACACTTGTCCAAATGTCTTGCATCTACATTTCCTAATTTAACATTCATACAGTAGCTTGACAGTTAGCTCAGTCGGACACAGCTTCATCAGTTAACTAGCCTACAGAAAAAGTTAGCTGATTTCCCCCTCCAAATTACTCCATTACTGGTATCCCATTAAACAACGGGTGAAATGTTAATGTAGAAATGGCAGAGACCATGTTTATTTCAGTAACAATGCCAAAAAGATTAATGAAGACGTGTTAATACTGTAATTACTAGCTTTTACGTTCTTTCAGCCGGCTAGCTAAGCTAAGCTAACACGTCAACTGTAAATTCTAGCTTCTCCTGTACGTTCTTTCAGCCAACTAGCTAAACTAAGCTAAACAAAGCTAGTCTAATAGGTCAATGGCGTTGTACCGAGCCGGCTGCGCACACTTGACTCGGTAATGTCACGGCCAGCAGAGCAGATACTGTTCTGCTAGGTTATCTCATGTCATGTTAAACGTCAAAGTAAACAAAAATAAATAATTAGATTCTAGTGGAAGTTACGTAATTCAAGTTTCTCTATCCCAGAGTTAAGGTTAGACTAGCAACATTTAGTTATTTCGTATTTCATCATTATCTACTCTACTTACTTACCACTGTCTTGTTTTTTTCTCTCATCTTCATCTTTTTTCTTCTTCCTTTTTTCGCTCCCAGAAAGATAATTTCTCTTCATTTTTCAGTGCCTTTCCTTGTCATCAGGATTATTTTGTAAACAATCATGCACGCGATTTGCGACACTGACCGGAGTGGGCCTGGATAAGGTGGGGCCCCATTAGGGAGGTCTCCTACTGTCTGTCATTGCAAACGTTGCGCATTGCCCCACTCACTCACTCAAATTCAGTTAATCTACAATAATGGGGCCCCCACTATACTAGATGAACTGAATTTGATGAAGGCTTATGTCAATGTATGATGTCTGTTTAATTGTATTTTTTGTACAATTTGTTGTTCTGAATTTTGCATAAAATAAATAAATAAATAAAACAACACTGATGTCATTTTTAAGATGTGTCCCCCCTCGGGGGCCTCCTACTGGTCTGGGGCCCCAAGCGGTTGCCTGCCTTGCCTGTCCGCAAGCGGCGGCCCTGAGTACACTGTAAAAAAAGATCGTAATTTTACAGGAAATAACTGTAAATTTGTAAAGTAATTATCATGTTTTTTTTAACAACTTTTAAAATCCTGTAAAATGACAGATATTAACTATAAATTAACAAATCAAAACATTATTTTAAGTATTTTGACAATAACAACAAATAACGTTTATTTCTTTTTTTTTTTTTACAGTAAATTTACTATATAATATTTACAGTATTTTTGCACTTTCAGAAAATACATGCAGATGTACGTAAAATAAAAAGTATTATCCGTAATTAAATATGTAACTCGTAATATAAAAGTGTATTACTATTATAAGACTTTTAAGATATTTCTTTGTAATTTTAAAGTAAACATAAAACTGTAAAAAAAAAGCATCAAATAAAGAAAACGTAATGTAAGTAAAACATTTTTACATAAATAATTTTCTCAATATTCGATTGAATCCACCACAAAAACAAAATATCCAATGTTGAAACAAAAATAAATAAATATGTTTTCATTAAATTCCTAACTTACTATATTGTAAACACCTACAGTTGACAATATCATTAAAAAAAAAAAAAAGCATAGAAAGTGGAGAAATCTCTGCAGGGAGGACCAAGGTTTAAAACACACACTGTTATTTACTCAACAATAAGTCACAGTTATCCTTGTTTTATTTATGTGTTCTGTTGCTGTGTTTTTTTTTTCCATTGGTCAATATACAGTAATAAACCTTAGTTTTACAGTATAATGTATGGTTTTCGGATTCTGGCCGACAGCCAGAGCTACGGCACTTGAAATAGAATTCAGCCATAACACGGCAGACAAGTCAGGCATGTTTGGAATGAGTTGGTTAATATAAATGTAATCGAAGAAACCTGCCAATGAGAACTGTCCGCGCCTGTCGTTCACATTTGAAACATCCACAACATCCGGAATCTAGTTTGTTAATGTTCAGTAGCCAACAGCTAGCATAGCATAAACAGCTAACCGCTAACGTTCGGTTAACTTGCTAGTTAGTTGTGACCCTGACCAGAGCTGTTTCAGTGCTGTGGGCGGAACGGAAACCGGACTGGAATTTCTCAAAGAGGCCGTTTAGTTGGAGATGGTCCTGAAGCTGGGCGGCAACTACAATGATGTCTACCAGCATGTCATTCACTCACCGGCTGTGGCACAACAAGTAGTTTGTACAGAATAGGAAAGACAACAGCATTTACCAAACTCAAGACCCATCTCAGCGAGCTCAAAGATCTGGTCCATTTTGGACTCTCTGCCAGCTTGGAAGAGTCTTTGCCAGTCGCAAGAGAATTGGCGCTTCTGCTATATGGAAAAAACTCAATTGGACTGATGTGCACAAACTTGGATGAACTGAGGCTCATAATTGCATCAACAACAGATGCAGCCTCAGAAAATCTGCCGCCAACAGAGGATGCATTTCAACAACATGTACAAAGAGTAGACCCTCTAGAAAAACGCGGGAAAAAATCCTTGATTATGCGATTAAACATGCAGGGTTTTATGTGATTTTATGCGGTGAAATTGCGGGAAGTTGCGAAATATGCGGAAAGTTGAGAAAAAGAATAGATTTTTTTTTAAATATTGGGCTGTCTTATTTATTCTCTCTCACACACAACCTGCCACTAACGTTAAACCCCTTTCCTATTCAATTAAACACATTCAATGTGTATTTATTGTAAAAGCAATTGCGCTATTTTAATCACTCTCTCACACACACACACACACACACACACACACACACACACACACACACACACACACACACACACACACACACACACACCTCCGCCTCATTCTGTCTTTATTTACTCGTTCGTTATCTGACCAGCTTCAATCTTGTAGGCTACTCATTTCGTTTCTTGTAGCCCTCGAAAGAGTTTTGGAGGTTGATGCCTCGGTGAACGTGAGTTGTTTGGCTTTCTTGTGCGCAGCAGCAGAAAGCATTTTCGAATGTTTGAATGAATCAAAGTGGGTCGTCACCGTCGACTTTCTCTTATGCTCCAACACACAGTTGCACGCGGTGCAGAATAGTTTCCCCCCACTTTCGTGAAAGACATCGGGGTACTGCTTTGCCCGGTCTTTAGCAGAAATGTTCGTCGGTAAATGAGATGGATCAGATTTTTTCATCTTGGTGTTTTCTCTCTCGTGTGAGTTCCACACGTTCACTCTATGGTGATGATGACGTCACGTCATCATCATCTCTACTTCACATCAAGACGAGTTTTTTTTTCTCAACTTTGTGTGGAAAAATGCGGGGATTATGCGTCCTTTTGATAAATATACGGCCTTTTAAAAATCTGCGCCATTTTGCTGATTATGCGGTAAATTCTGCGAACGCAGAATCGCTTTTTTCTGGAGGTTCTAAAAGAGCAATGTTTCAGACAGCGATGGTGTCACAGCCCGAACCCAAACCCTTGTTATGGAGTCCTGTTGGCAGGGGGTGGATTGTCGGAGATGGGGTCATTCAACCAAGGGACACATTGGCAGAATGTCAAAAATGTTTCCCCTAACGTTTCTGAGGAACCTGACATTTAACATTATATTCTAGTATCTATATACTTGACCTCTCACAGAATTATTTGATGAATTGTATACTGTACTTTGAATTAAGGTTCCTGTTTGAATAAAACCTGTACTATTTACACCTATGTTTTAGAGGCTTGCAATTTAGAACTAATACACTTGTATTGGGTTACTCTTATTCTGACTATTTGGTGATGTAGTTCAGCCACCTGGTATTTCCCTCTCCAAATATAATGACCATCAGAGGGAGCATTCTTAATTTATAAAATGAGATGAAAGTGATTGAGTCCTATGTTCCTATCACCAAAAAGTACAACTTCCGTCTAAACTAAAGCTAAGTTTACAGGACTATAATTCAGTATTTCTTTAGTTAAATAATTGTCTGACTATTTGGTGATGTAGGACAGCCACCTGGTTCATACCTCAGCAAATCTGAAGAGGAAAAGAATTGTCATTCTCAAATTATGAGCTTTCTTGTCACCTTTCCCATATTCGGCCTGGTGTAATTTGGCTCTTTTTCAGGGATTTGGGTAGTTCTAAAGAACAACCCAAAAGACATTTTTTCCCCAAAAATAATATTTGACAACAATCAATTTCATTAATGGCAGACCCTAAAGATAAGAAAAATCATTGTTGTCATTTGTTCTACCTCGGGTAGGGGTATCTCAAAATCTGAGGGCCCTTCCTGCTGGACTATTAGTAGATATCTACAAACAAAGAGTCAATGTTTTTCTAAGACCATTTAGTGCTTCACATAATAAAATAGACGGCTGTAGCCTGATTATGCTTTAGGACAGGGGTGGGGAACCTTTTTCCTCTCAAGGGCCATTTCAATATTTACAACATCCTTCGAGGGCCGTACAAATTATTGAACTCAACGTCTGCTTAAAAAACTCAAATCACAGCCCATTCATTTCGCCTTTCTTTCATGCTGTGCAAAGAAAAAGCAACCTCTTAATCCAGATATTTGACCATGACCCGCGCATTCATGCATGACCACCAAAACAGAAAGATATGGACACAAGATGTGTGCAAATGTATTTAGTTTCATATCCATGTGGACATGATTTAAGTGTGGGGGGGGCGGATCTAACCTCATCTAGGGGGGTTTGGGGGCATGCACCACCAGGAAGGTTTTTTTTAAATGTTGAAGTTAAAAGCATCAATCTGGTGCACTTTGAGAGCAACATGAAGAGATCTATGGATAAATCTCTCAACACCCATATGAAACAGAACTGCAAGCAGATTTCTTTCTTTATGGATATTTTACAAATCACTTCCCTTATAAACTGTATTCTTGTTTATTAACAACTTTTTTTACTGTCATATTAGTATTATATACCTGTTTACTTTATTCTCTTATTTTTCTATAACTATAATGATCATATAAAGATGTGCCTTTACCTCACTGGTTGGAGAAAAAGCTTATTATATTCGTTAGCATAGCTAGCTAACCAGATGCTAATAACAACAAAGTTATTAACTGTATGATCAGTATGACAGATGAACAGATCGCCACTGGGCTTTCAACTAAAGGCACAGCCACGCAAAAACTGCGGCATGTGTACAGCTCCTTATGGGTATTGCAATTTGTGAAGTCCCGGCCCGGAGCCGCGTTCTGGTGCTCTCCGTTAGAACTACACTCCTGTCAGACGAGACATATACCACGTGATGACACGTTAGGCTCGTGTTGTGTTCAAGGAACCTGACCTTGGCCAGGAAAAACAAGCTTGTTTAATTATTTTGCGGTCTAGATTTCTTGAATTTTTTTCTTTTTTGCGTGTTTATAAATTACCTCGAGGGCCGTACCAAATGGTCTCGTGGGCCGTATACGGCCCGGAGGCTCCCCACCCCTGCTTTAGGAGCTTGTTGTATCTTGTGAGCAATAATTATATGTCCACATCATAGGAGTAGGTTTAACTGGTTTTACTTTGGTAACATGCTGCCGGGACGCGTCTATCGTTTTTCCAACCCAGTTTAGATTTAACCATGCCCACTTCCGCATTACGCAAGGATCGACGTAGCTAGACGCGATAGCGTCATAGACTTCATCTTCGGCAGTTTAGCAGTCGCGGTAAAGCATGATATTGAATAGTTGGTTTTTGTCTTTCCAAAGGATTTGTTGACTGAAAGTAAACGATCCTATAATCAAAGCCATATCGAAGAGTCCTGAGATTGTATTACTGGTGTTTTATCATCTATACATAGCCTGTGTGTATCCTCAAATGTCATTTTCAGGACAAACAAAAGACGTTTTAAATATCTTATCAGAATAGCCTGTGTGTATCCTCAAATGTCGTTTACAACATTTTAAATATCTTATCAGCTGGTGTAAGTGCAGAATATTGAATATAACCTTGACTATTACTGTGTACTTCATTTATCTGACAGCATTATTTAATGATACTATTTTATATATATACACACGTTTATTCATTTAACATATAATCACACACTTATATGTACTACTACTCACACATGTATTTATTCATTTATACACACAGATGTATTCATTCATTTATGTTACGATATCTGAGAGGACCCAAACGCAGGACACGGCAGAGTGTTCAAAAAGGGTTTATTAGTGAACAAAAGGTGCGGGAAGGATAATCCGGCAGGAGTGGCGAGGAAGTGGAGGCTGGTGACGACAACACGGCGGTCAGAGAATGATCCTGGAGCACAGGAAGAAAACACGTTAGCGTCAGAACATCCAGAAATAAGGTAGCTGATAATGCTGAGTAGCCTGGAGGTTTACCACTGTGGTTTAACAACGATCTGGCGCCGACAGGTTGTGGAGCCTCTGCTGATATGCCGTTGTAGATGGCTGATGAGAATCAGGTGTGAGGGTGAACAGCTGATTGCAGCAGGTGAGCCGGGAGCCAGAGTGACAGCCACCACGCCCACACAACAGGCAAAGGGAAAACATCCCCAAGGAGGCGGCTGGAAATGGACAGCCACCACAGTACCCCCCCCTTAAGGGACGCCTCCAGGCGGCCTACCTGGTCTACCAGGTCTACCAGGGTTATCCCGGTGGAAGTCCCGTACCAAGGACGCGTCGTCGATGTTTCGCCGGGGAACCCAAGACCTCTCCTCCAGGCCATAGCCCTCCCAATCCACGAGATATTGGAATCCCCTTCCACGGCGACGAACGTCCAACAATCGCCTGACGGTGTAGGTTGGGTGACCATCGATGATGCGGGGGGGTGGGGGAAGAGTCACTGGAGGAGACAAGGGGCTGCTGGCAACAGGTTTTAGCAGAGAAACATGAAAAGTAGGGTGAACCTTCATGTGTGGGGGAAGCTTGAGCTTGACTGCAGATGGGTTAACAACAGAGTCGATGATGAAGGGGCCGACATAACGTGGCGTGAGTTTTTTAGACTCTGTCTTGAGTGGGAGGTCTTTGGAGGAAAGCCAAACACTCTGACCTGGTAAGTAGTTGGGGGCCGGGGTCCTGTGACGGTCTGCGATGAGGCGGTTGCGGGCAGCGGAACGGAGCAGGGCGGCTCGGGTGTCCTTCCACACCTTACGACAGCGTCGAAGGTGGGTCTGAATGGAAGGAACAGCAACTTCCTCTTCCTGTGCTGGAAACAGGGGTGGTTGAAAACCCATGGCACAATGAAAAGGTGAAATACCTGTGGCTGCATTTGACAGGGAGTTGTGGGCATATTCGATCCATGGCAGATGTGGGCACCATGAAGAGGGGTTCCTGAAAGCCACACAGCGGAGAGCCGCTCCCAGGTCCTGGTTGGCCCGTTCCGTTTGCCCGTTTGTTTAAGGATGATAACCCGACGACAGGCTCACCGATGCTCCCAGAGCCCGACAGAAGACTTTCCAAACGTGGGAAATGAACTGGGGACCCCGGTCAGAAACGATGTCGGTGGGGATTCCATGTAGTCGAACAACGTGGTTGACCAGAAGATCTGCAGTCTCTCGGGCTGTGGGAAGCTTGGGGAGAGCAACAAAGTGTACCATCTTGGAAAATCTGTCCACAATAGTTAGGATGATGGTATTACCTTGTGAGAGTGGAAGTCCAGTAACAAAATCCAAGGCCACATGCGACCAAGGGCGACTAGGTACTGGCAGCGGGCGAAGCAGACCAGAGGGAGGTTGGTGGGAGGACTTGGCGCGGGCACATACTGTACAGGCAGCAACAAAGACCCTGGTGTCTTGAGCCATGGAAGGCCACCAGAACCGCTGTCTGAGGATAAACAGTGTGCGATGGACACCAGGATGACACGAGAGACGGGAGGCGTGTGCCCACTGCAGGACCTTGGAGCGGACAGAGATAGGCACAAAGAGATTATTAGCTGGGCAGTTACCTGGGTTAGGCTGCGCCCGCTGAGCCTCCTTAACAAGTGACTCAATCTCCCAAGTAACAGCCGCTACCACGCAGGAGGCAGGCAGGATGGTGTCTGGACCTGCAGCTGGTTCTTCGGAAGCAAACTGGCGAGAGAGAGCGTCCGGCTTGAGGTTCCGTGACCCTGGGCGGTAGGTAAGGGTGAATGAGAAGCGACCGAAATACAGAGCCCATCGAGGCTGACGGGAGTTAAGGCGCTTGGCAGTTTGGATGTAAGACAAGTTTTTGTGGTCTGTCCATACAATAAAAGGGAGCTCAGCTCCCTCCAGCCAGTGTCTCCACTCCTCTAGGGCAAGTTTGACAGCCAGCAGCTCTCTGTTACCCACGTCATAGTTTTTCTCAGCTGGAGTGAGGCGGCGGGAGAAAAATGCACAAGGGTGTAATTTTTGGTCTCTTTCCGAGCGCTGGGAAAGAACTGCGCCTACCCCGGTGTTGGAGGCATCAACCTCCACAACGAACTGGCGAGAGGAATCAGGGTGGATGAGCACAGGGGCAGTGGTGAAGAGTCTCTTTAGCTCCGAGAAGGCTGCATCGCACTCTGGGGTCCAGGAAAAGCCAGTTGTAGGGGAAGTGAGTCTGGTTAAAGGGCCCGCCACTCTGCTGTAGTCTCTGATGAAGCGCCGATAGAAATTGGCGAAACCAAGAAACTGTTGAAGCTGTTTCACTGAGGTTGGTTTTGGCCACCCTGCCACTGCTTGGATCTTCTCAGGGTCGGCCCTAATCTTTCCTCCCTCAACGATGTAGCCCAGGAATGAGACTGTGTTGACATGGAATGCGCATTTCTCCGCCTTCACAAAGAGTCTGTTTTCCAGGAGTCTCTGCAGCACCTGCCTGACATGGATAATGTGTTCCTCCTGGTTACGAGAGAATATAAGGATGTCATCCAAGTAGACGAAAACTGATCGGTTGAGGAGGTCACGGAGCACATCGTTAACCATCGACTGGAAAACTGCTGGGGCATTCATCAGTCCAAAAGGCATTACCAGATACTCGAAGTGACCGAGTGGTGTGTTAAAGGCCGTCTTCCACTCGTCCCCTTCTCGGATTCTGACGAGGTGGTAGGCATTGCGGAGATCCAGTTTGGAAAAAATTGTGGCTTCCTGGAGGGGTTCAAAGGCAGAGTTGACGAGGGGTAATGGATATCTGTTTTTTACAGTGATGGTATTAAGACCCCTGTAATCAATGCAGGGCCGCAGTGAGCGGTCCTTCTTGGACATGAAGAAAAAATCAGCTCCGACCGGGGAGGAGGATGGGCGGATGACACCGGCAGCCAGGGAGTCATGGATGTAACTCTCCATGGATTTCCTCTCAGGGCGAGACAGGTTGAACAGACGGGAGGAAGGCAGAGGGGCCCCGGGAAGAAGGTCAATGGGACAGTCGTAGGGTCGATGAGAGGGAAGAGAAAGAGCTCGCTGTTTACTGAACACTTCTCCCAGGTCATGATATTCAGTGGGGACAGATGACATGTCAGGCGGCTCGATCTTGGGTGGTGGAGTGGCGGTCTCTGCAGGCGGTAGGGCAGACTGCAGGCATGAGGATAGACAAAAACAACTCCAACTAAGGATTTTGCCAGTTACCCAATTAATCTGGGGGTTGTGTGTTCTTAACCAGGGATGGCCCAACACTATGGGGGCATGAGGTGAGGAAATTAGGTGAAACTGAATAACCTCACGATGGTTTCCAGACAGAATGAGGTTTACTGGCAAGGTGCGGTGAGTGACTTGGGCCAGGAATTTACCATTAAGAGCATTAGCATTAAGAGGTGAATCTAACACTTCGGAGGGAATTCCTGCCTGAACTGCAATATTAATGTCCAAAATATTCTCGTCCGCCCCCGAGTCCACTAAAGCGAGCAGAGGTAGGAACTGTTGGTTGCAGCAAAGCACGGCTTCTAGCTGCGTTCTGGGTCGGGGGTTGAGAGAGGAGGAAGGGCTCGCCAGAATCCCCACACCTACTTGCATGGGCTCGTCTTCTGGGGGTGAGGCCGTGTAAGGAATCGGGAAGGATCTGGAGATTGGGGCAGTGGCAGTCCCAATTTGGGGATCAGGTGAGGAGTAGCTGGGATTGGGGTGACGGCTATTCCTATCCCTACGTCTCTCTCTGAGGCGATTATCAATCTTGATAGCTGTGGCAATTAAATTATCCAAGCTAACTGGATCATCCCTAGCAGCTAGCTCGTCTTTAATTGCTTCGTTCAGCCCCTGAAGAAAAATATCCTGCAATGACTCGTTATTCCAGCCTGAGTCTGCAGCAACTGTTCTAAACTCAACTGAAAATTCGGCTACACTACGGGAGCCCTGCCGGAGAGAAAGAAGGCACCTGGAAGCGTCCCTCCCTCGTACCGGGTGATCAAAAACTTTTTTCATTTCGGAAATGAAAGTATCAAATGATAAGCAAATGTGTGGCTGGCTCTCCCTAACAGCTGTAGCCCAATCTAAAGCACTCCCCTTCAACAGACTCATTACGTATGCTACCCTAGCCCCATCTGTATGATAAGTACTGGGCTGCTGCTCAAAAACTAACGTACACTGGAACAAAAAGGCTCTACAAATCCCCAAATTTCCAGCGTATCGCTCCGGTGTGGGAATGACGGCCTCTCGTAGCTGATAGAGAGGTGCGGCAGGAGCGGGAGGAGGGGGTGCCGGCTGTGCAGCGGGCTGCGGAGGAGAATACTGTGTGGTGAGCACTTCTACTTGCGTGCCGATCCTTTGCACGTTAGCGGAGAGGTTCCGGAGAGTCTCCACTACCTCACGGAGAACCACAGCGTGATGCCCCAC
Organism: Notothenia rossii; assembly: GCF_949606895.1. NCBI lineage: Eukaryota > Metazoa > Chordata > Actinopteri > Perciformes > Nototheniidae > Notothenia > Notothenia rossii. The sequence continues at coordinate 51,365,281 of NC_136906.1, forward strand.
GAGAGCGCCTTGACTGGCCAGGGCTTGGCTGAGTTCGTCCGCAGTCTTGGACTGGTGGCCTGTGTCCGCTGGGTCCATGCTGGCCAGATCGTTCTGTTACGATATCTGAGAGGACCCAAACGCAGGACACGGCAGAGTGTTCAAAAAGGGTTTATTAGTGAACAAAAGGTGCGGGAAGGATAATCCGGCAGGAGTGGCGAGGAAGTGGAGGCTGGTGACGACAACACGGCGGTCAGAGAATGATCCTGGAGCACAGGAAGAAAACACGTTAGCGTCAGAACATCCAGAAATAAGGTAGCTGATAATGCTGAGTAGCCTGGAGGTTTACCACTGTGGTTTAACAACGATCTGGCGCCGACAGGTTGTGGAGCCTCTGCTGATATGCCGTTGTAGATGGCTGATGAGAATCAGGTGTGAGGGTGAACAGCTGATTGCAGCAGGTGAGCCGGGAGCCAGAGTGACAGCCACCACGCCCACACAACAGGCAAAGGGAAAACATCCCCAAGGAGGCGGCTGGAAATGGACAGCCACCACACATTTATACACACTCACATATATACACTTTATATTAATTCATTGGACACACACATAAATATATATATAAACAACACAATAGGATAAGAACAGTTGCAATAATAACATAATATGGTTTGATCAATTCTACCCTTTTGTTTTTGCTCCCATATTTCAATTAAAAGATATTTTTCAAAATCAATATTGGTGGGGGCTCTTTTGCAAAGATAATCAATAACACCACCTGACAGTTGTTTCATTTTTACATGGCAAAACGTTAATATGTTATTAATGTCAAATGTTATATGTTGTATTATATAACAAAATAGACATTTATAACATATTATAAATGTCTACCTTTAAATAAATGTTATATGTTGTATTATACAACCAAATAATCATTTATAACATGTTATAAATGTCTGCCTTTAAATAAAAATATTAAATAGATACCTTTACATCCTAAACAGAAGGTCAAAACGTTAATATGTTACATAACAAACAAAAAAACGAAACATTATATATATATATATATATATATATATATATATATATATATATAGGCTATATATACAGATGTTTGCTAATGTATCCCTCTTATATCCATCAGGAATTAATATTAAATGATGAATTAACATTCCTCAGCACTGCATAAGTGCGGTCGTCAGTCATATTGACAAAGAAGCACTATTATATTGTATATTATGCGGCGTTTAAAAGGACGGTATTTCGCTTGTCAGATTCAGATTTTGCGGGTGTGCCGCGTGAGGCAGTGATGTAACCATAGGGATGTAACCATAGGATGTAACGCCAGGTTGATGCTGTGACGTAACGCCGTGTCGATGCTTGCGTAATGCGGAAGTGGGATCTAAACTGGGTTGGAAAAACGATAGACGCGATAGACTATTAGTAGATATCTACAAACAAAGAGTCAATGTTTTTCTAAGACCATTTAGTGCTTCACATAATAAAATACACAACGGCTGTAGCCTGATTATGCTTTAGGAGCTTGTTGTATCTTGTGATCAATAATTGTATGTCCACATCATAGGAGTAGGTTTAACTGGTTTTACTTTGGTAACATGCTGCCGGGACTTCCTCGTGGGAACGTATACAACAGGCTCTTTTAATATCAAGAGTGAGTTTGCCCCCTGCTGGACAAATGCAATAACATGTAATAATAACACAAGGTAAGATACCACATTTCCCCCCCTTTAAGCTAACAATACTTCCCGAAGGTGGGGGTATAACATACTCCCGTTACACAACATTTCGAGGTACTGACATAAATCATTTCACTTTCAAAGATTAACATTTTAAACATTTCCTTAAAGTGAGAACAGAGAACTATGCTGCTCTATTAATTGAACATCTCTTGATCTATTTAACAAAGTCTTTCAGGTATACAGGTGGCTGTCTGTCGTGCTCTGATCGTCTCACCACGGGTGTAGCAGGCAAGTCCGGCGGGACTGGAGTACACAGAATCACTGGCTCACTTGCAGGAGGTCCTTCTTGCTCGATTGTCACTGGAACCACAGTGTCTCTGTTGGAGTCCAGCACCGGCTCTAAGGGCACGGTGTCTGTCAATCTGGTTCTTACTTGATCCACATGCCGCTTCACGACTTGACCACTTCCAATGACCACTGTATATGACACTGGACCTGATGAGCCATCGATGACCGCAGGGATCCATTTAGGTCCATAAGAGTAGTTTCTGATGAAAACTTTATCCCCAGGTGAGAAACTTTTCAGTTTCCTGTTTGTGTCATGGGACTGTTTCTGTTTTAGTTGTTTTTGCTGCACTCTTGTTTTTACATCTGGCAGGAGCAGGTCAAGTGCAGATCTGAGTCTCCTTGAAATCATCAACTCTGCAGGCGGGTGAAACGGTGCTGACCTCACATGGCGGATGCCATTTTGTTTCATGAAAGTCTCAAATTCAGCACTTGTAAAACAAGTTCCGTTGTCTGACACCAACATTTTTGGCAGTCCAAAAACACTGAAACTCTGACGCAGCTTTTCAATGGTCACCTGTGATGTAGCTGACTTCACTGGATACATAACCATCCATTTTGAGTGAGCATCCACTATCAGTAGAAACATCTCTCCAGGAAAGGGCCTGCATAGTCCACATGAATTCTCGTCCAGGGAGAATTTGGCCACTCCCAGGGATGTAATTGTGCTGATGGCTGTGACTTGTGGTGCTTTTGGCACTCCTCACAAGACTGAACTTCCTTTTCTACATCCTGGTCCATCCCCGGCCACCATACATAAGATCTAGCCAGACCTTTCATCTTTGACATGCCGGAATGTGTTTGGTGCAGTACTTTCAATATCTTTTCCCTGCCTTTGTTTGGTACGATGACTCTGGCTCCCCAGAGCACGCAGCCATCCCTCACACTCAGTTTCTCTCTCCTCTGATGATACGGCTTGAGAGGAGCCTCAGTCACTGAAGGCCATCCCGACAGGACATAACCATGAACTTGAGACAATATTACATCCTTAGCTGTCCAGTGTTTTATTTTGGCTGTGTCCACGAGTGTGTCATCCAGAAGATCAATCATGAGCACTTGTTCTGCGGTCTCACTCTCTCACACATCTTCCGACAACGGCAGTCTGCTTAATGCGTCCGCATTAGCGTTGTTCTTTCCTGGTTTGTACACAATGTGATACTCATAGGCACTCAGGTGCACCGCCCATCTCTGAATTCTAGGGGAACCCATTTGTGGAATGGGTTTCTTTTCGTTGAAGAGAGAGATCAGTGGCTTGTGATCTGTATAGATGGTGAAAGTTCGACCATACAAGTACTTGTGGAATTTCTTGATTCCAAATATAACTGCTAAGCCTTATTTGTCTAGCTGTGAGTAATTCTTTTCAGAAGGCGCTAGGGTACGCGACATGAACCCCAAAGGACGTTCAGTTCCATCGTCCATTACGTGTGATAAAACAGCGCCCACCCCGTAAGGTGATGCATCACATGACATGGCCTTTGATTTTTTAAAAGCCTCTTCCTGTTTCTTTTGCCATGTCCATCGCACTTGTCGCTGGAGCTCATGCAGTGGTGCCAATAGTGTTGCTAAGTTTGGCAGAAATGTGTTATAGTAATTTAGCAAACCTAAGTACGACTTGAGTTCAGTAACATTTGTGGGGTTGGGAGCCTCAATGATGGCTTTGACTTTCTTTTCCACAGGGTGAAGTCCCTGTGCGTCCACTCGATGTCCCAGATATTCCACTTCCAGGAAAGTGCACTTGCTCCTTCTCCGACGCAATCCTGCTTCCTCCAGCTTTGCCAACACTGTCTCGAGGTTCTGCAGATGGTCTTCCTCATTCACATTGCTCACCAGGATGTCATCTAAATACACTGCCACGAAAGGAATGCCTCGCAGGAGACCTTCCATTGTCCTCTGAAATATAGCTTGGGCTGATGCTACTCCAAAAGGCAGTCTGTTGTATGTCAATAAGCCTCTGTGCGTATTCACTGTTAAGTATTTATTTGATTCATCATCCATGAGTATTTGCTGGTATGCATGACTCATATCCAACTTTGTGAACTGTTTTCCTCCTGTCAGTGCTGCAAACAGATCTTCCATTCGGGATATGGGGTATTGTTCAAGTGAGGAAACCGTATTTACAGTCAGCTTGTAGTCTCCACATAGACTTACTGTCCCAACAGGCTTCAGTAATGGAACCACTGGTGCTGCCCATTCTGCATGTTTAACAGGTGAGATTACTCCTTCTTTCAACAATGTCTATTTCTTCATCTACTTTGGTGCGCATGGCGTACGGGACAGACCTTGGACGGAAGAAACGCGGGACTGCATCAGCCTTTACATGGATGGTAGCTTTCATACCTTTCAGTGTGCCAAGCTCCTCTTTGAAGACATTTTCATGTTTGCTCAGTACTTGCTGCAGCGATTTGTCCTCTGTCTTCAGGTGTTTCAGGACTCGGGATTTGTGTCTGAGCCTGATTTCTTTCCAACTCAGATGTATTTCCTCCAGCCAGCCTCTCCCCAGCAGGCTGGGGCCGTCCCCTTTAACCACAATGAAGGGCAGGTACCGCCTTTGATGTTTGTATTTCACTTTAAAGGAAGGCTCCAGTCATTAGATAGTTAATAAAAACTTCAGTATTTAGTGAAACATTATGTTTAAACCATACCCTGAAGAAATCAGCGATATTCCCCGGTAAATAATGATTTTATAGCTCTTTTTTATCAAAACCTGTATATTCCGTCAGGCAGCTGCCATTTTGGCCATTTTCAGTCGTCACATGATCCGAAAAACTAGGTTGTGATGTCATCTATGCGTTCCCTTTGTAAACACGACAGCTCATTTGACGAAAACATGGCGGAGTATTTGAGTTCGGACTCGTCAGCCGAGGAAGAAGTTTTGAGCAATGTGGAGAGATTGGATGGGGGAATTCAGCCATACAGGTTCGAGCCAAGTGGCCAGAACCGTCAGGAATCCAGGGACAGTGACGATGATGAACAGCACGGTGATCTTGCTGGAGACGATCCCTTTACTCGTGCAATTGATTTTGGGGGGCGAGTAGGGAGACCTGTACATGAATAGTGTACTTGCGATCGGTGTGTAGCCATGGACAATCCTCTTATGAACATATGTTGTCATGAGCTTGAAGAGCTTGAAAATAAACTGTTCACAGACGACTTGGATTGCATATGTTTACACAGGGAATTCGACCCTGTTGTAGGAGCCATATGTTAAAAATGTATATTTGAATATTATAATCCTTTGTTATTAGTGCTATCATATCATTTATTTGAACCAGCCGTGTGAAATTGACCGCATAGACGACCGCAGCTGTACGTGATTACGAGACGTTATAGCCAACGGCAGCTGCTGTTGATTGGGGTGTGAGAAGGAGAAAGAAGCACCGAGCAACATAGTTTTTTGACCTGAGAGAATATGTGTTTGTATTTGATACCTTTTTGTGTAAGTAAAAAACAAACTATCCTGAGACGCATTTTGTCCGAGTCAAGCTTATTTGCTATCTGTGAGCCGAATTTTGGATTACTGGAACTACATTTGTCAAAAAACTACGCTTTGGAGAAGCCGAGCTATGAAGGAGGGATTCCAGTGATGGCGTCGCATGAAAGGTGAAGATAAAGACTGCTCTTCCACACACGGAGATCGGCACATTAAGTGGGACATCCGAGGAACAAAGACGGTGAGGTGACGTTATGAGATTATGTTAATGTTTGAAGACGGATGGGAGATCGCTACTCTCCGACAGAAGAGGCAGTCTGAATGGATCAGCTGATTCCAACTACCAGCTGATTACTGAAGTATTATTTGAATTATTTGAAGGATTAAAGTAACGTGTTATCGCAGGAATATTAAATCTGGTATATTCATTTTAATGTCACCTTATATAGAATGTGTGTTAAACTTGTGATTTCTGCATTGAGTGACTTCTGCCTAGCAGATACCAAGAAGAGGCCCCTAGGGTCTCTCTGTTAATTATCAATAGTTCTTGCAATTAACAGGGGAATTCCCAGATATAAGGCAGTTAAAGTCTTGTAGAATTAATGATTTATCTCCTACAGACCCCAAAAGAGGCCTTGAGACTTGGGTCACACAGCAGTAAACGAGATAAACGTCCTTTTGAGCTTATCAATAAAATGTATTCATTCATAGTAAGCTGACTTTGGGGTGAAGTGAAGTTCAGGGAAGCCATTAAGCCACAAGAACAATTAACTTATGTTGGTTGACTGATGCGGTGACTGTCATGGGACGATGGCGTTTGGATATTTACAAATATGGCTTTCATAGAGAAAAACAGGTGACTGTTGTGTGATAAGATACATGATAGGATGTTTGTGTGTTGAAGATGTTTAGGGGGAATGAGTATGTGTCCTGTCAAAGAGTCCTCTGTCATGACTCCAAATCATTGATTGGGGGATCTGCCTAAGGGCAGAGGGACAAACACACACACACACACACACACACACGAAACTCCTCCCCACCTGTGTATAAATGTTGTGATCATTTTGAAGATCGGCGCTCTTGTTTTTGACTTGCTGTTCCTGAGACGTGTCTCACACGGTGGTAGAACCTGAGCCCGGAGTACTCTGCAGAGTGCTTCGTGTTGTATGTTTTTTTTATTTTGATTTCCAAAAAAGAGGACATGCTGCCCCCAGCCTCGAGATACTTAATGATACTCAACGTTTACTCAAAGATACCTTATTGTTTTAAAGTATGCCTCCTCTGTATGGATATACAATTATTATTTATATTATTTTACTGTATATAACACAATAATATCTCTCTATAACCAAAGACACACTAAACCAAGGTTACTCAACAATCAACATGCTTTATTATACCTAGAATTATCTCTGACAAATCTCAAATGCACAAGAATAACTTAAACATCAATCTGTAACAAAATAATAGCTCTCTTTTCAAGTCTTACTGGAGAAAAATAAATAACAAAATATATGAAATAGTAGAAAATAGAAAATCCAGCTTTAACAAATAATCTCTTTGTATCTTGTCAATGTAAACAATAAAACAGTAACCTCACAAAGATACTAATGTAATTATTTTAAAAGTGCACTATGAAGTTTTGGATTCCACATTTGCATAATTTCCATTTGTGAACATAACCTAACATAACATTTGATTACCTAAATCAAACCAAACACATTTTGAGGCACCATGAACCAAATATAAGCCTACTTTAAATGTTTGTAAACACAATTCCAGGCCCTGTCATTGTAAACAACCACAGTGAAACGACAACTTTTCACATATTTCTAGCTTCAAACAGTTTTCTAGGGTCCCAATTTAAAATTAAAAGTTTAAAGTTTCTCTCCCACAGCTACATAGCTTTCTCTCTCTGCATAGCTGCATACTTCAATCTTCTTCATCCTGCTTTTCTTCTTCATCCTCCTTGTCTGCCCATCGATATTTAGCTGTGGAGCTGATCTTTCCCAGCAGGTTTCGGTTGCTCAACAAATAAGCATGAAAGTCTTTGCAAGACATGTCTTTCAAATTGTATTGCACGAATAGAATCCCCTTCAGTGACTCAACAGACAGCTGGTTCCTCTCCTTGGTCCACTGGCTCTGCATCAGTGAGAAAACCCTCTCAACATTTGCATTGTGAGAGGAAAGTGCAAAGACAAACTGTGCAATCTTCAGTAGTTCTGAGTAACATGCAATGCTTTTGGCCTTCTCAAAATATTTGGTCCACTTCTGGTGCACCTGCAGGCCACTGAACTCCTCATCACGGTTGCACCTTTCTGTGAATCTCTTCAGATTGGTGACCTGGTCAAAACACTTGACATCATCAATTACCACCCCCTTCTCTCCTAGGAACTTGATGCAGGCCTCCACATCATTCCACTCTGGTGGCTCACTCAGATCCATCCACGTGAATGTGGAGAACTCTTCCATGGGAGTCATCCACTTCTCCAGATACTCCAGACATGTACTGTACAGGCCTTGCACATCAGCACAGAACTGGTCATATTCCTTACCAAGTCCATCACTACGCTTTTGTGCCAGTAGTCCCTTAACTTTAAGGGACATGAAGTTGTTGCTCTTGCGTTCAAGAAGAATGGTGTGGATGCTGTTCATTATTTTCTTTACCTCCATAATGGAGTTCTTCTCCTTTTCCATGTCTTGAATGTGGGTGTGGAACGCAGACATGAGTGAGTGCATGTGCCAGAGGTAGATCTCACTGAATTCGTTTACAAAAAACTTCTTGATCACTGTGGGTGGTTTTTGCTGAGACAGAAAGAATGTCTTTAAGGCTGGAAACATCTGTATCATCCTCTCAATGCCTGGGAACAATGACAGCCACCTTGTCTTGCTGTGAGAAAGCATCCTTCTGTATTCAATGTCAACAAAATCACAGTACTCCTTCAGGCACTCAGTGCGCACAGTGTGAATGTGGAAGTACTGGTAGATTTTGAACATGATATTCTCAAGGTCAATATCTATTTTGTCTGCCCCATGATGAACACAATTATTCAATATGTGTGCTGGGCAACCCACACCGATCGGAGTGTTCTTCAGCAGCAACCTCTTCAAATTTGCCAACACATTCTTTCCCCCTTCATCACGTCGGATTCCTCCAAAGTTTGTGTTGCAATTGTCGCCAGTAAATGCAATGCATTTTTCAGACAAATTGTTTTTTGCCAATGTTTCAATGAGATATTGTGCAATGGTTTCTGCTGTCTCATTTGGTGTGTCTTTAAACTCGATTAATTTTGTTTGCATGCCACCCCTCTTCCAGTCAAAGTACTGGATTATGATTGGGAATATTTTCACTGCTCCGTGGTTACTCCCGTCTGTAGAAACACCACAGTACTGGATTTCTTTGAGTGCTTCATGTGCGACATCAATCGAGTGGGGCGCTATAACACCATTGACAATGGCTTCGGTTTTAGTGCGCGCACTACTGAATTTTTGGCAGTGTCAGAGTCTGGAAATGCTTTTTTTAGCAAGGCACTTGTGCAATCCATAAATCTGTAGCTGTTGTGATGTTTCACAGTGTGAAATGCAAACGCACCCTCCGCTGCATTTACAGCATCCTCTGTTTTGCCTGGTCTAACAAAGAAGTCTGTCAACTTTGCCGACAAACTCTCACCTTGCACAGCTTTCCTATGTTTGTCTGTGTCCATGTGTGCTTTAAGATCGCCTGCACCTTTATTGGACACACACACGTATGTGCAAGCTTTGCGGTGCACTCCGCCTCCCATTTGTTCCGACCGGGCCGGTACATTTGGAATTTCTTCTGCAATTCATCTGTAAAAGTACATTTGCGCTTTGGCATTGTGAATGTGAGCGGCGGTCCGCTCTGTCCCCTTCCTCTGTTTGTGTGTCAGCGTAGTTGTAGAGCCGCCCACAAAGCTTCAGACTCAGGGATTACGTCACACACGCAACAGAGTACCGTAGTATTCTGTGCAATTCGCCAGTCAATTTAAGTACATGCAAACGGTCCGCGAAACCCGGACATTTGAATCATGTGAATCAACGAGGTATGTAAGACGAAGGTGAAAGGCCCCGTACTTTTTGCAAAAACGAGACGGCTGAAGAGACGTTGGGGGATGTTCAGTGGCTGTTTTCAGACGCCATCCGGGAACAAATCAGAATAACAATTCTTAGGTTCATAGGAATCGAAGTTGAGTTATAAGTAAATCCAAAGGAGAGTAACGCAACCTTCAAAAAGCAATTTTGAAGTGACCGGACCTCATTAATCCTTTGTTCTGTGGGGGTTGAATCTATAAAGCCAAACGTCACGATAAAGAGTTCTGTAAGCCTGGGTTACGACTCCATGTCAGCGTCACATCGTTGAAAGACGGTGTTGAAGCGCGCTGAGAGGCTCGCTAAACTTGTTGGAATAAACATCGGACAATAAAAGCTGAATAGACTGTACGGGGAATTTTTTCTGTGAATATTTACTGGTAACAAAGACAGTAAGTCAGATGAATAGATACTGTTAACTGTGTTCGTTATTCTCCCGACCAGGAGAGAAGCTTTAAAAGGAGACTAAATGGAGTCTCTGTGAAAGTTCAATTGGGTACTTTAATTAAAAAAGGCGCGGGTTGGTCACAAGCATGATATTGTTCAGTCAGACAAACAGCTGTGATCCGCTCCTCGATAGGGAAGAGAAGAGAATGGATCTCTCCTCCGGTGCTGTTATATATCCTCTGCTGGCTCCTCCCCGCCAGCCGGCTCACCTCGTCTCCAATGTCCGTTATTGCATTTAAACAGAGGATAGGTTCTTTTCACATTCAATATATGCTTAACACGCCGTTTCTCCTCATATTCTCTTTCATCACTTTTCATTTAACACATTCTAAACGCTGTAATCAATACTCTAAACAATACTTCTCGGCTCGTTTGGTTTCCGGTCATTCCGGATGTTGTCACATGCTACTCTCGTCTGTAAACAATAATGTATTCAAATAAACTGTACCTTCATTTAATATTCAGCATGGTAGTATCTCGACATCTATAGTTGTAGTGTTAAATCAGTAGGCTTTGGTTTGCACCACTCTATATCATTTCGCTACTAAATTCACCTCTTCAGGAAATCGTATATTAGCCACATGCTAAATGCTAACCGTAGATGAAGGATTTTCAGAATAAAAGCTTAACTGCTTGTGCACAAGAATTTCTGGTTTTTCAGTATAAAAGAGCATTAAAACTGACGGCATGTTTAAACTACATTTCCCCATTAAAACATTGATTTTAATTTCTAACAGTCCCTCCTTACACACCTAAAAGGTGTGTATAATACTGAAATCAATGAGTTCTTCATCTGAACTTTGCATATTACATATCTCATATTAACAAACATACAATCAAATGGAATGGTTTTACAGCCGGCTTTACAAAAATACAAAATAAATTCTTTTCTGTGTTCAAACATAAAAGTTTTCCCTTGTGCATAACTTCTAGTGTTTACATTCAATATCATTCTTCAAAATAGCAGCAATGGCTTGGTATCAGAACATTTCTTCTTCCCTCCTTTCACAGAAACCGTTCTCATACCACGCAGTGTTAAGGCACTTGTTTTTACAAAGTGAAAAGAAACAAACCATTTTAGAATAGCAATGATTTTTACAACATGAGATCCACCATATTAGAATAGTATAAAGTAATAAAGAATAAAATAAAATATCTTGGATTGGCAAAGTAAATTGAAAAATAAAAATAAACTATCTTGGAATTGTGTAAAGTAAATTGAAATGGATTCACTCCATTTTAGCATTTTATTTAGCTCACTTCTTCACATGATTTCATAATGTAAAGAATCACATCAGCCGGACATTCATTGATCAATCTCATCTCCGAACATCCATATCATTTAAACTAACTCATCATTGTCATCAACATCTGTATACGGGGGTTGGTCGTCTTGTTCTGCTAGCATTATTAATTATCTCCTCATGAGAAATTTACCCTCCCTCCTTTCATACCATTTAAGGTATGAAAGTAATATGTTCTCTAGAAGGGGCCGTCGTGATCAATCGGTACGTTCTACTCTGGGGTACGGCATTCTAGACAGTCATTTCTGGGAGAAGATTTTGGTCAGTTAAAACAGTTGTAGAATTTCATCACTTAAAAGTTCCTACTCAGTACCTTTGGGTGGTCTGTTCTAATGCAGTGATAAAGTCCCTGAAATGGTGTGAGAACCAGTGGAATATCAATAACTCATTATACTAATTTATTTTCAATTCTTGTCTACTTAAATAGCTATGCTAACCCCTTTAACAGTGTGTGGAACCTTGGGTGCTAGAGCATGTGATAATTACTCCCTCCTTTAACAAGAACTTTAAAACAGAAGTCATTTCATTAATGGTTTGCAGTTCAATTCAGGAATTTACACCTATGGCAGATATGTTTCTCCTTTAAATAACATCTCTAAAAGTCAGGTCATCACTGATTGAATGGATGACCTTTAGGAGCTGGTGGCGCTTGTCTTTTAAAACTCATACTCTGGTGCCGTGCGCTCCCTCTGAAGCTGCAAGTAAGATTTAAAACATCTGCAGGGTGGATCGAGCGACCCCTTCTCCCTGAACGATATTTGTTGTAAAATATGCACCATCACAATGAGTGATCCAAGGCCCCCCATGTATTACTCCCAATTATATTAGTTTTTTTTAAATTAAAATGTGCAATCTCTCTTTTGTCTTTTTAAAACTCTAAATCTTGGACAAAAAACAACTGTTATTTCCACCTTAATCTTCCCTCCTGAGGTAATAACCATGCTACAATGGAGAAATCAATACTCTAGATTGGAATACTATCTTTGGCTTGGTACTAGCTCTACCTTTAAAATTTTCCATACAAATAAAGATTTGTCTGCTTTTATAGAGTGGTTACTAAAACCATCCCTTTAAACTGTAGGTCTATACTGTAACAAATTAAATCTTACCCAAATTCACACATGAATAAAAAAACTCTTAAAGAATAATTTGTTCATATGATGAAAAGATTGAATAATATGTTCTACCCTCAGTGTGTTTTTAGGGTTATTTAATAGTTTCCTCTTTCTTTCTTTATAAATTAACCAATTGATTAATTCATGGCTAATAAATCTTTTTCTTTCCGTATTTCTCGTTGGTGAATAAGTGTGTTTATGTGTAAACTCACTCACTCCCGTTTTCCTTCTCTCCCCCTCTGGTTGTCAAGCCACGACCCCCTCACGTTCTGCCGGACCATGCCAACTCCTCCGTCCTGTCCTCTTCTCCGTCCACCTTCTCCTCAGTCCATCTGCGCTTGGATCCTTCCGCTGTAACTCTTTTCAGTGTCCCATCTGCTTTGCTTTTCATCTCCTCCTTTACAGTCTCTACTTTGTTGCATGGAGGGCGTATTCTGCTCTCATGTCCCACACTCTGCTCTTGTGTCCAAATCTTGTGGCTCAGCTTGGAACTTCATGTCCTGTGGGGGACCGATGAGAGTGTGCCTTTTTATGTCACCTGTAGTTCTGGATTCCTCAGGTGGAGAGGGTTCAGCTCTGCTTCTCTGTCTGTTCAATGGAGGAGGAGGAGGAGGAGTCTTCCATGGTGAGGTCTTTTGTCTGCTTGGAAGTTGGGGTCGTAGCGTTCTGACAGGCGGAGATAGAGAGAGAGAGATCTCGGGACGCATTATCTATAGTTAACACACTGAGGTAAAATAAATCCAATCTTTCCCACTCCATTTCCTAACCATACTATCTTTCTTTGATGTTAAATGTCATCTAAGCCCAGTTAATGTTTTCTAATAATTGTACCATATCCCTAAACATTGTTTTCACCCACTGTAACATGTTTACTCCAATTAACTCTTTCAGGAAACCACTTTCTTCCATACATTTAAATACCTAGATGCTTCAAGCACCACATATTTCACACACTATAAAGGAACGTCTCCATATTTTCTCCATCACTTTAAATCTCACTGTTATTTAGAACATAAGTAACTTTGGTGACTGGACATATCTGCAATGTCGCCACTGTCTGCTAGGAAATGTGGTTCATAGAGTTTGTACGTACAAAGCTGTACTTTTGGGTTAGTAGCCTGTTTCAACTGTAATCATTTTCAATAATTCTACTCAGGTCACCGGTCGGTTGTTCATAAACTTAACAGGGGGTGTTTCTGGTACAGACTAAAACATGGATCCAGTGTATTTAGAGATTCCCCTAATCTGTAAATCCCCATCACTTACATATCCCGATCACTTAAACCCATCTCATGATTTGATACAAGAACTGCATATAGGGGGGTGAATCATCTTGATTATAACCGCCTCTTGTTTGGGACCGAGTATTTCTAACTCCTCCTCTTGTTGCTCAGCTGATCTTTTGGCTCTGAGGATAAGTGAAAGTCTGTGAAACACAGCTGGAGTCTTGTTAGTGATGTGGGCATTCTCTATGAGTGAACTAATGGTTCCATGTTTTACTTGATATTGTACTCCCCATCCAACCAACAAGGGGCCAAGTTTAATGAGCACAATCAACAATGCTATTCCGACTCTTATCCCTAGGGGACCCCACAATTGGTTTGGCTTTGTTCTCATCATCTCTATTTTATCCCTAGTTGTGTCCGTTACAGAATTTAAATAATGAGTCCAAAAATAACATACAAAAAATTGGACTCTTTTTCAGATGTAAAACAAAAAAAAAAATAGGTATTCACATTAATGTACAATCTATAAAAATCTATAGACAATTTGTCTTTTGAGCTGTTTCTATCTTTATCTTATTTCTATTTATTGTTTTGTTCCAGCTCTGCCAAATCAGTCCTAACTCCCAATAATGTTCTGGAAGTCGCCAGTGAAGGGTGACAATGTGTGAGGTGGTGTCAATTTGCTCCTTTTTCTTTACCTTTAAACCGGAGCGCGTGTGAAGTTTGTTACAACTTTTCACGCTTCCGTCCACCGGGGATGAGCCCACTGTCTTTTGTGAACCTTCACCCTCACCCAATCACCTGGCCGAACAGGAGTCTCTTCTGGTGTCTCGTCTGGTATCTCTGTAGTTTTCCTAGCCTGCTGTGTAGACAAAACTTGCATAATATTACTCAGAGTTCTGGCATATTCATCCACTTCTATTTGTCTAATATCTAAAACTGGACCACTCCCTCCTTGGAGAAGGCCCAAGCTTTGGCATACCTCTTGTTGTTATGAGACCTATTGTCAACTACATGTTATTATTTATTAAATACGTCACTGAAATCAACATATCTGTATAATCATGACACTCCCTCCTTTGATCATAAAATGCTCAATTAATATTGCAATGATTACCCTATTATGAACAGGACATGTAAAACCCATAACGTTGCATTAAATAAATATAATTTCTCCGTGTACCCACAAGGCGTACAAAAATATCGTATGATTTATGGTTTTCTGATGGCATAAATGCATATTCACAAAACATTTCCCATTAGCACTTATAATAGTTTACTTGTTTCAATAATGGCTTTTGTCATGGCATTATGCATCATCGTTGCTGCGAAAAACAATACCCCTGGTGTCGCTAATGCGTCTCAATAACTCTAGGATTAGAGGATTGGTTGACACTGCTGAACTAACATATGATAAAATAATATTTCTCCAAACTGGAGGGAAAATATGAACTATTCTCACAGAGGGTGACCTGCATGAAGGGCTGGTGCCCCTCACTCAAATGAGATATTGCCTTACGCACTACACTATAAATCAGTAAAGTTACTCAAGAATAAATAAATAAAGACTGATTCTTGAAACTGTTGTAAAAACCCTACAACTTCTTCATCCAAGCTCTCAATCAGTGTTATGTTATTTAATCTGCGGCTCATGCCTTAAAACAGACACTTCAGACCGATTATAAAATTGTGTTTATGAGAAAAATGTAATCTGACTCCATAAATCACATAATTGTTTGATTAAAAACTGCACTTCTGGCTAAGAATAAATGAAGTTCCCCTTTAAACACAGCCCCGGTCTTCTGACGGGGTCTATCTATGTACTGGCTGGAAAATGTTGGGCCAGTCTCTGTCGCTCCGTCACAGTTCTCCCACTAACAGTCACTCTCTAGTTCTGCTGGGTTCTTGTTGACTTCTTCACTGGTTTGAGACAAGCGACCCTATTGGAACACCTCCCTTTGTAGCCAGACTTCACCACAGCAGAATCGAGTTTCTGTTTTCAGGTCTGGACAGCTTCACGTCAGGTGTATCGCCGCCCCTTGCATATTTTGGGTGGAAGCCCGTCTTCTTGACCTCACTAGTTGTGTGGACACAATAGTTTTCTGTGTGGGGGAACAACATCACTTGTAATCTGTATCCTTCTCGTAATTACAAAAATAGTCTGCTAAATGTTCTACTCTGCTACTTCTAATTGGTGGATGCTCTGTGTAAGTGCAAATTCAAAGCAAAAAAAGCAAATTGAATTTGCATTTCACGAAATGGCGATTGCCCTGTCTTTGTTTTTCCACATGTGGGGTGTAAACAAGATGGCACCCGATTATTTCGCACTCTGACCTGTAGACAAAGAGATTTGTCCATGCGGCTCTCAGGTGGGAGTTTAAACAATGGCGAGGTGATCTTTAAACGAACCGTAACAAAGTAAACCACTGGTGTGGTATTATAAACCCTGAAATCCAAGCCAAAACAACGCTTAGTTTAAAATAACAACATTTCTATCTAGTTTACTATGAAAAAATGGGCTTTATCTTATTGATATCATCACTTAAAGTTAGGGACCCTTACGCACTAGCTATAAACCTGTTCACGTAATATTTGACTTTATAGTCGACTATGGGCTTTATCTTATTGATATCATCACTTAAAGTTAGGAACCCTTACGCACTAGCTATAAACCTGTTCACGTAATATTTGACTTTATAGTCGACTATGGTTAACTGTTGCTATTTGGACACGCCAAACCGGGACCAATATGGAGACCTATCAGCCACTGATAATAGACCGTCGTCTTATTACTGCACTGCTGTTGTAATTCCAATTACCGTAACCCACCCGCAATATCTTTTTTTAAACAGAACAGTTTTAACCACTGATAAAGGCTTAGACCTTAACCAAGCCTTTCTTGAAAAGGACTTTCTTTAAAGCACTGACTTCGGTCTTAACCCTGAGTTGATTCACTATGCCCCGCTGGTTTTCACTTACTCGGCCCTTAACCGATTCGCTATGTCTCCAGATCTTAACAAAAATCGTCAAATGGGCTATATACCCTTACGTCATAGGCTAACTAACTATTACCGTAACAAGAGACACCTATGTGAAAGCAGCAAGGCACCTATCCGAAGTACAATGTCCACACACTATATATTTAAAATTCAACACCCACACGTGGTTAATAGCATGCAGGGTTAATGGAACAAAAGAAAGTGTGAACTCACCCTGCTTGTGACAAAACAACCCCTCGTGGTTTTAGAGTGATTATTTTATCAATTTGGGTTGTTTTAACATTAAAATGTTAAAGGAGGCAAGAGTAAACCCTCTCCTTAAGAAACCCACTCTCAATCCGTCTGATGTTATTAACTACAGGCCCGTCTCTCTCCTCCCGTTCCTGTCTAAAACACTTGAACGCGCTGTCTTTAAACAACTCTCCTGTTATCTCCATCAGAACAACCTTCTGGATCCGCACCAGTCTGGTTTCAAGGCAGGTCACTCAACAGAAACTGCTCTCCTTGCTGTCTCTGATGAACTGCACACTGCTAAAGCAGCCTCCCTCTCCTCTGTCATCATCCTTCTGGACCTGTCTGCTGCATTCGACACAGTGAACCATCGGATCCTCCTTCGCACTCTCCAAGAACTTGGAGTTTCAGGCACTGCACTTTCCCTCCTCACCTCATACCTCAACGACCGCACCTACAGGGTTACTTGGAGAGGGTCCGAGTCCGACCCTTGTCAATTAACTACAGGGGTCCCTCAGGGCTCGGTTCTTGGTCCCCTCCTCTTCTCCCTGTACACAAACTCGCTCGGGTCTGTCATTAGCCCGCATGGTTTTTCATACCACTGCTACGCTGACGACACCCAACTAATTCTGTCCTTTCCCCGCTCAGAGACCCAGGTCGTCGCACGCATCTCTGCTTGCCTAGCAGACATCTCTCGGTGGATGTCTGCTCATCACCTCAAGCTCAACCTTGACAAGACTGAACTGCTCTTCCTTCCGGGAAAAGATTGTCCCACTCTTGACCTAACAATCAACATCGGCACCTCTGTTGTTTCCCCGACTCAGACTGCAAGGAATCTGGGTGTGGTCCTAGATAACAAATTGTCCTTCACTGCAAACATCGCTGCTACAACCCGCTGCTGCAGATACACGCTTTACAACATCAGGAGGATACGTCCCCAGCTGACCCAGACATCAGCGCAGATTCTGGTCCAGGCTCTCGTCATCTCACGCCTAGACTACTGCAACTCCCTCCTGGCTGGTCTACCTGCATGTGCCATCCGACCTCTGCAGCTCATCCAGAATGCAGCGGCTCGTCTGGTCTTCAACCTTCCCAAATTCTCCCACACCACACCGCTCCTCCGCTCCCTTCACTGGCTTCCAGTAACTGCTAGAATCCACTTCAAGACACTGGTACTTGCGTACCATGCTGTGAATGGATCTGGCCCTTCCTACATCCAGGACATGGTTAAACCGTACACCCCAGCACGTGCACTCCGCTCTGCATCAGCCAAACAGCTCGCTGCACCCGCACTGCGAGGGGGACCCAAGTTCCCGTCAGCAAAAACACGTGGGTTTGCTATCCTGGCTCCAAAATGGTGGAATGAGCTCCCCATTGAAATCAGGACAGCAGATAGCTTACACATCTTCCGACGCAAACTGAAAACTCATCTCTTTAGACTCCACTTCGAGCGATAGAATTACTAACAAAGCACTTATATACTAATAAAGGGCTGGCTTTCTAAATGCCAGTTGAGTAGCACTTGAAATGTTTGGCTCTATGAAACCTGATGTACTTATATGATTCTGTTTTCTTAAAGGTTGTATCTTCCTGGTCGAATGCACTTATTGTAAGTCGCTTTGGATAAAAGCGTCAGCTAAATGCAATGTAATGTAATGTAATGTAAAATGCACAGCTATTTTCAGGATCAGCCAGCTGCCATCAAACACACAAATCTAACTTTGCCTAGTTTAACTAGTGAAGAATCTTTGTCATAACAGGCATCTTCTTACCGATTGATTTGAGCTCTTGTGTGTCGAATGGCTGCAAGCGTCTCCAGGAAACAGCCGGTTGGTTTTCTCTCCTCGGTCAGCGGGATCACGTCAGGGAATTCACCAGATTGTTAACTGTGTTCGTTATTCTCCCGACCAGGAGAGAAGCTTTAAAAGGAGACTAAATGGAGTCTCTGTGAAAGTTCAATTGGGTACTTTAATTAAAAAAGGCGCGGGTTGGTCACAAGCATGATATTGTTCAGTCAGACAAACAGCTGTGATCCGCTCCTCGATAGGGAAGAGAAGAGAATGGATCTCTCCTCCGGTGCTGTTATATATCCTCTGCTGGCTCCTCCCCGCCAGCCGGCTCACCTCGTCTCCAATGTCCGTTATTGCATTTAAACAGAGGATAGGTTCTTTTCACATTCAATAAATGCTTAACACGCCGTTTCTCCTCATATTCTCTTTCATCACTTTTCATTTAACACATTCTAAACGCTGTAATCAATACTCTAAACAATACTTCTCGGCTCGTTTGGTTTCCGGTCATTCCGGATGTTGTCACATGCTACTCTCGCCTGTAAACAATAATGTATTCAAATAAACTGTACCTTCATTTAATATTCAGCATGGTAGTATCTCGACATCTATAGTTGTAGTGTTAAGTCAGTAGGCTTCGGTTTGCACCACTCTATATCATTTCGCTACTAAATTCACCTCTTCAGGAAATCGTATATTAGCCACATTATATATTTATATATTAAGATACCAAAGAAACCAAAGAAAATAACGCAAGGATCAAATGTTTCCTGGAGGAAGAGGGACCTGGATGGGAACATTATAGCCCAACATTGGAATAAGAATCGATCTGGTCTGTAAAATATAATCTAGTTCTAGTGTTTCATTAAGTTTTAATGTCGTTGGTCGGTCCTCAATAATGTTTCCCATATCATCGTACTTTGTTTTATGCAGTTAAACCTTCCAGCTCTCTGGAGTCCCCAGAGGTCGAGGAGACACATGAGATTCCTCTACAGGTCCCAAGTCTTGGTATGCACAATAAATTCTTAAATTATCCTTCAACTTCAAATGTAGGTAATTGTTTGTAGTATGTAATAGCTTTGTTCATGATACATTATAAAGTGAAAAGCCATGTATGGAATATCTTTTTTAAATTAAACTAAATTCCATGATTTGTTTTAAATTTTTTGTTATTTTAGATCAACATCTTCCGACACTGAGAAACCTGTTGGGTTCTCTAACTGTCCCTGCATCATCAGAAGAAACACCCACTGCATCAACATGGACCCAAAGACAGTTGAAACGTGAACAAAAATTCAGAGCTGCAATGCCGGAGCTCCTTCATTTGAAATTGGCTGCAGAGATTGTCACTACACGTTCCTGTCTCCAATGCAAAACTGCTGATGCTGTGGTCCGGTGCTTGGACTGTGTTCCACCAGGAACTCCCTTTCTTTGTCCGGCATGTGACCCTATTATCCATGGTAAACATGTCTTCCATGACAGGGAAGCCATGTTTGATGGGTTTTACAGACCTATTCCTCCCACATCCTTAGTGGTTGTGGATGAAAGTGGCCAATATGGACTCTGTGAACAAGGTGGGTTCAAATAATGTATTACATATTCCCTTACCATGGTTTCCTAATGTGCACTACATATACAGCGGCATCATTTTCACCATGTCGGAAGTTTGCTTTAACTGTTAAAATGTCTCAATTTGTATTGACTACATGTCCTAATATGTCCTAACATGCATATGAATCTCTGAAATTGTCTTTGCTGCAGTGTGTCTGCTTCCAATTCCTCCACCATCCCAAATCTGCTTCTGTGGTCCAAGCCAAGATTTCACCATCATCCCAGGAAAGCAGACCGTGTTGGTGACTATCATTGGTTTGTTGCCACCAGAAGACGATCAAGCAGAAATACAGGATTACTATTATACTTTTGTCCTACATTGCATAGATAGCTGTCAAATTGCACATTTATATTTTTTGTCAGGTCCATACAACGTTCGTCTGCCTTCTGTGTGCTGTCCAATTTGTTCCGCCAAATGGTCCCCGAGCATAGGTGACTTGTTGGGATACAAATACTGGCCAGCAACCGACAGCTGCAAAATTATTTTTAAGTTTGATGTGTTCACATCATTCGAGCAAATGAAATTGGCCAGCCCAGCATTATCCCAACAAGTATTTATAAAAATGCTTGAACATCGATCGTTTTCCACAGGAAGGGTAAGAATAAAATGTGTTTTTCAAGATTTTTGAATACCAAACTTTTAATTAACCAAATGAATACCATTCTTGTTTCCAGACAGGCAGAATCTGAAGCGATACCTTCCACAGAGTCTTTCGGGAGTTTGCCTTCTGTAATTACAGACAAGAAGATCTATGCCTGGTGGAGCCCTTTAAATGCCCAGCCTGCACACCTGACATGCTGGCTGTAGATGGCAATAGAAAGCATTATCGCTTCAAGAAGTCCAGAGGGTCAGTGAAATCATATTCTCATTTTAGTTGTTGTTTTATTGACTAAGCTGAATGTCTTTGCTGAAATGTTTAACTTTCCCCAACTCTGCAATTTCTTTTCCAAAGTTTGTAGACCATCAGAAAACAATAGTTGGTTTGAAATTACACATAATTATATAAATCCAATTCATAAACATTATTGTATATGACGCCTGTAAAGTTAACTCAACTTTAAAATGTTAAATGGTTGACGTTAGTTGGATATGTTGGAGCTAAGAACCAGTTTTGGATATAATCGCTTTATGAAAAATGTATTAAATTGCCCAGGAACCTTTTTCTATGCCTTCCTCTGCCCTATTACATGCCCAGCAATATAAAGGATGTACTTTTATTTTTACCTTTTTACAAGAAGTCAGTAAACTTTTCACTAATGTTAAATAATGGTGACAAAAGACTTTACACAGAATTACAGATCAAATTCACAAAGACCTTTTCCACATTTATGAAAATGTTATGGCAAAAGCAAATTGGCCACATTAAATAGAGGACACAATCAAACTTATGTATGTATGATAATGTTGCTTACAATTTCTTTCTCGAATTTCGCAGGACAGATGAACCGTCTCTATTTGATGGACTGTTCATTGCCCAGGACAGTAAAGTGTCTGCCTTTGTCGACAAAATCAGGAGCCAGATGACGATTGTAAGAATATATTCAATCCCCTAACCCTTTATTTATTTTTCTTAGCACAGGGTTAAATGTAACAGATTGTGTCTATTTCAGAAAAGTGGTCGTGATGTTTGTGGACCGGCAACATTCACAGCTTGCAGAGAAACCTCACACAAGTCCAGGGCCAAGGTGGACGAGGAAGGCCTGCAAATAGCTGTGTGCAGACATGGCATCTTGCTACAAGGCCTAAATCACTACCGTGGTGAAATATATGCCTACCCAATGTTCCTGCAGAAGGAGCTGGCTGAAGTTGCGAATGCAACATTCTTTTGTATGGATGTTGCCTGCAGGTAGTTATAACTATTGCAAAATTGGAAGTGTTTGTGGGAAACGTGTTATCTATTTAATTCTTGCACATCCAGTAGATATAAAGCAAAAAAAGCATTCATTTGGATAAATGCTGATGTTGGTTACAAGGATTGTACTGGTAATTTTAAGGACCTGGTTTATCTTTTTACTATTATGCCATCATGCAACTGGAAAAGCTAATTGATTTTGTCATTACAGGTACTGGCCTTATTTGGAGAAGATGGCAGCAAAGTTGCCTGAGCTCCAACCACTTACAGAGATGAAACCTTTTCTCTCTGTAATGCACGCCAAGGCCCACACAGGCAAATGCGAGGTACAGTATGCAAGTTAAACATTTGTGTCACTAGATTCAAATGTTTTAGAAATTGTAGTGCACATAAGAATACCATGTAGTATATTCTATTCAAGCCTGTGGAATAATTGTAATAGTTACAAATGTTGACAAAATTGTTACAAAACAGACTGTCACAAGGATAGGCTTCCAAAACCCATTATGTTTATTTTAGTAAATATATCCGCACTGTAGAAATAATGAATGAACAGAGCTTCAAATAACTGCAGTTGTGACATTGTAGTTCAAAGCATAATTCAATCTCAGAACATTTTAACTTTCTGAAATTGCTCCTGACACTGATGTTAACTAAAGATGTACAGTACAAGAAATTATAATATTGAACTAAATAGCTAGATCTCATTGTTTATGATTCTGAGCAGGTGAAGTGGGGTGGCAGAAGCCAGGAAGGTGCTGGAAATACTGTCGGCGAGGAAGTGGAACAGGTTAACAGCTTCCTCTCAAGGGCAGCTCTGACAACAAAATACATGACCAAATCAGGTTGGTAGAGGAAAACAAATAGTTTTAAGTAGTGCCACATTGTAAAGCTCATATGAATTTTCATGTTTTTGTGTTTACAGCTAGAGCAGATATGATAACCGTGCTGGCTATGCAATGGAACCACAGGAAGGTGGAGAATCTCCACAAGACACTCTCAAAGAGATTTGTCAAAGTAAGACGTCCATGCTGCATTTCAAAATGTATATTAAGAATATCCGAGTTTCTTGTTGTAGTCATTTAACACCATCCTTAGCTACATGTTGTTGAATTGAATGTATTCTGCAATCATTTCATTATGATGGTGCTGCCATGGCACACTGTTCTGCCAAGAGAGTCTCTGTTCTGTTTGTTTTTAATAAAGCACTATAGGTTGATTCATCTGAATTTCTGGATAATAATAATAATAATAATAATAATGTTAATCCTGCTTGATCTTGAAAAAAAAGGGACACTAAGGTGATACTTGCCAACCTTGAAGAGAAGGTGTTTAGCATTTCATGTTGTTGTCTGGTCAGTTAATGTGCATAAAGGAATTCAGTAAAAAACAACCTTCTCAACCCACTGGAACGCAGATTCACTTTTTCCTATTAAACATTCTAAACAGACTACACAGAGAGCACAAACTGAAGTGGACAATCTTGAGAGTCTCAAGCAAGAGCTGAACCTCTCCCTGGAGGACACGGAGCAGTGGGTGTTGGAGGTCAAGCAATGGGCAGCCACTGGTATGTTATATGATCACTGTGGTATAGATTTGGTTCCATATTTCCAAACATTTGGCTTCATGTTTTATGATTACACCTTGTTGTTTCTGTTTTCAAGAGAAACATGGAGCCCAGAGTAGCCAGGAGAAGCTCCAGAGAGAAATAGATGAAATTATTTATTCCCTCCGAAGAAAGAAACACGACCTCTGTCGACAAAATGGTATTTATTATTACGTTATCTAGAAACAATATTTGTTTCTTGTTGTTGTTGTTGTTTGTATTATTAATATTAGCTTATTTGTATTTTGTTTTACTTTACAGACAGCAACCAAACAAGGCAACGCAAACGGAGAAGACTGACAGAGCTCAAGAAGAAACTCAGAGAGAGGATACTGCAGTACAACACCATTGATGCCTGTTCAGAGAAAATTGACACAGAGAGCAGCATGCGGTCTGTCTGAGGATGTCATTCTGCCCTTGGAGGCGCAAGGAGATGGTAAGAAACAACTTGTTTTTGTTTGCCCTAGATATTCCATAAATTCAGTTGAAGTACTAGAATACAATCACCAATGTAACACAGAGCTGTCAACATAGGTGTCACAAATCATCATGATCACAACAAATCATTTTGAAATAATTATATTGAAAGGTCTGTATGATGTTGCCCTATCAAGTCTTAATAGTCTAGTCTCACTGGGACAGGCACATCTATGGAAACAGTAAAACCCTTCCTGACCACCCTGAACTGCATACTAATGTTGAATCTCAAGACATACTGAATGTAATTCTGCCAACATAGACAGAATTGAAAAAATTCAGCAAGCGGCAAGGTTGAATTTTTTTTTACCAGATTTTAAGGTTTTGGTCAATTTAAGTTAAAAAGATTGAATACAAACGGATATTATTTGTTTTTATTAGCCTTACCATTGTGGTTGTTATATTTTGTGTTTTTTCCATTATAGTGGTGAACCTGCGCACAAAGAGGCGACTTATTGACCAGGTTATGCTGGTCAGGCGTATGGAAGAGGAGAAAGTCATCATTGTGAAGGAGATGACCCAGCATTGTCAAAATCTGAGGCAGGCACTGGACAAACTGGACCGCCTCCTTCATCAGACAAAAGACGACATCAGGAACCAAAGTATGTTCCACAAATACCGATTTATAACATTTGCCACTGCCCCCCTCCCAGTGTCAAATGTCTATCACTGAATAGCATCTGTAATGATTGCATTTTTTCTGAATCACAAAATCTTTTTAGCTAATATACAGCCTCGGAGTTAAACATTAAAATTGCTTATATGCAACCAACATCAATGCTAATTAAAAGTTGCCTTACATAGACTGTCATTTTGTCTTTTTATTTTAGTTTCTCCAAGCGATATAACAGAAGAGGGATACAGGGGACTGCACTGCTGTATTTTACACCATCAATATCTTCTGGAGCAGAAACTGAGCAGAGTCACCAGCACCTACAGCTGTATTGGCTCGGACTCGTCTTTTCTCATGATGGAGGAAGACATTGAAGACGGTAATGAGGACGACGAACAGGACGGTGATGAGGACGGTGATGAGGACAACAAACAAGACGGTGATGAGGACAACTAACAGGACGGTGATGAGGACAACAAACAGGACAACGAACAGGACTTAACAAGTCTATTGTGTTGTATGCATGTCAACGTATTAAAACGAGTATTACGATTGAATGGCTTGTTTATTACCTTTTTTTTATATGATCCTGCTTTGCATTTACTATGTCTGGTATACTAACTATGCCATTAGCAGTTATCAGTCACCTTCAGATCCGAGTTACCTCGAGGGCCAGAGGTTCCCCACCCCTGGTATAAGGTTTTGGTGATCACCCTTATTATCATCATGTCATTTAATCATGATCTGTTTAATTAGCCAATGCTTACATCCAAAGAATGTGTCTAGACTTTACTCCTACAGACACACACTAACAATACAAATTGAGCTAAGTAATACACTCACGAGCCACTTAATTAGGTACACCTTGCTAGGATGGGTTGGACCCCCATCTGCTTTCAGAACTGCATTAAGTCTTCATGGCATAGATTAAACAAGGTACTGGAAGCATTCCTCAGAGATTTTGCTCAATATTGACCTGATCGCATCAAGCAGTTGCTGCAGATTTGTCGGCTGAACATCCATGACGCAAATCTCTGGTTCACCACATCCCAATGGTGCACTGTAGGATTTGGATCTGATGACTGTGGACTGTGACATTTGAGTAAAATTCATTGTCATGTTCAAGAAACCAGTTGGAGAATATTTGAGCTTTGTGACACGGTGAGTTATCCTGCTGGAAGTAGCCCTCAGAAGATTGGTACACTGTTGTCATAAAGGCATGGACATGGTCAGCACAACCCGGTATCACGGCAAGACGTGAACATGTGACGATTTACCATGATGGGAGACGTGAAGCTGTCACGATTTCGTCCCTTCAAACGTGAAAATTACACAGTATTGTTAACGTGGCCCAACCAGTGGAGATATACCCGGAAATGCCAAGCAAATGCTACCCCGACGGTCGGTTGTTATTATTATCAATATTAATATAATAATTATTTAATTTGTAATAGTCACACTCAATTTCGCCAATTTTCTTGTTCCCCAGCTGGTCGGCACCTCTTTTAGCAGATACAAAGGCTACATTCATTTATTAAATCGATGTGTGTGGATGTGGAATTAACGGACGTGACGTTGCACGATTGCGTTACCAGGCAACAGCTTTGGTTCATGTTAATTTATAAACTCTTCAACTCGAACCGTAGTTATATTTTAAAACATTTTAGAAAGCCTCACGAAATACTTTAATGTACATTTTAATTTAAATGTGAAGGAATGTGTGTATAACAAAATACATCCGTCAAAAACAATACCGGAAATAGACGTAGGCAAGATCCTCGGTTATAGAGCTCCTGCGGTCACGTGACTTTTGGTTATCAGCCACCATTTTGGCAGTAAACATGACGACCGGCGCCAGCGTTTTCCTACCGTGCGAGTATACATCTCATTTTAATTCAAGTGAAATTCGGCTTTATAGTACAAAATTAGAAAGATTAAATATAAGCGACCCATATAATGCACCCGGTGTGCTTTTCAAGAGCATAACCTCCTGCTCTGAAGACGATGTACCCGACTTGCGCTACGCGGACATCCACAGCTATCTTGTAAGCTTTCCATCAGTGTACTCAGGAGACTCCCTCAGAGCTTACAAAAGCTTGGAGGCTTACAAATGGTGTCAGTCCGGCTTCGTAAACAACATTCAACTGTGGAGTCTTACATCCAAAAACTTCGGCATCATCACTGCAAGGGTAAGTATTAAATTATTCCAGTTTGATAGGCAGTGTCACGTTAGCATTGTTTGTTTATTAGCTTGTCTAGCTACGGCAGTGTCACGTTAGCATGTTTGTTTATTAGCTTGGATAGCTACTGCAGTGCGTCTGAAACTAGTTTGTATTTTTGCTTTTTGAAAACTTTTTGTAGCATTGTACTGTATTCCTTCACCCACCTGATATGAAGTGATCACTGCATAAGCGAAAGCAAACGGCCGGGGGGTCCCATCTTTCAGTCTTGTTCAGACGGCTCCTGGCTCTTTTAATCGCTGCGATCCACTTTTCCCTCCTCTCCGCGTCTTTTGGAATGCGATAATAAGATACACCTTTCTTCTTCCCACGCCTATTTGTGCAACCTGGTGCACAGCAGTTATCCACCATCCTCGACAGTCTGCCAGTGCCTGCCAATGAATTTACTGACGCGATTACTGCCAAAATGGCTGCCCCCTTCGTTTCTCGTCACGTGACCAGCATATGTGACATCATCCGCAGGAGCTCTATGGCTAGAAAGGATCCGTGTAGTGTAAATATGACGTCACGTTCTCGTTGTAACTCTCGTTGTTATCGGAGCGGCTCGGAAACACATCTACAGCAGTAACATGATGCAACATACACATTAATGCAGCAGCAATATTAATAGAGAAACATCAGACTTAATAGTAAAACACTGCAAGGGAACATTTTATTGCACCAGGAGCTATCTTGGGACTTTTACTGCGACAACGTTAACTTGCCTGTGAATAAAAAATAAACCATAGTGTTGGTGATCTACAGTGTTGTCATTCTTCTTTGAACACCAGCAAGACCGCTTTTCAACAATCAGACTCCCTGTCATTGACATAATTAATAGATAGTTTAGCTTCTCACCATCATTTGAAGTTGCCAACTGATGTTAACGATCCTAACTGAAAGGCTGCCTGCCAAACGTAAACATTCAGCCACGTGACATTCAGCCGAACTCTCGCGAGAGTTTTACACAAGACGGATCCTTTCTAGCCATAACCAAGATCCTCAGCTCGGTGATTCATGGTTTAGCCGCAATGCACGTTGGGAAATGGTGTTTATGCGATGTGAAATCCGAAAACATTTAAAAAAAAAAATAATAATACTTTATTCCGAGTTTGCTTGCTTTTCTCTTTGGAGCTAATCAAATAACGGCATTGTAATACACGGTTCGGCTGCATTACATATTACATATCTGCCGTAGTTATCTATTTATAGAGCCCTGATGAGAAGACTTCTATACAAACAGGAAGAACTGCCGCCAAAACTGAAAACGTGACGTTGATCACAAATATATCAGCCATTTAACAACATCTTAGATTTATTTTCACACAATATGTCTCCTTGCAATATCAACAGTAATTCGGCTGACTTTTATATTTGATCCAATTGGTAGATAGGCAGTATTTACACCATAACGGTGCACAGCTGATAGACGGGCACCTAGTGGTTATAGCGCGTTATTGAATTTTATTATTATTATTAACTAACAGAATAAGAGACCTGACAGGTGATGGTCAGACGTTGACCTGGCTGCACAGTCACAGAGGCTGGCTGTGTCAACTGTTCACACTTCACACCTGTACAAATACAAAAAAAGTTATATGACAGATTATCCTGTTAAACAGCAGTATAATAAGTGTTGACTCACTTCCAGCTGCCAGCAGCAGCAGCAGAGAGAACATGATGATGATGACTCTCATTTCATTTAATTTCAAACCTTTATTTATACAGGTGTATCCCATTGAGATCATTGATCTCTTTTTCAAGGGAGACCTGCTCAAGTAGGTTCCACATGAAACATAAAAACATAAACAGAACAACAAAAGGACATCATACAGCATCATTTACATAACTATCCACATAAACAGGTACCAATAGCTTCCGATTGAGTAGCATCCAACCGAGCTTTAAAAACCTTTAGTGGCACCAGATTGCTCAGTTTCCATTTAATTTGCAGACTATTCCAAGACAGAGGAGCTGCGCATCTAAAAGCGGTCTTCCCGAAGACAGTCCTAGCAGTTGGCACATTTAATAAAACCACAGCATTCGATCTCAGGCAGTAGCCACTTACAATTGTCCGTAAGATCAGGGATCAGATATAAGATGGAAGTTTCCCTAACATGGCTTTGTATATAAAAATGTACCAGTGACTGAGCCTCCGTACAGTTAGTGAAAGCAAACCAGCCCTTGCATACAGGGTACAGTGATGGGTTAATGCTTTACAGTTTGTCACAAATCTCAGTGCACTGTGATACGCAGCATCTAACTTGACCAGGCAATTGTCAGGTGCATTCATATAAATCAAATCACCATAATCCAGCACAGGTCAAAAGGTCACAGTGACTAGCCTTTTCCTGGCCTCAAGCAGAGAAACAGGACTTGTTCCTGTAGATTAGAAGAAACCTAGCCTAACCCTCAGCTTTTTAAGCAGGTTATTGACATGAAGTTTAGAAATGTGAGACAATCATCAAGCCAGATACCAAGGACTCTGAGAAGACGTGAGCTCCTGATCCCCTTTAATCTCCACTGACAGTCTCTTGTGAAGGCCTTATAACTGTATCACAATGGATATTACTGAGTTTGCATAGAACCAAACGTGTTCACGTGTGAATGTAAACATTAATAGAATATCACCTCCCATCTTCAGAGCAATCTGACTATTATAACATTAGCGTTAAGAAAGCTTAATTAAATATCTGCCACAACATAAGTAACTGGATCAAAGTAACAGTACAGTCTGCGGCATCACATCATAATGTATCATATATTTCCTTATCTGAGTCAGCTGAGCCGTATCTGGCCGTGCAACACTTACAGTGTCACATAGTGTATGCAGAAGTATTATTTTAAGCAACACATTACGAAACACTCGAGTCAAATGTAATTAAAGTCAGATCGTGTCTTAGACGGGGCATATCATAAACCTGTTAATGTACGCATTCAAACACTTTTTCTTGTACCAGCTGTATTCACCTTGCAGGTGCAGCTATGTGGCTTTTATCCTGGATAAAGTGTTTGAGTCATGGATGTTTAAAGTCTTCATATTTGTCTAATTATATAGTTGACTTTTCATTCAGGAAGTATGACGCGCTGCACTGTCAGTACGCTTCTCCATGTTTGTGATTGGTTGAATGCTCCAAATACTACCCCTTTTATGTGAACGCGCACCTAACTAGATAGGACACGGCTGGCTTGAGCGATCCACTTGATAACCCGTGTCGTAGTGCCGTTTAGCGAGAGGGCGTATGTTTTGGATTAGGCCAACCGGCTAACTCAAACATATCCAGGTTAGGTTGAACCAGTTTCATGGTATACCCCCCAGGTCTTGTCCTGACTGAGCACAGGCACCTGTAGCCTTGGCTGCTGTGCTCTCAGTGTTTTGTCTCCCTGTTCCTGCCTATTGGCGTCAGCTGATAGAGGTGTTGGTTTTATCTTGTTATGCACAATGTTGATTCTTCTATTAGAACTAGCTAAATATGGGTCTGGGGTAGAGATCTTCAGAATTGGTTTGGCATCTTTTGTGTCAATTCGTGGCACACAACATGTCTTGTGAATAAACCATCAGTTTGCCATCAAAGTTCCTGCTCTCCTCGTGTCTCTCTGACTCCTGTTTCCATTGCTTCAGAAGTTTCCATCGCATATGAAAGATTTTTACATGTTTGTAAATTATTTTGGTTTCAGTGTGTGTGTTTCACATGGGTGAACAGTATATTTATATGTTATGGAATGAAATACAATGTCAGATTAGGGGAAAGTTAGGGGAGTGCATGTTAATGTGTCTGGAGGTGGCGTGTTCCAAAAGTGTTTGGGTTTGTCTGCCGTGTGTGGGCTGCGTTCCATTTCAAATTGCCGCCTGTACAATGTATGCACCAGTCTGTGATATGCCGATGTGCAGGCCCGCCCCTCCATACACGCCGATCACACAGACTGCGTCTGCCTCTCGCCCTCATCTTGTGGAGGGAGCCTCATCTGATGCGCAAATGCGGCGCAATTGAGCGCGCCACAGTTTCTGCTGCGAGGCTCCACTAGCTGTAATCGGCTTGGTGTGTCCAGGGTTTACACACCACCCCCCCGTCGACGCTCGCGAGGGCCTCATCACATCACAGCCCTGCCGATGTGATATAATGTATAGGACCTTTTTCCTCATGGGTGTCATTCACAACAGACCAATCATGACAGTTTTAGAGAATGAGTTTGTATGGATACACTTAAAACATATATTTGTATTTGTCTTGGCTTCAGCTCACTGATAACATAAGAACACAAATAGGCACAACACTTACATCGATGTTTTTTTATATGTATTTTATTACTCCAAAGTAGAACAAAAAAAAGTCAGCCATATTTAACTGGGAAAGTTTTCCTTTGGCTCCCAGGAATTGTTCCACTTCGCCCCACTGTAAAACAGAAACACAGCAAAAAGTATTACTTTTTTTCAACTGTTTGGAATATGTAGTTCTACAGTATGTTGACAAAGCTATTTCAAATGAGAAGATACACTAAGTCACTCAAAAATATCATGATGAAAGTGCAGTATAATGTATATATTTATATATAACACGTACATCATATATAATACAAGGTACATTTTTTATTTCAAAGTCAATGTTTCATTTGACCAATTCTTTGAATTTGCTGTCTTATCAATGCCCAAACATACAGCAATAAACTTAGACAACTGCCTGCAAGACTGCACACAGAAATAATAATACTTACTACTACTAACTATACTTATAGTATAATTGTTAAGAACAAATGTAACAAGTCAGTAATTACAAAAGAGATCAAATACCATCCAGCCTCACATATCAATCATTTAACCTTTAGTGATATTGATCAAGGATAAACTCTATTGTATATTTTATTTTAATTTCTATTTCAATGTAGGATACTTCCCTGCTTATGTGTTACAATCAGACAGCGTTTCTAGGGCGCGATGTCTGAATGACGAAGGGCAGAGAACTTGGATGTCTTACTTTATGGCGCAAACGTCTGATAGAGCCATTGATGACATGGCTCCCAACCCCCATGTGATCAACTAAATTCAATTTACTGCTGAGGAACCCAAAATGTTTAAGTTAGAGATCTCAAGGTTGATGAAGTTGGTTGGTAAGACTACTTTGTGGCCCCTGTTCTGCCAGACCCATCAGCTACACTGAAGGAAACTTCAGATTAGATACATACCATCCAGAGCAAGACTGCCACTGCACCAACACCTCGGTATGGCCCTGAGTAAAGAAACACAGATTTTAGGTAAACTTCATTTTTTTCAAATGTCATACATGTAAATACAAAAAGTCCAGTGAAATCAAATGATAATTTGAAATAATAGTAGGTACGATTAACTCAAACATATGAAGGACTGTAACATAGTCAATAGCATTTTCCCCATCAGTTTAATATTTTGGAATACTATTATAATTTTAAAAAATATTTGTACTGCCAAGAATAGGAATTCACCTACAAAGGATTACAAGAAAAAATGTAATATACAAATAAATGGCTGGACATGATGCATTAATGCGACATGAAGCATTACACAAGTACCTCAACCTTAAATTAATAATAAATTATTGTTACTGTAATTTCAATATTTACATTAGCAGTCATGCTTAAGACTGAAACACTCCTTTTAAACAAAGTATACGAAAATCCAATAAGATAAGACTTGGTTCCACGGAAACATTATTGTCATTGTTTATTTATTTTAAAAATATTTTCTAAACAAACCTCCCTGATTCGTTCCCTCAGTAGTTTTTTGTAAGGGAAAGTGTCTGACCCTTGATGAATGGGACATTCTGCAAGGAATAAGTTGAAGTTCAGCAATAACCTCCTAAACATTGCCTAACATCACATTGTGCTCAATTAAACTGTTCACAATGGCACTGAGACTTTTGATACTGCAAAGTCTTAAACAAAACAAAAGGTGGTGTATTCTAATTGTACCGATGATTGTTTTCTCTCTCTTTAACTAATTCAATGTGCAAAATCAAACACAGTTTCAGTCTATGTAAATAACATAATTACTAATTAACCCGTACATACCATTAATTGCCACTTTATTCCTCGTTGGTCTTCTTTTCTGTGAAGAAGACACTGAGGAGAGAGCAGGAGTCAGGCCGGAGGAGAGAGCAGGAGTCAGGCCGGAGGAGAGAGCAGGAGTCAGGCCGGAGGAGAGAGCAGGAGTCAGGCCGGAGGACAGAGCAGGAGTCAGCCCGGAGGAGAGAGCAGGAGTTAGGCCGGAGGAGAGAGCAGGAGTTAGGCCAGAGGAGAGAGCAGGAGTCAGGCCGGAGGAGAGAGCAGGAGTCAGGCCGGAGGAGAGAGCACGAGTCAGCCCGGAGGAGAGAGCACGAGTCAGCCCGGAGGAGAGAGCACGAGTCAGGCCGGAGGAGAGAGCAGGAGTCAGCCCGGAGGAGAGAGCAGGAGTCAGCCCGGAGGAGAGAGCAAGAGTCAGGCCGCAGGAGAGAGCAGGAGTCAGCCCGGAGGAGAGAGCAGGAGTCAGCCCGGAGGAGAGAGCAGGAGTCAGCCCGGAGGAGAGAGCAGGAGTCAGGCCGGAGGAGAGAGCAGGAGTCAGCCTGGAGGAGAGAGCAGGAGTTAGGCCGGAGGAGAGAGCAGGAGTTAGGCCGGAGGAGAGAGCAGGAGTCAGCCCGGAGGAGAGAGCAGAAGTCAGGCCGGAGGAGAGAGCAGGAGTCAGGCTGGAGGAGAGAGCAGGAGTCAGCCCGGAGGAGAGTGCAGGAGTTAGGCCGGAGGAGAGAGCAGGAGTTAGGCCGGAGGAGAGAGCAGGATTCAGCCCGGAGGAGAGAGCAGGAGTCAGCCCGGAGGAGAGAGCAGGAGTTAGGCCGGAGGAGAGAGCAGGAGTTAGGCCGGAGGAGAGAGCAGGAGTCAGCCCGGAGGAGAGAGCAGGAGTTAGGCCGGAGGAGAGAGCAGGAGTCAGCCCGGAGGAGAGAGCAGGATTCAGCCCGGAGGAGAGAGCAGGAGTCAGCCCGGAGGAGAGAGCAGGAGTTAGGCCGGAGGAGAGAGCAGGAGTTAGGCCGGAGGAGAGAGCAGGAGTCAGCCCGGAGGAGAGAGCAGGAGTTAGGCCGGAGGAGAGAGCAGGAGTTAGGCCAGAGGAGAGAGCAGGAGTCAGCCCGGAGGAGAGAGCAGGAGTCAGCCCGGAGGAGAGAGCAGGAGTCAGCCCGGAGGAGAGAGCAGGAGTCAGGCCAGAGGAGAGAGCAGGAGTCAGCCCGGAGGAGAGAGCAGGAGTCAGCCCGAAGGAGAGAGCAGGAGTCAGGCCGGAGGACACAGGAGTGAGGAAGAGAGTGAACTCAGTGTCAGTCTCGGTGGTAAGAGGTACAGACAAGTCTGATCCTGGGTCTGCGGCCATTTCTGCCTTTGTGGTTGAAGGGCCCTCAGGTTCAACTGCCAAAGTCACTATTGAGAAGAAAAAAAAGTAGACGTAAGTATAATCTGAGTAATTACAGCTAAAAATGAAACAGCGGAACATCAGTGATTATGTGTTACAATGGCGTTTGTTAGCAACCAGGAAATGACACCAGTAAGGACAACAGATGAGAATGCTGCGTGGGGTCTGGGTGCCGTGTTGGCGGGACGTTGGGGGGCTCGCTACTCCGCCCTTTGATGCTCGAGGAGCAGACATTGTGAGCTGGATTACTGGTGTTGTTTCCTGGTTGCTGCGTGGGGTCTGCGAGACAGCGAGGAACTCAGCCTGAGCGCACACACACACACACACACACACTCACAGCCAGGCTGTGAATGTGAGTGCGTGTGTGCGTGAGGAGATCCACGGAGCCTCGGCTGAGAAAAGATAAGGCTGAGTGAGTGTGTGTGTGTGAGCCGGTACGTCACTATGCCCGTTACGTCACTATACTCAGGAAGAATATTTTTTAAAAAGAGCAGCATCGACAGGTATTTTCTGTGTTAGAGTTTTACTCGCTACAGGGTGTACTTTGAGGGTTTGTGACTCTGCAGACCGTTTACATGCAGGAAAAGCTTCATAACACACAAGGGGACGGGTAATAACCAGAAAAGCATGACATGGGCCCTTTAACCGACAAAACAAGACATAACGACATATTTGTACTACTTGGTAAACAGTGATTCACATTTTTTTACATTTAAAACCAGATAACTGAGCAACTAATTTACAAAAAATGTTAACAGATAAATTGCTGAAATATAGCATGCAGATTTGTATACTTTACCATTAATTAGGCTTTCGTAAATCCTCTTTATTGTAACAAGTGCATTGTTACCATCTTCTGTCTCGATTTGCCATGGACAGATGCAATCGGCCGCAAAACCATTTGTGCGACTCTTGGCAAGAAGGAGGATGGGACGCCGATCTAACATTTTCCATTTGTGGAGCTGGAACACAATGGACACAAAAAAACAAGAAATATTATGTACACAACAGCTTTAAACATTTTCACACACCTAAAGCCATTATAACTCCATTTATTTTGCATAAGTGAAAAATGCACTGATGTGATACGTGTGCACATTGAGGAAGGCACCCCACAATTAACCAGGTGTGATTTTAGACCCCTTTTAGGGGAGACCCTAAAAAAGAACTATAAAAGACGTTTATCGAGCTCGGGTTCACTTTGAGTTTTTTTTACATGGGCATAGTTATTTTTATATGGGTTAGGGATGCCAGCGATTATTCTATTTTTCGAATATTCGTTACAGTCTCCATAATCGAAAATTATTTTTAAAATTCGATTTTATTTATATATATTTTTATTATTATTTATGTTTTTCTTTTTTTTCCTGGCTTAGTTTCAATTCGGCAGCAAATAATCGATTAATATTCGCCAGGGCTGTCCGATTTTGATCATGGTCAGTTTCTGGCATCCCTAATATGGGTCCATTTAACTCTCACATTCAGATATCTGAATAAGCTACATTTAGCTTTGAAACATGTCAGCAAGCTATAACCTATATCATTTCAGGTTCAAAGTTCTGCATTAACAGCACTTCAGATGTAAAGCTGGTGTTACAGGGGAATTTTGAAATGACTGTTCGAACACGGCTCAAAGTCAGAGACTCTGGTAAGCTTAATGAAAGTGCTTTTAAGGGCCTCTTTATTAATACTAACTCTTTCCAGGTCTTGATTGTCTTTCAAGCACTATATTAATATGGGCTGGTTTTGATTCTGTGACATTCTTGGTTTTACCATTTATTCAAAAATGTATATGATATTTCATTTATTTTACTTTTGGAAACCATAGTCACATAATTATGTGTTTTCCATACCATGAAGTTCCAAAATAAAATATAAAACACCAAAATGCAGGTTTTTTTGTAAGATATAATTAGAAAAACATGTACATTGAAGCTCTGATTCTAGGAATTACCACTGGCATGAACTATGTTACTTCTGGTTAAGAAATAATGTTTTACTAAAACTGGGTGCTTGCAAATACAAACACTATCTAACATCAGTTCGAAAAAATGTGTTATGCCTTTACAGATTTAAATACAACGGTGACAACAATTTTGCTTAACACATTACATGAAGTGCAGTAATCGTGCACTAGTCTGTACTTCTCACATAAACGTAATTAAGAAATTAGGATTATTTAAAAAAAGTAAATGAGGGCGACTGTTGGAAAGTATAAATCAATTAAGTAATTTAACAATTTGTATAAAAAGATTAAGATCAGGGATTATTTACACACTTTTTTATGATAACTGACATCTGCAAGAGAAAAAAGCTTACCAGTAAATGTGTCGAGTCATACACTTTGTTGACACTGTGGTTTTTCTTTTGCGTGGCCTTCCACTCCTGTGCAACCTTTTCTTTTTGCTTGGAGAGTTTCTCTTTGTAGGGTTGGATGGCACCACATTGTTTGCATTTTTTACTTGCTACTCCTATGCTTTGCCAGCATGTCTGGCACACTTTTTGAGTAGGCATCTGTAACAGAAACACAGATAATGTCAGGGAGTACCAAAAATAAGAATACTATACTACAAATGTTTACAGGATTCATGTATTTTATTATATCGTGAAAAATCTTGTTAAAACAATGAACTCATGTTTTTTGATCTTTTAGATAGGATGAACAAAAATCACAAGAGTAAGGAAAACAATGTTATACAGAGTCAGTCACATGTTTAAAGTGACTGTTATGAACAACCCTAATCTGTCAATATCTGGTTGATCCAAAAGTTGATGCTCCATCATCACAGAAAATAATACTAAAATCATCATTGCCAGGGGTGTATTGCTAATTCTATAAGTTCTGCATGTGTGCACGCGCAGTTGTGGCTCGTTTTGAAGCTTATGTAACTACTGTCAATTAACACTCCAGCCAGAATCAACAAAGAATGGTCATTTATTAAGTCTGCATTATTGAATAAATGTGTGATTCTTACAGTAAATGCTGCACACAGCTGCGTGATAGTTAAGTGATCAGTGAAGGACCTTTATAAACTAACTCCCTCCTGCTGAGATACAAAGGTTACTATATAAAAAGTGTCCACATTTATTTAGTATCCTATCCATGTGAATATGTTTTAAGTGGGGGTGGACCTCATGTCCTCTAGGGGGGTCCGGAGGCCCCCGGGAAGTTAAATGCATCAATCTTGTGCACTTTGAGGGCAAAATTAACTAAATCTATGGATACATCTGTCAACACCCATATGAAACTTAACTGTATACATTTCAATAATAAAAAAAAATGATAAGAATAATACTTTTTTTAAATGTATCTTTGTGCATATTTAACTATTTACAGTTTTTTTTTTTTATGCATTTGTTGTATGTCCAATAGTATGAATTGTAATGATTTCATCGATGTTTTAGATTCATTCGATTTTTTTTAGGGTGCTGTGTGACGTTGAACCTGCGACCTGCAACCTGTGACCTATGAACCTGTATTTGTATACTACCAAAGGAACTATTGAACCTAAGAACTTGAGTTTCCGACTCCTATTGTGGAACATTACAATAATATAAAAGTGGGCCTTGGAAATATGTAAATCCATATATGGTGACCAAACTGTTTCAGACCCACTGAGATAACTTAGACTAAAGTTAACTGTGTAAACATTACATTAGGTACATTAGCCTCTTAGCCTATCCGTTATCATAGCTAGCTAGCACCAGATGCTAACAACCATCCCCGTTTTAGGTGCCGGAGCGGTGTTCCGGCAGTATTACACCCCTGGTCACTCTTCACTTAATAGATAAATAGTATTTAATATAGTTATAAAGAATGTGACGTGTGATAACATTTGGATCAACCGCATGAACCGATGGATCACATAACTTCCATGCTCACGTTAACGTTAGCTGATTCTACTTTTGGCTAATTTAGTTTTGCTATCATTATTCCTAGGTAAACATAGTAATCTTAGTCACTGTACTAGACGACAAAATAAAACAACATAATACATATCCCAAAATGAATATACTTTTGATATCTGACTACTCACGTTTATTAGCTTGTCTGGGAAATAAATGGATGTTGTCAGTGATGCAGTGACGAGTCCAAAACCCCGGTGAGTTAGCATTTTAACACTTCCGGTTCCCTCGCCTCAGAACCAATGAGATTTCTCCATAGGATTTGGGAAAATAGCTCGAAATAAGGTCTGTGGTCGACACAAATTTAAGATACGGATCACGTTTTGTTCTACGACAGACAGCCGTGATTTTTGAAGAGTGTACGTGTCTGAAAAACGATGGTTGTTAACAGAAGTTGTCGAGGACGTTGTACGTCATTACGCCGCCTCCCGTTGATTTAAAACGCGCCCGTGGGTCGTAAAGGTATACAGGCTGACGCACCCGCTGATTGAAAACGCTGCTCTGGGTCGTATTAATGGGTCGGAAAACAAGGAAAACAATCGACCTATTTGGTCGTATTAGTTGGAGGACTTGTCGATATAGACACTCAGCTGTTTTAATTTGTAACCCGCTGGCTGAGAGATTTACATTGAGTTTTTCTCAGTAGCTGATTTGCTGTGATTACAGCAGCATTGGATAGTTGTGCGCCACCTTTGGGTTGTACTCTGAATCAATGTGTTGGTGAAAAGTTGCTCATTACAGAAACAGAAGAACTGTGCAAAGAACACATCTCTGAGGAGGTATTGACAGTTTGCTTGTGCCTCGTTGTCAAGGCAACAGTGGTGTGAAGAGGTACTGCAGTTTTTGGGGATTTCTGCTGTACAGAGGACAACGTGTGTCTGCTGATTGTATCACATTGATCCAGAGGTCCCTTCCCCCTCAGGACATCCCAATGCCAGAGAGAGTTTCCTTGGAGCCCACTGACCAGGGCCGGTTCTAGCGTTTTGGGGGCCCTGCCACTGACTACAGCTGAAGAGGACAATGAATCATTGACTGTTCTCAATATGACAAGATCAAGAGACAGGCTGGTCTCAGTCTGTTCAGACTCTGAAGAAATCATGCAATGATTTTACAGCATAACTGTTCAAGAGTTTACCAGAAGGTGGTGTAGAACGATATGCTTAGTGTTTAGGAAGGGAGGCTGATTGTTTAATGATGGTCTGGAATGCTGAAAAGATTAAAGTTTAATATCCTTGTTTGGCAAACAAGACATCTGATTATTTTGTCACACATGATAGATCTTGACATAGAATAGACCCTCCAGAAAAACGCGGGCCAAAATCCTTAATTATGCGGGCTAAAATCATTGATTATGCGGCCTAAAATCCTTGATTATGCGATAAAAATGTGGGGTTTTTATGTGATTTTATGCAGGAAAATTGCGGGAAGTTGCGTAATATGCGGAAAGTTGCGAAATATGCGGAAAGTTGCGAAATATGCGAACAGTTGTGAAATATGCGGGAAGCGGAAAAAAGGTGATTATTCTCCCGCACCCTGTTACTAGGCTACTACTGAATGAAAGGGAGCACTTTTAAAGAGTTGCTATGATAAACAAGCATACTAGAAGCAAGCTACATCACAGAAAGACACACACACACACACACACACACACACACACACACACACACACACACACACACACACACACACACACACACACACACACACCTACCTCCTCCTCATTCTGTTTTCATTTACTCGTTCGTTATCTGACCAGCTTCAATATTGTAGGCTACTCACCTCGTTTCTTGCAACCCTCGAAAGGGTTTTGGAGGTTGAAGCCTCTGTGAGCGTGAGTTGCTTGGCTTTCTTGTCCGCAGCAGAAACCATTTTTGAATGTTTGAGCGAATCGAAGTGGGTATTCACAGTCGATTTCCTTTTATGCTCCAACACACAGTTGCACGGGGTACAGAACAGTTTCCCCCCACTTTCGTGCAAGACATTGGGGTACTGCTTTGCCCGGTCTTTAGCTGAAATGTTCGTGGGTAAATGTGATGGATTCGATTTGTTCATCTTGGTGTGTGAATTCCACACCTTTACACGACGGTGTTTGCCTTCTGTGATGCGCGGGCTGATGACGTTGCGTCATCATCACTACTCGTCAAGACGAGTTAACTTTTTAAAAAAAATTCTCAACTTTGTGTGGAAAAATGCGGGGATTATGCGGCCTTTTGATAAATATGCGGACTTTTAAAAATCTGCGGCATTTTGCTGATTATGCGGGAAATTCTGCGATCGCAGAATCGCGTTTTTCTGGAGGGTCTAATAGAACCTAGCTATGGGTAAACGTGTGGACGTTATACCATTATTATCATGAACTAAAAATAAATAGAGAAATAGTATCTGGTTAAAGATGAATGGATTTCATATCCTAGAGAGGATTAGTTATATTGTGAATACTTCACAAGGTATTTACTAATGTATTTTGAAGAACACATAACAAGAACACAAGTCCAGTTTTGTTTTGTTCCTAGATTAAATTGTCCAATACCAAAACTGTTCAGCTTAGGTCTAGCTTTAGACTTTAATAGTAAAAGAGTATTTAGGCTTATTTTTGTATATCTGACATTTTTTAAATATGTTGGCTATTCACTAGATAGAGAGATGGCATTACTCTCCATTTGTTAAGAACATTTCTGAAGATTAAATATTTGTTTCATTTCTAATACTTCTATTTAAGAAGTAATTCTAGAGTAACAAGGCTGATGTTGAAATTGGAAAATGTGGTAGTGGTTTGCATGATGTAAACAAAAAAAGGTTTTGTTTGTTCAACCTCCAGTTAAATCTGAAACAGTAATAATGATTGATTTGGCCAAAGCTTAGTTTAACATCCTGATGTAACATTATGAGGTATGTTCACTTCTAAGGGTAAACAAATTGATAAAATTGATTATTGTTATTATTATTGATTAATTTGGAATA
Source organism: Notothenia rossii (assembly GCF_949606895.1). Taxonomy (NCBI): domain Eukaryota; kingdom Metazoa; phylum Chordata; class Actinopteri; order Perciformes; family Nototheniidae; genus Notothenia; species Notothenia rossii. The sequence goes on from NC_136906.1 coordinate 51,406,599, forward strand.
TTAATTCAAAAGGCTGTTTTCTGCAGGTTCACTTAAGAATGCCTTGCATGAACATTTGTCAGGTATTGTGTTTCCTAGGGGCGGTATATTAATAAAGTGTATTGATAATTTGTTTTTTAAACATCTGAAGAAAATGGTGCCGCGAACACGAGAAAAACTTTGTTGCATTGGTTGACATCAACATAATGATGTCACTAGTACAACTCCAGCTAGTAGAATATTAAAGTCTCTGCAGAGCACGACATGGCCAAAAAGACTGAGACCAAATGACCTTTGACCCTGACTGACAGTGTGACTTGAGAAAAGCACTATCAATGACTGACTCTGGGGCTGACCGAACTTGACTTTAAAACCTGACAGTGTGAGTGTGAATGAAATGTCTGCATGTGATCAGTGCAACTGCATGATTCTAAAACAATAACTAACCAAGCATGTTTTTAGACTAACACATTATTCTGGAGCTCCAAGGGAAACGAGAGGTTTCCTAAAAAAATTTGACATGTTTCTAATATTGATTGAGTTATAACAGGTAACACAGATGCAGAATCAGTGGCCAAGGGGCTACTGAGAGAGTTAATTCCAGAATGAGAATACCAGAGAAGGTGAACTGTGATAATGAAACAATTTTGTAATATTTCAACAGGTATTAAAGTAATTGAGGTTTGAAATATAGAAAGAACATATTACAGTTAAGTTAAAACATAGTAATGTAATGAGATATAATTTAATTTAGACAACATCTTGTAACTAGCCTGGTAAAGAAGTAAAAGCCATAGACTGTTTAGATCATTATTGGGATGTACATTTAATTTAAATTCATAATAGAAAGACACTTGATGACAGTATGTTGGATTTCTGTATTCATTTTTTCAGCTTGATAATATCTAAGCACTGAAAAGTAGAAGCAGTATCACCAGGAAATTATTCACTTTGTCAGTATCATGATTTTTAGTTGTTTTTAATCCATAACATTAGTGTGTTCCATTACCAGAGACATTAGCAGTTCATATTATATTTAGATTTTAAATAGGATCTCAAGGATTTCATTTAAAAATAACACAGATGCTTGTCAGAAATTCAGAGCTATTGAAATATGTTATTTAGTTCACCTGAAGATGTTGGGGTTTATTTTGTTGACACAGGCCAAGTATTACAATTCTGAAGCTGCACTGGCAGACAGGAGGTCTGCAACTAATTTAGAAAACCTGTTCACAGACAGCTGTTGTTTTAAGACACCCCACCAACAGGCTCCAAGCGGCCTACCAGCTGTGGGTCAAACACCTGAGGGCCCAGAAGCCCTTAGCGTAGACTAGAGGGGTGGTTATCAGATTTCTCCACACAGGTTCCTGACGCCAAAAGGGGGACCCAAGGAGCAGGAGGCCGACACAGCGGAGTTCGTCTGGCTGAAGGTCATCAGGTCTAGGTGGCTCAACCCCAGGTTCTCCGGCCTCTACAGAGTGACCCAGAGGACATCTCATGCCGTCCGCCGAGGAGCAAAGGGGGACATCTGGTACTACTGGAGCCAGTGTGCAGCGAGGAAATCACCGGCTAGGACCATGGAGGACATCAGGACGGACCTGGCTATCATCAACGAGGACATCCCAACAGCAGACGACTCGGAAGCTGTCATCAGCGGACTGGAGGAGAAGGACCTCGCGGACATCCCTACAGCAGACGACTCGGAAGCTGGTGTTAGTGGGCTGGGGGACTTCTCGAGGCAGCAGAGGAGTCTACTTCTCTCTGATCAGATTCATCAGTTCCACCTTTGAAGGAAAGGCCGCATCTCCCCCTCCCTACCAGCTGCCCTTGTTGGCGTATTCCGCTGAGGGGGGGGGGGGGGGGGGGCCTGAGGATTCAACAACACACAAGGATGCTGCTTTCTGGCACTCAGGCTCTGACTCTGATAGTTCCTTCACTGACATTGAAAGGTGTGTTCTGTTCCCAAAGGTTTACGGTTGGGGGACAGACACAGTAGCAAAGAATGACAGTAGTTGTGTTTCAAATGTCTTATGTGAGTTGGTCGCGTGGGGCAAGACCAAAAGGGAGAATTGAAGAATTATTTGAATTATTTGAAGGATTAAAGTAACGTGTTATGGCAGGAAAGTTCAATCTGGTATATTAATTTTAATGTCACCTTATATAGAATTTGTGTTAAACTTGTGATTTCTGCATTGAGTGACTTCTGCCTAGCAGATACCAAGAAGAGGCCCCTAGGGTCTCTCTGTTAATTATCAATGGTTCTTGCAATTAACAGGGGAATTCCCAGATACATTTTCAGATATAAGGCAGTTAAAGTCTTGTAGAATTAATGATTTATCTCCTACACATCCTGCAGGCCTTGAGACTTGGGTCACCCAGCAGTAAACGAGATAAACGTCCTTTTGAGCTTATCAATAAAATGTATTCATTCCTAGTAAGCTGACTTTGGGGTGAAGTGAAGTTCAGGGAAGACATTAAGCCACAAGAACAATTAACTTATGTTGGTTGACTGATTCGGTGACTGTCATGGGACGATGGCGTTTGGATATTTACAAATATGGATTTCATAGGGAAAAACAGGTGACTGTTGTGTGATAAGATACATGATAGGATGTGTGTGTTGAAGATGTTTAGGGGGAATGAGTATGTGTCCTGTCAAAGAGTCCTCTGTCATGAATCAAATCATTGATTGGGGGATCTGCCTAAGGGCAGAGGGACAAACACACACACACACACGCGAAACTCCTCCCCACCTGTGTATAAATGTTGTGATCATTTTGAAGATCGGCGCTCTTGTTTTTGACTTGCCGTTCCTGAGATGTGTCTCACACGGTGGTAGAACCTGAGCCCGGAGTACTCTGCAGAGTGTTTCGTGATTAGGTGATGTATTTGTATGTTTTTGCCATTAAAGCAGATTATTGTTTAACCCTTATCCTGGCTGCTTTGAATTTTTCCTTCTTTTGAGAACCCGCTCATATAGGAACGGCGCGGAGCAGAGATTCTGCCCCAACATTATCTTTTGCTTTTCATTTGTAAAAGACATTTAACTAAGTTGTTCTTTAAGAAAGACAGTGCAACAAAGACATTTTCTATAAAAACGAAGCGTTTATTGTTGGACACCTTTAGTTGAGTTTAAGCACTGTAGTAAGTTTAATTTGAAAGAGCCATGGAAGAACTAACCGAGAGGAGCCACAAGAGGGAGCAAAAGCCCACGGAAAAGGCCAAAGAGGAGAGACTCCACAGACTAAATGGATTAAGCAGAGCGAAGGTGGGCCAGCGCACCAAGAAGGTTAATGAGCTGAAACGTCTTAAAGAAAATGATAGCAATGTGGATAGAGTGGAAGAAGAAATTCTGAATGACTTTGCTAAATTATATGGAGAGCTTAATGACATTAACAAGGAGTACGTAACTCTCTTACCTGAAGAGGAGGCGTCTGAAGACCAGCAACACTGGTTTAATCCCAAGTCAGCAAACATTGAACAGTTTGTACGCATAACTGAAAAATGGATTAAAGGAGTACGCGAAGGCACAAAAGAGGACCGTGAAGAGGAAGCCTGCTCGTCTGAAGTAGATGATATCAGGCCTGAAGACATCGCCTCCAGAGCCAGTAACCATACAGTGGCTTCCTCTACCGTTTCTTCTGCGCGCAGGAAGGCGGAGGCTGAAAAGGCACTACTGCTAGCTCGAGCAGCATACTTAAAGAAGAAGCAGGCTCTTGAGGAAGAAGAAGCCTCTCTAATACAGCAGCAAGCAAAGCATCTCCAGCAGCTCAAAGCTCAAAGAGAACAATTAGAGCTGGAGGCAGCTGTAGCTGAATTTGATGCAAAGTTAAAGGTGCTTGACGGGTATGAAGACCAGCAGGATGGTATGAGCAGCTACCTCAAACGCAGCCAACGTCATGGCAAGTCAGAGACATCTGGCACCGGATCCAGAACTGCTTCAAAACCAGCTAAACATGGTGAGAAACTTGCCTCAGCACACCTACTAAAAGGAACTGTCAAACCACGCCCAACAGAGTCAAGCATGTGGAAGGACAAGCAGGATGGAGCTTCTGATGCAGCACACGGACCGGGCCCCAGAGAAGGTCACCGTACGGGCCCCAGAGAAGGTCACCGTAGAGGGGAGGAGAGGGACAGCTACGATGTGATGCAGCGTTAAAGTCAGATTACTGAGATGCTAGTAAGGCAGCATAACCTGTCTCATCTTCCTAAACAAGACTTGCCTGTGTTCAAGGGAGACCCGCTCACCTACAAGCCCTTTATAAGAGCCTTCAACCATGTCATCAACAGCAAGGCAGAGAGCAGCAGCGATAAATTGTACTACTTGGAACAGTTCACCGGAGGGGAACCTCAAGAGCTTGTCCGCAGTTGTGAGCACATGGCACCACAGAGAGGCTACAAAGAAGCCAGGGCTCTACTCCAGAAACATTATGGTGATGAACTTAAAATTGCTACCGCCTATATGGATAAAGCTCTAAAGTGGCTACAGATCAGATCTGAAGACGGAAAAGCTCTGAATACCTATGCCCTTTTCCTGATTACGTGCCGTAATGCCATGGAGGACATAGAGTATATGGACGAAATGAACAACCCAACTAACATGAGAGTCGTCGCCTCAAAGCTCCCATACAAAGTGAAAGAAAGATGGAAGAGTGCTGCTTTCGAGGTTCAAGAGAAAAAGGGACGAAGTACTGCTGTACGCAGCGTCAGCGTGAAGACCAAGACCAGTGTCTTAGTGAGACCGATCACAAAGCTCTGTCTGCTTCTCGAAGCAGTGTGATGGCCCCCCCCCCACCAAGGAAACAAAAACGGACCTCCAGTAAAAAAAAATATATAAGTTCGTAAAGTTGCTTAATGATGTTTAGATTATATGGTCCTATTTAAGTTTATTTTTAGTAATTGGTATGCTCCCCGCCTAGCCAATTAGGGGCCGGAAATGTAGGAGCCATATGTTAAAATGTATATTTGAATATTATAATCCTTTGTTATTAGTGCTATCATATCATTTATTTGAACCAGCCGTGTGAAATTGACGGCATAGACGACCGCAGCTGTACGTGATTACGAGACGTTATAGCCAACGGCAGCTGCTGTTGATTGGGGTGTGAGAAGGAGAAAGAACCACCGAGCAACATCGTTTTTTGACCTGAGAGAATATGTGTTTGTATTTGATACCTTTTTGTGTAACTAAAAAACAAACTATCCTGAGACGTATTTTGTCCGAGTCAAGCTTATTTGCTATCCGTGAGCCGAATTTTGGATTACTGGAACTACAACTGTGGTGTTAGAAAAAGCTGTATTGAGAACAACATTGGTTGCCATGAAGGATGTGAAACGCACCTCTTTGGTTGAACCAATAAATGAAAGGTGGGTCAATTTGACGGGTACAGCCGTTTCTTCTTAGCATTATATACTTTACAATTATTATAATTATAATTATAATTATTATTATTATTATTATTATTATTAATGGACATATCAACTAAAGACATTTTATTTGGTTAGGAAGTTCTGGATTAAAGATTGAATTGACTTTATCAAAAGTTTTATAATGATGTTTACATTCTAGGAGGAAATGATTTTCATCCTCAATTTCATGGCAATGTTTGCACAACCTGTCATTTACAGGAGTATTTGTGTATCGACCATATTCAATAAGAAGTTTATGGTTGTTAATTCTAAAGCGTGTCAAATGGATTCTGTCTACAATTGCATGGCAAGGACATGAAGGACAATGACAGATAATTTTCAAAACCAAAATATTATTAAGTATAGCCATGATAAAAGAAATCAAAAAGCATACAGTATCTACAGAATGCACTCTTTATAGAACAATGTATGCTAGGAGTCCTAACACAGGGCTGCCAACATTTGAGTTCAGCTTGGAGTAAGATTTTTCTTTTTTGAACCGAAAAAAGAAACGTTCATGTGTACAGTGTTACAAATGTATTGAACATGTACAGGGTTTCCAATTAATGTACCGGGCGCTACAGTGGAATACGCACATACACAGTGTACCCGCAACTCTTACAATCAAGTGCTATTGAGAGCAAAATAAATGTATGGTAAACAGATTTTCTTTTTCTTTATGGATATTTTACAAATCACTCACCTTTTAAACTGTATTCTTGTTTCACTGTCATATAGTATTTCATAACTGTTTTACATTTATTCTCATAAATGGTGACCGAAACGTATGAGACCCACTGAGATAACTAGACTAAAGTATCTAAACAGAGTCCCTTACCTCACTGAGCTGTAGTTATCTCTCAGTCTGACAGGACAGAGCTCTCCCTCTCATTGTTTTAGAAACAGCTTTTAATATCCGTTAAAGTCCATGTAATGTCCAAAATAAAAGTTATTCTGTGTTAATAAATCGCTTCATCACTTTCCACTGTTTCATTTGACATATCAACATCAATGATTCTTTCCATAAATACCCCCCAAATAACATGAAATGTGTGCCACTTTCCCGTGTTATTCCGCTCCGGTAGCGAAAAGCTTGCCAGCCATTAACCCAGCTGTGTGACGTCACACGTGGCAAACACCAGCCTCGTCTGGATTGTTTGTTTTGTATCCTTCCGCTATTTTCGCTCAACATATGTGTAACCGGACCTCGCTAAACTTTTTTTATCTAACAATTCATGATGGGGAAGCGATGTGTAGTTGTGAGCTGTGAATGTTTCCTGATTGCTATAAACATTGATCATGGGTGCTGGAAGATTGTGCACAAAACTCGGGTCAGAATTAAGTTACTACAGGTGTTATGCCAGCTTGAGCTAAATGTCACCAGAGTACAGTGAACTTGCCTAGTGACTGAAATATATAAAAGTTGAAGTGAAATAAGTAAGGCCAAAAATGAATTACGTCTGAATATCTTTATTATTTTTACCACTTTTAATTATTTGTGGGCTCGCACATATACCAAAATAGACTAATGTACACTGCAATAAAGATAAAATGTTACAAGTGAAAAATTAACAAAAGAACCCTTTTTTATTTATCAAACAGTAAATTAATACAATCTTACAAATTTGTGATTTGGAAAATGTTGTTATATTTACATGTTTCTTTGGAAAAATAATATTGTAAATGATGTACTTTGTAAATTATTTACATCATGCGAAACCATTTTAACCAGTTCAGCTGCATGACTTATGTCAAATTACAGATTTGGCCATTGAAATCCCTGATAGCGGCCTCCCGGCTCAGGGTAAGTCTTCCGTATCTCGGTTACAGCACATGCAGCGGGACTCTGATTTTTGGGCCGAGTAGGCCTACACCCCAGCACCAACGTACAAACTGTCGATAAGCTGTATATCGATACTTCCTAATGAAAAAAAAGTATACAGATTATAAATATATTTGGAGAAAAATAAAATGTTATGTAGTAGCCTACTATTATGTAGCAATGGTTACAAATTGGCTTATAACATGATATTTGTATTTTACTTATACAAAATAAATATGAGGTTATACATGACTGCTTGACAGAATCATAGACCTCTTATATATTTCCTCACATGTGTAGTTGTTTCTTTTCTCAAGCATACATTGAACTTGCATACACAGAAAAAATAAAAGCCAAGCTGTTTTTGACTGCTTGAAATAGTTTAATGGTATCTTTAAAAGTGTACCATATCTGTAGCGACTAAAAGTATTATATGAAAGCAAAGCTGCAATAGGCAGTTGGGTCAATCAATATTTACTTACTGGTGTAGTGGGCCATCAACTGCTCTGCGTTGTTGTTTGTATTGAAGATACGCTATTTTCAGTGTCCAAACACTGAGACAGCCTTCTCTAAAGCCTGGGTGGCTAATAATGCACCTTGGTTTCTCGTCGGTGTCTTCTATCTGGCAGAGTCCTGCACGGGTCTGATTTTCAAGACCCGCTCCCGCCCCGCACCCGTGACGTGCAGTACCGAACCCGCCCCGCTACCCGCACATATTGCCAATTAGTCCCGCAACCCGACCCGACCCGCCGGCACATGATCCGCAACCCGACCCGAACCCGCATATATATAAGCAGTGACAACGTGCAATTATTAACACACGCAGTTGCATATTTGGCTCAAAAAGCCTGGGATGTTGTTTATTTTCTCCATCTAGGATGACACCAAAAGCCTCCCAGACGTTGGATTTCGCTCTTGAGGAAGAGTTATTGAAAATGCTGTATTCTCCGCTATAGAGAGCTTCACCTCAGCCATTCAGAATGTGGTGAGCTATGCAGCAGATAGATGCACTGCAGAGGTTATGATTATGCTCGGTACCGCGGAGGAGAGGTCTGAGGATTTAAACATTAAACTAAATTATTATTGTTTAAATATATTTATTATGCAACACCCGCAACCGGACCCGCATCATCTTTGTTTTACCCAGAAGTGAACCCAGAAAAAAGCGTTTGAAAAAATACCACCCGCAAATCACCTTTTTTGCGGGTCACCCGTCGGGTACCCGCGGATACCCGACCCGATGCAGGACTCTGCTATCTGGTCAGTAGGTTGCAAACTGTCTATTTGTTCCATCACCTGCCAGATCTCTCTGCAGCATACACATTCATCTGCAGTGGGCATGCTTTCACAGCATTGACATGTAGGCTACACCTGAATATTGTACATAACATTAAAAAACAAAACAATATCTGCCGGACGTGTGAGGAACCGATGACAAATTAAGATCGACATTTAGTGCAGGTCAAACTAAATAAAACAGAATTTACCATTCAGTATTGCCGACTCGAGTCTCGCCGGCTGCGGAATCCGCTTCTCTTTCACAAGTTTCTGCCTCGTTGTTCGATTGCTGGGCAGGAGGCTCGTACTTATAAGGCAAAATGCCTTGAAGTGAAAGGCTAGCTGGTTCACTCTCTACTTCTGTAACTGAATCCAGATAACCCACTGAATCTGAGCTTGAATGATCGCTGTCGCTGTCGCTGTCTGAAGTTATCGCGTTGCTTGCCATTTGGACTGATTTGATCAAATGGCAATGTTTGCCACGTGTGACGTCACCGCTCGTTCGGGAGTGATCGGGGGCGTACTCGGCAAACTTCGGAACCAACATCGGTTTTTAACGTATATGTCATTTAATTATGACGAAACTTTAAACATTTTTATTTATTTTTATTCTGGTGATATCTAAACTACATGTTAAAAAACACCTGTGTTAGATGCATTACATGGCCTTTAAGCTAACCAGATGCTAACAACAACAATGCAAATAGTGAGTTTGGTAGAAATATACTGTATAATAGTAAAGTTATTTAAGATGATGCCATATTTATTGAAGATTTTACACTATAAATATTCCCCAAAATTATTCAAAAGCATATTCTTCCAAACTCCTTGCTGTAGTATGACCACCAGGAGATTATTGATGTGTTTGGTGAGTTTGGTATTAATAAGCTGTATAATACTGATTGAATATTATTGTATTCTCTTTTTTCGGAGTTGCACTTTGCAGACGGTCCCTGAGCAGAGCAATCGTTTCTTCTCCGGTTGCGGATAGAGACCAATGTAATGTGCCCAGCTCGGAGGACGACGCGTACTGGCTTTTTTTTTTAATCAAAATGTGATTGTAGTTCGTTGTCAACCTTACCACGGTACTTAGGAGACGTCATTTGTGTCTGAATAACGTTTTCATCAGTTATTGATCCGTGAAATCAGAATCTTCCAATATCGTTCCAACTTTACTGAACTAAGCCAGAAGACCGTCTCATTTCGTAGACCGCTCGGTTTGCTGTTCCTTCACTTTATTGTTATATTTATATACATTTGTTTTGGACGAAAACTTAGCGTGAGGAAAGGCAAGTGTGGCGTGAGTGCGTGAGATATGGGTTAATTGCGTGACTCTCAAGCTCAATGCTTGAGTGTTGGCAGCCCTCCCTAACATAATAATGGTACAATATAGTTGAATAAATTCCATAGTAGTTAATCAATAAAATAAAGAAAGCATTCCAGAGCATTCACGTGCACACGGAGCATTCCGTGGATTGTTCCTATCCGAATTGTGGCAATGTTTCGCGATACAATGAGGCATATTTCAATAGAATTGTGAGAGTAACTCGAGTAAAGAACATGAACAAAGCACATACGTCAATTTGTCCTCGACACCAAACGCATAGTTCACGTCATTTCAGGTAAAATAAGTCATGTGACTCGTCAAAATGGCGCCGCCCACAGTGTTGATGTTATTTCGGTAATTAATCAGCTTAAAATCACTGATAACATCATCGGATAAAAAAAAAAAAAAAAAGACTGGCAGACTGCTCTTTTTTATCGGATGATAATTATTTAAAAATGCGTGTCATGAGGATTCCCTCCCTTTAACAATGGCAGCTTCGACCACATTAACAGGGTCACGTGTATAAGACTCGATGTGGATTTTGGTTGGTCTCAAACATGGACTTTTTGTGTCTTTCCATAGTCTTTGAAATGTCTGTTCATTCATTATTGTGAGTCAGAATCCCGCCTAGACGTAACGATACCACGCCAGTGTCTATCTCAAAGTTAACAAACTTACTATCCAGCTTCACTTCAACCATGTATGGGTCTACTCGTCTCAGGTGCACTTCACTCATGCGTCCCAATCTGAACCTCATCTTATTCAGAATGAATGTATCTTCTTCTGAGCTATCACTTTGGCTCTGTTGCTCTCGTACTTTATGAGAACTGTGATATGTGGTTTGCCTCCTTTCTCTCTTTGGGTCTGCATTTTTGCTGCTGTTTCCATTCTGTGTAGATCTACTACGACAAGCTCTGGCAATGTGTCCTATTTTTCCCACATGCATGACATTTCTCTTTTTTAAACTTACAGTCTGCTGCTTCATGCTTGGTTCCCTTGGATCTACTAGTGGAGTGCACGCGGCGCGACTTGGTGGGCGGTACCCTGGAAAGCAATCTCTGCAAATGCGTGAGATTTGAGAGCTCTGACTATGTCAATATGTATAATATATTTCGCGGGCAGGTAGCCTACATTGAATTAGAAGTAGAAGAAGAAGAAGAAGAAGTATAGGTAGAAGAAAAAGTAGTAGAAGAAGAAATAGGCTAACGCTACGAACAGGCACAACACTGTTACTCTGTTTTTACTGACAAGTAACATTTTATTTCACCTTGCTCTATGTTTTTTAATGCATATTCAAAAACGGGAGCATTTTCGGGAGTTTCAACCGGGTACCGGCCACCGAAAATGGGGACTTTGCCCGGAAAACGAGGACGTTTTGGTCACCCATCCGATTGTTTTTACAGCTAAGGACGCACGCTAACATGAATTAAGACTACAAGCTCACTTGGGGTTGAGACTTTTTTACACGTTGCTTCACTGCCTGCCCACATATCTGATCTTGACATAGTAATGTGTATTGGGGAAAATAATTATTTAAAGTTATTTTATAATTGTGACATTTATCGTACTTTTTGATGGATGAATGATGCTCAAAGTGAGGGGCGGGCGGCTGGTGGAAATATCTTTGGTGGGCCTATGGAAATGGTGACCAAACCATAGGGGGATCCGGGGGGATGCTCAGAACATTTTGAGAAATGACCCCTTAAATTATGACCTCTGGTGATGTTGGTCGGACATCGTTTCTACAGTATAAACTGTGCAACAGAACAGTAGGACCACACAAACTGCAGAACACTGGTGCTTCGGGAACTATTGGCGTATTCGTTATTCTCGCTTCCCAGGAGAGAAGCTTGAAGAGTAAGAGACCAATGGAGTCTCTGGCATAAGGTTCAAATGGGTACTATAATTAAAATGGCGCGGTAATGTTACAGACAGAAGATTGTTCAGAGAGAGAGAGAAGCTGAAGCTTCCTCTCGCAGTGGCGGCCGTGGAAAAGAGACCCCAGACACATTCGTTCTTCCCGCTTGCATCCCCCTTCGCTCCTCCTCTCTGGAGGCTGTGTTGACGTAGGGGACCTCCCCCCTCGGTCTTCTGTGTCCGATATCGCGCATAACAGAGGATTCAGAAATTGTAGTACATTCCATACATAACTAAACACGCCTTTTCTCCTCATACTATCTTTCATGACTTTTTATTTATTGCATTTTAAAGGCTGTGATCGTTATTTTTAGTAATACTGGAAGTACTTTACGGCAGTTATCATTTATGGTAGCCCCGGATGTCGTCATAGCTACGTACGTCTGTAAACAAAACTTATTTAAATAAACTGTATCTTCATTTAATATTCAGCAATAATAATATCTCGACGTCTATTGATGTAATAATAATAATAATAAATTCGATTTATAAAGCACCTTTCATTGCTCACAGCAATCCCAAGGTGCTACATGACACATAATAAAAACAAACAAAATAAACACAAGTTTAATCAAACGCTTTTGTTAAAAGAAAGGTTTTTAAGCCTTTCTTGAAGGCATCAGTGGTCTGTGGAGTCCTCAGGTGGTCTGGGAGGGAATTCCAAAGACGAGGAGCAGCTGCACAGAAAGCCAGATCCCCCATTGTGCGGAGTTTGGTCCTGGAGGGCGAAGCCGATGGTTAGTTATGGAGCGGAGGTTGCGTGTGGAGGTTTGAGATGTGAGAAGTTCCTTCAGGTATGGAGGAGCGTTCCCGTGGATGCATTGATGGGTCAGTAGTGTCATCTAATGTAGTGTTAAAGTCAGTAGGCTTTGGTGTGCAACACTCCGTGTCATTTTCACTTCTACATTCACATCTCTAGAAAAAGGAATATTAGCCACATGCTAAATGCAGGGTTCTTACACCTTTTCCAAAGTCAAATTCAAGCACTTTTCAAGCATTTTCAAGGTGCATTTTCAAGCTTTTCAAGCAGCGTACAGCTGTTGTAAATTACATATTTATATGCACATACTTATACTCAAATGATTATTCCCCTACTTCACATTAAATCAGATGTTCTTTATGCTATAAACAACCAAATCTGTGTTTCGTAATAGCATTCTACATAAGGATGAAAAATTAAAGATAAGAAAACAAAGTTTAATATTGTAAAATGAGTGACCCATATCATATATAGTAGACTGGGCATCCCATATAACCTGGCTGAGCCAATATAAAACAATCAGCCAACTAACTTTTCAATAAATTCTTTATTAACTTTTTTAACATTTTTGAGGTCCTTTTAGGGTGGCAGTAAACATACGGCTCTCCAAGGACAAAACCATTGAAACACAAAGCTGATATAAAAAAAAGCATGTGCAGAGATCCTCTTTCTGTGTAAGAGTTTTGGAGGTTTCCAGGGAATTTTTTTCAGAATATGAAACTTTTATTGCCAAAATCTCCCGATAAATACATGTTTGAAGCTTGTAAAGGGAAGATGACAGCTCTCCCTCGCACTAATGCTTTTACGTAGCGATGCTCCCCCCTCCCTCCCGCTGACATTATGAATGTATGGCGTATAGTAATCATAGATAACACGGCAGGGTCCGTTACAGTTTGTTTTCATCTGATTTCAAATAAACAAAGTCTGGGCTTTCAGAATATTAAACTTGTTTCGGCAAATTCAGATGATAAATACAACTTTGAAGCTTGTAACGGCATAATTACAAGCGGAGAACGGAGTAACTTTACGTCAAAGCAGGCATAACAACAGCCGGTGTTTCTCGTGAGTGTTTTCCCCGGGAAACTAACACAATACACACAAACGCAAAAATACACAAACACACACAGACACACACACACTCGCGAGCTTCACCCAGACCAGTAATACAAACGAAAATATGTTTCCTCCGTTAGAAAGCTAGGAATATCCTCTTTCCAACAGTGTATAACTCAAAATGTGTCTTCGGGTCAATGTGACTGATTTCGATGGAGCAAGTTTAGGCACGAAAAATACTACCAGTAGAAATACATTGCTTTTATGTGCTTCATCCTCTGAAAACCACAGGATGGCGACTGTCGCACATACTGACATAGGTACGCTCCTTTTTATTATTGTCACTTGCATAAGCAATTATCCCACATCGAGTTCGCTAATGTTACTAGCTTAAACAAACGTAACATGCAACGTTAGCCTAATCCAAAATGCTCTACTACGGCTTACCTTTCATATGGCTCGTCAGCGCAGACTCTCCCATCGCAAATAATTGAAATTCTTTGTGGCAAACTGTGCAGAAGGCGAATCGTTGGGTTGATCCTCGTTTTAGCCACAGCTTGTATTTCTTTTCGGATAGCCAACGCTCGTTAAAACAGCAACCTCCTGGCATACTGTCATTCTCTCATTAGAATGCCCAGGTCACACAAAATAAAACACTTGCAGGTCGCGCGCATAGCGCGGGAAGGCCGGAGTGGAGCTGTTTTATGTAGAAGCGAAGCAACTAAGCTCGCTCCGACTTCTTTATTTTCTTTTAATCTAAAAAGCGAACTATTCAGTCAGACAGCAATTTATTGTAAAAGTAAAGCATTTACAATTTCAAACACTTTATCTCAAATCCAAGCACCATTCCCAAAATTCAAGCACTTTTCAAGTCATGAAAACACCTCGTAAAAATTCAAGCATTTTCAAGGACTTCAATTACCTGTACGAACCCTGTAAATGCTTAACCGGAGATGAAGGATTTTCAGAATAAAAGCTTGTCATTAAGATTGTGCGAGAACTTCAGTTTTTTTCAGAATAAAACAGCTTTCAAAGCCGACGGTATGTTTAAATTAAATTATGCCATAGAACATTGATTTTAATTTCTAACAGAATACTCAAATGATTGACTTCCCATTTAAAATCAGGAGACTAAATACGAACATGGTGTGTGTGTGTGTGTGTGTGTGTGTGTGTGTGTGTGTGTGTGCGTGTGTGTGTCATACTTGCCAACCCTCCCGATTTTCGCGGGAGACTCCCAAATTCATTGCCCTCTCCCGGTGTCCTCCCGGGGTCATATTTCTCCCGCATTTCTCCCGCATTTCTGACAAAATCAGATTTACTCACGACTGTTTCCACTCTTTACAGCTACACCATTGTTTGGTTTCCATGGTAGCGCGTCGCTTTAGCAGCGAGCGCAGCTCCAAGTCTGAGAGGGTGAGGAAGATAGTCACAGAAAACTGAACAAGAATCGACAACTCAACCCTCTGCTCACTCCTTTCCTGTAAAATACAGGTCCAGCCCATGCTCCATGCTGCTACAGGCATTGCACTTACAAATACAATAAGCATGTACATGTTAATCTACAGCTCCGGCGATCCACTAGCACCCAGAGTCTCCTGATGTCAATGGGGAGCTCATTCCACCATTTTGGAGCCAGGATAGCAAACCCACGTGTTTTTGCTGATGGGAACTTCGGTCCCCCTCGCAGTGTGGGTGAAGCAAGCTGTTTGGCTGATGCAGAGCAGAGTGCACGTGCTGGGGTGTCAGTTTAACCATGTCCTGGATGTAGGAAGGGCCAGATCCATTTGCAGCATGCACTGTAAAAAATAAAAAAAGTTTTTTCACAGAAATGACTGTATTATTTTACAGACCTTTCTTGTTTTTCTATATTAAGTGTAAATAACATAAAAATACAGTAAATTACTTTTATTTAAAATAAATAAAGGTTTTATTCTGTAAATTGGTTTGATGAGAAATTATCGTTTTTTTACAGGATAATTCCATTGTTTAATTGTCTTGAATGTTAAATTACATTGAATTCTATGTAAAAACACATAAAATACACATAATGTTACTGCATGTAAAATGAAGGCAACTTTCTTTTTTTTGTTGCAGTAAAACCTTAAATTGAATGGAACAAAATGTAAAAAAACAAAAAATAACTGCATTATGTACTGTTGTAGAATACAAAGAAATCTTATTATAAAGCATCTCTAAAATGTTAATTAAATGTATACATCTTCACAAACATTTTAATATATTGCAGAAATACCCAAAAATGATTTTGTGTAAATAAAGTAGTTTTCATAGTATATTAAAAAAAAATTAAAAGTAAAAAGAAAGTGTCAAATAAAAAAAACGTAAAATGTATGTAAAAAGCACTTGAAATGGAATCCAGCCATAAAACAGCAGACAAGACAAGCAGGATTGGAATGAGTCCACAATACTCCTGATTGGTTGATATAAACATCATCGAAAAAACCTGCCAATGAGCACTGTCCGCGCCTTTCAATCCAATTTGAAACTTCCACGTCAGTTTGAGCGGGTCTCCTCCTGCTGGAGCTACAGCTGTCTGTGTGTCTGCTCGAGAGTTTATGGACTAATATCGGGATAGTTTTACATCTACACGTTAAATATGAGCATCGGAACGTCAACAGAAAACAGAAGACTTGAGATCTGGTGAGTCCTGCAACTTTAATGGAGTTAAACATGTATTTAGATAATCCTTAGTTTGTGAATGTTTAATTGTGTATTTAAGGTTACGTTTCTTCTTCTAGTTCAGTGAGTTTTGAGTGATGAGACATATACTTTAAGGGAATCTGTGTGGAATCTCAGCTTTCATATATGATACGTTTGTGCAGATAGCATGAAGTAAAAAAGATCGCTTTTGCGAGTTATGTGCTAAAGTAGCGTTAGCCCCGTTAGCACTTAGACTTGTGTTTCGTTTAGTTAAAAATGGTTAATATCGTCAGTTAGCTGAATTTCTTCCCGTTAAGTGGGTAACCATCATTAATAGGTTGTTACATTTTAAGAAGTCCTGAGATGCTGTTTCTTGCAAGATGTCCCACCAGCGGGACAATCGGGCTATACAGCGTTAACAAGGTGGCTGCTAACGTTAGCTTACAGCTTATTGCAGTGCTGCCGCCACCCTCTCGTCTCCAACGCGGGACGATTACACATAAACGTGCAGCAGGGTGTCACAGTGTTGTGGCCAATCTTATTGTAAAGTTGCACAGCTTTTTTACTGCGGAATCCAGTTTGTTAATGTTCAGTAGCCAACAGCTAGCTTAGCATAAACTGCTAACCACTAACGTTTGGCTAACTTCCTCTATATATTACAAGCTAACATGACTAGCTAATGTCACACTGTGTGAACTAAAATAGTTGTTGTATTACTACATCATACATGCTTGGTCCAAATCTCTGCTAAAATTATTATTTTTATCAAAATTATCATTAAAGTATCTTTATTTTACTTGCATTTGTATCACACTTGGCATAAACTATTTTAGTTCATCAATAACAACGGGAAAATTAAAATAATGATTTGTGGTAATCAAAAACAATGTATTTAAAGAAACACTCAGCCATGCATGAAATAACATTGGAAAATAATACAGGTAACTTTTTACCCATGTTGTGCCTTAGAAGTGTAGTGATACAAACATGATTTTTACTTAAAAAAGTAAGAAAGTTAAAATGAAAATTAGAATTGGTGTTGATCAAAAACAGGTTAATTGAAGAATTCCTGGAAGTAATTTATTGCAAAGATATTTACAATTTAAACTAATTTGGGTCACTTTTGACTCATGTTGGTTGTATGTTGTGTAACAAAGGGTTACCATGACAGCTGTGATGTTCACTCTTTTGACAGAGCACCAGTGGACAGTGAAGACTATGGAAGAGAAGATGTGATGGCTTTGTGTGGAAAGCTGCTGACGCCAGCCAGTGACTCCTCATCAGTCTCTCCAGGCAGCACCCAGCTATTCTTCCATCTTGCAGATGAAAAGACTTTGATATGTGAGTAATAACTAACTTGTGTCTAACATAATATTGAATGTCAGTGTTTCCCCTAGGTTTACTGCTGATATATTCTTTAAATCCTCTGGAGCAGAGAGAGGAGCTGTGGATTATTGTTATTGATTAATGCATCGGTGTTTCTAACGGCCCGTCTACACTACAGGCATGAAAAAATCTTGAAGCTGGGCGTGTCTGAAGCTTGGCGATTTTTTGCGAGCAACCAATCACATGAATCTCCCGCCCCCGACATACAAAGCAATAGCAATGTTAAAACGAAGTAAACTGGATATAAACTCTCCAAACAGGCGAAAACCTATCAGTTTCACCCACTGTCTCTGCCACCTCCCTCCATGCCTGGTTCCTCCGGTTTGTATCCCGGTAAATAGTTCCGGTCGTAAAGAACCGGGTGATTTGCTACCGTAATATCTCGTTTGGAATATGAGGAAATGAACTGCGGTCTGGCTCTCCCAGCTTGCACGCGGTTTGATTGGCTGAGCTTGCACTGGCGGGATTTGCATAAACGGAATTTGATTGGCTGATGCCAAGCATCGAGCTTCAAAAGTTGAACATTGTTCAACTTTTGATGCCGATAGATGCTCGTGATGCTTGCAAAGCCATGCCATGCTCCCCACAATGCAGTTCGGCGAAGATTAAAAATCTTCTACGTCACCCCATTCAAGTGAATGGGCGAAGCGTTGAAAGCATTTTTTGATGCCTGTAGTGTAGACGGGTCAAAAATGCTAAACTCAACTTAAAATGAAAGCATTTAGTTTATTTAATAAAAGAGCTCATGTTCAATGTGAAAAGTGACCGTAGATATAGATTATTTGCAATTTGATGCTATATTTAAAAAAAAAATATATATATATATATGTCATTTTTTTTTTTAAACACCTCGAATTTCAGGGAGGGGGCCGCGGGGCTCCGTTGGCGGGGCGCAGCTCCCCTCCAAGACTATGGTAGGGGAAGCACTGAATGTGGTTTAGTAAAGTATTTCAAAATACCCCACATTGTACATGTACAGGACAATCAGACCTTGTTCAACAAAGATCATCAGACAAGCAGCAGAGAGTCTGAGTTTGAAGAAAACCCTAAAATGTTATTTAGTGTTGTTTAATCAATCAATATTTACTGGTCTTGAATTTCCTCACTGGATTACAAAATGCTCGAATCTCATTGTACAGGGACATTATGCAGATGTAATCACCTGAAGATGAAAATATAGATTCAGCGATATGTACCATTTTAAGGAAATAGACTGTTAGTGGTATTGACCGAAGCTCCACAGCTGTAGCTAGGCGCTGCTAATGAAAACTCAAGTGCTCCATTTGTTGGTTTTTCTTTTTTATTAAGAATTGAACAAGCATATCTTCCTCTTCGAAATCCCAGTTGTACTTCGCTAACACGCAGTGCCTTGGAGGGTTTGTTTAATGGTTCCCACCCGTAACACATTTATGGACAAGGTCATGTTAGACAAGCAATCCAGTGGTTAGTTTTAGGGTAAGCTCCACTGTTTTTTTATTTTATGTATTCACTTTAAGAGAAAGGGATTTCAGAAACAAGTCGCACAAGTTTGACTCGAGGTAAAATTAACAAAAGGTAAATTTTGTTCGACTATGTTCCCCCCTTCTAAACTTATGAAATAATGAGAAAAATATGAACAACTCTTCATAGAGCCACGTCCACACAACTTTAAAGTTGTAGGAAGCTGAAGCATTACATTCGTGCCAATGGCTAGTTGTCGTTTCTAAGGTATTAGAAAGTTGGTGTTCTGGAAGTTTTAGCATAGGATCAATGCTCTTGGGATGCTCTTAATAACTGTTTTACTATTTTGTGTGTGTGTGTTTTGTGTAACCCTGCTTCAAAGGTCCATCATACAAGATGTAGGGGATCTATTGGCAGCTGCTGATAATAACATCCATCATTATGGTTTACTAATCACTTCACTTCCTCCTCCAGCACCTGGACACAGCAGGAACCTGCGCCAGGATCCTGTTTGTGGTCTTCAGCTCCGCCTTCAACACGATCATCCCGGCTCTGCTGCAGGACAAGTTCTCCCAGCTGCACGTGCCCGACTCCACCTGCAGAGGCTGGGGAAACACGTCTCTGACCCCCGGACCATCAGCACCGGTTCCCCTCAAGGCTGCGTTCTTTCCCCTCTGCTCTTCTCCCCTCTGCTCTTCTCCCTGTACACCAACGGCCCGTCTACACTAATCGAAAAATGCTTTCAACGCTTCGCCCATTCACTTGAATGGGGTGACGTAGAAGATTTTGAATCTTCGCCGAACTGCATTGTGGGGAGCATGGCATGGCTTTGCAAGCATCACGAGCATCTATCGGCATCAAAAGTTGAACAATGTTCAACTTTTGAGTTGGCATCAGCAAATCAAATCCCGTTTATGCAAATCCCGCCAGTGCAAGCGCTAGCCAATCAAACCGCGTGCAAGCTGGGAGAGCCAGTTAATTTCCTCATATTCCAAACGAGATATTACGGTAGCAAATCACCCGGTTCTTTACGACCAGAACTATTTACCGGGATACAAACCGGAGGAACCAGGCATGGAGGGAGGTGGCAGAGACAGTGGGTGAAACTGGTAGGTTTTTCGCCTGTTTGGAGAGTTTATATCCAGTTTACTTCGTTTTAACATTGCTATTGCTTTGTATGTCGGGGGCGGGAGATTCATGTGATTGGTTGTTGGTCGCGTTGCTCGCAAAAAATCGCCAAGCTCCAGACACGCCCAGCTTCAAGATTTTTTGATGCCTGTAATGTAGACGGGCCGTAACAGCTGCACCTCCAGTCACCAGTCTGTCAAGCTACTGAAGTTCGCCGACGACACCACCCTCATCGGACTCATCTCTGGTGGGGACGAGTCTGCCTACAGGTGGGAGATGGACCATCTGGTGACCTGGTGTAGGGACAACCACCTGGAGCTCAACGCTCTCAAGATAGTGGAGATGGTTGTGGACTTTAGGAAGAACGCAGCCCCACCCGCCCCCATCACTCTGTGTGACTCCCCAGTAACTGCTGTGGAGTCTTTCCGCTTCCTGGGCACCATCATCGCCCAGGACCTCAAACGGGAGCAGAACATCTGCTCCCTCACCAAAAAAGCACAGCCAAGGATACTCCATCACCATCTGGTACGCTGCAGCCACAGCCAATGATAAGGGCAGGCTGCAGCGTGTCATCCGCTCTGCAGAGAAGGTGATCGGCTGTAATCTGCCATCCCTCCACAACCTACACGCCTCCAGAACCCTGAGGCGGGAAGATAGTGGCCGACCCCTCCCACCCTGGACACAAACTGTTCACCCCCCTCCCCTCTGGCAGGAGGCTGCGCTCCATCAGGACCAAAAACCTCTCTCCATTAGGACCAGAACCTCTCTCCATCAGGACCAGAACCTCAGGACCAGAACCTCAGGACCAGAGCTTCTCTCCATCAGGACCAAAACCTCTCTCCATCAGGACCAAAACCACTCGCCACCTCAACAAGGTCCGCCCCCCCACTGACACTTTACCTCAGCCACAACGCAGACTATGCATTACATAATGGAGATCACAGGATGGTAAATAATGCAATGTTTAAATATTGCTTACTGCACATATTTTATATTCTATAATTGATTGCATTCTTTTTCAATGTAAATTACTGCTTTATTTTATTGCTATCTTACTATATTTGTATTAGTGTTCTTAATATAGTTCGCTATCTGTGTACTTTTTTTTATTTTATTTTTTTATTTGTATGTATGCACCACGACACCTAGTCAAATTCCTCGTACGTGTGAACCTACCTGGCAATAAACCTGTTTCTGATTCTGATCTTTTTGTCCTCTAGGTTGCACTGCCACGTCTACAGTAGCGCAGAATGGACAGAGGAAACACGATTGGGCCTCAAGTTCTTTGCAGCCAATATACATTCTCCTACAAACTTGGGTTAGGAGGGTGAGTGAACAAGTTATCCATTGGTTGGAACCTACATCCCCATTGTTAGACATACTAAATCCTGCACACTGCTCCTTCAAATTGACAATGTGCCATTTTGTAATTCCTGTTATTTTCAGTTGAGAATGTTTCAAAGTCATCTTAAAAAATTAAACTTACTTTTTGTTTCTACTGTTTATAAATATGATGTTTAAATATGAAATGCTCTATTAATTAGTTGTACTATAATTCTACAAATAATTTTATATTTTAAGTTTTCAGAGTAATTCCTACAGAACATTTTGTGATGTCATTTTATTGAACCTGTTTGATTGGAAAATGTTAGAAAAAAGCTGTAACATAACAGTATTCTAGCTGTAGAACTTTAGGTTCTGTATTTATTTTAGTGTTTGATCATACAAATCTAATAAAAAAAAAATGTAAAAAACTGTTTTTCTCATCAGAACTGTATTTAAGGTATTTGAATGTAACATTTTAAGACAATGGATTTTGAAAAGAGAGGAAAGTGTTTTCCTGTAAAATCTTTAAGGACAATTCCTGTATATGAATTGCTTTTGCACTTTATTTCAGTTAAAGTATTTTTACTTTAATGTTATGATTTTGTTTGGCAGCTTGCTGCTGCCAGTCATTTGACCGTTTTTTTACGGGGTTTTAGTAGAAGTTTTAGTGCTGTACTTTTATTAAAGGTTATTGACTGTAAAAAGAGCAGATAAACCTGTAAAATATCAGTGTTTCACAGCTGAACTTTAAGTTCTGTCACTTTATTGAAGGTGTTTGACCGTAATAATTTAGGATAAAACTGTAAAATAACAGTATTTACATGCTTAACTCTAAATTGTGTCCGTAATAAACAAGGGAAGATACCTGTAAAATAACAGTGTTTCTCTGTAAATGCAATTAATTATATTTACTGTGAATTTACGTTTTTTTCCCATTATTGTAATTAGGGTATTTCACTGTAATTTGACGGTACGTTTTTGGAAGCACCAGCTGCCAGATTTTTACAGTTTTTTTTTTTACAGTGTGGTACGCAAGTACCATTGTCTTGAAGTGGATTCTATTAGTTACCGGAAGCCAGTGAAGGGAGCGGAGGAGCGGCGTGGTGTGGGAGAATTTAGGAAGGTTGAAGACCAGACGAGAAGCTGCATTATGGATGAGCTGCAGAGGTCGGATGGCACATGCAGGTAGACCAGCCAGGAGGGAGTTTCAGTAGTCTAGGCGAGAGATGACAAGAGTCTGGACCAGAACCTGCGTTGTTTTCTGGGTCAGCTGGGGACGTATCCTCCTGATGTTGTAAAGCGTGTATCTGCAGCAACGGGTTGTAGCAGCGATGTTTGCAGTGAAGGACAGTTTGTTATCTAGGGTCACACCCAGATACCTTGCTGTCTGAGTCGGGGAAACAATAGAGGTGCCGATGTTGATTGTTAGGTCAAGAGTGGGACAATCTTTTCCCGGAAGGAAAAGCAGTTCAGTCTTGTCCAGGTTGAGCTTGAGGTGGTGAGCAGACATCCACTGAGAGATGTCCGCTAGACAAGCAGAGATGCGTGCGACGACCTGGGTCTCTGAGCGGGGAAAGGACAGAATTAGTTGGGTGTCGTCAGCGTAGCAGTGGTATGAAAAACCATGCGGGCTAATGACTGATCCGAGCGAGTTTGTGTACAGGGAGAAGAGGAGGGGAGGGGATCGAGAACAGAGCCCTGAGGGACCCCTGTAGTTAATTGACAAGGGTCGGACTTGGACCCTCTCCAAGTAACCTTGTAGGTGCGGTCTTTGAGGTATGAGGTGAGGAGGGAAAGTGCAGTGCCTGAAACTCCAAGTTCTTGGACAGGTCCAAAAGGATGATGACAGAGGAGAGGGAGGCTGCTTTTGCAGTGTGCAGTTCCTCAGTGACAGCAAGGAGAGCAGTTTCTGTTGAGTGACCTGCCTTGAAACCAAACTGGTGCGGATCAAGAAGGTTGTTCTGATGGAGATAACAGGAGAGTTGTTTAAAGTAAGCGCGTTCAAGTGTTTTAGACAGGAACGGGAGGAGAGAGGCAGGCCTGTAGTTTATAACATCAGACGGTTTGAGAGTGGGTTTCTTTAGGAGAGGGGTTACTCTTGCCTCCTTGAGACTGTTTGGAAAGTGACCAGAAGTGTTTATGAAATGGGTGAGAAACGGTAGAATCTCAGGAGCGATAGTCTGAAGAAGGTTTGAAGGGATAGGGTCCAGAGGACAGGTGGTAGGACGGGTAGAGGTAATGAGGGTAAGAAGAAGAGAGAGAGGGGAGAAGGAGGTCAGTGTGTGGGTGAAAGGAGGGTCTGGTGACCCAGCGGTGAGTAAAGGTGAGTCAGAAAAAGAAGAGTGAATATCAACAACCTTTTTTTCAAAGTATTTAACAAAGTCGATTGACAGAAGGGAGGAGGGGGAAGGGGCTTTGGGGGGGTCCAAGAGGGTGGAGAAGATGGAAAATAGTTTTTTGGGATTGAAATAGGAAGATTGGATCTTATCTTGAAAAAAAGTGCTTTTTATCTGAGAGATCGAAGCAGAGAAAGAGGAGAGGAGAGCCTGATAGGTTAGGAGGTCGTCACGGTGTTTGGATTTCCACCATTTACGCTCTGCTGCCCGAAGGATGGTTCTACTAGCACGCAGTGCGTCATTTAGCCAGGGAGCAGGAGGGGACTGACGAGCCTGCCGAGATGTGAGAGGACAGAGAGAGTCCAGAGAGGATGAGAGAGTAGAGAGGAGAGTTTCTGCAGCAGAATTTGGAGGCAGGAGTTGGAACGAGTCAGAGGAAGGGAGGGCTGAGAGCACCGATGAGGCAAAGGTAGAGGGGGAGGGGGAGAGGGAACGAAGGTTACGGCGGACTGGTGCAGGATGAGAAGAGATTAGTTTGTTATGTTTGTAAAGGGGTAGAGAGAATGAAATGAAGAAGTGATCGGATGTGTGGAGCGGGTTTACAGAGAGGTTAGAAGTAGTGCAGTTCCTTGAGAATATGAGATCAAGGACATTGCCAGCTTTATGAATTGGTGGGGATGGAGACAGTGAGAAAGCAAAGGCGGTTAAAAGAGATGTTAGTTCAGCTATCTTCCCTGTCTGGAGGTTGAAGTCTCCGAGAAGTACAGCGGGAGGGCCAGTTTCAGGGATGTGTGAGAGGAGATTATCTAATTCCTCCAAGAAGTCTCCCAAGGCGCCTTGTGGACGGTAGAGAATAACAATGGTTAATTGTATAGGATGGGTTACTGTGACGGCATGGAATTCAAAGGTGGAAGGAGTGAAGTTAGGTAGCTTGAAGAGTGAAAAGCTCCATTTGGGAGAGAGGAGACCAGTGCCACCTCCTCTGCCAGTGGCTCTGGGTGTGTGGGTGAAGGAATATGCTTTGGAGAGAGCTGCTGGGGTGAATGTGTTGGATGGACAGTGCATGACATTAAGGATTTTGGGAGATGGCCCTGTGGGCCATCTAAGCTAATTTACAGATGGCCCTGAGCCCAATAGAGATTGCCCTGAAAAATGCGAGCGGACGAAATTGCACGAAGGTTTTTGAGGGGCCTCCCCCTAGAACATTCAGATTTTTGCAGGTCTTACTGTATATGCTGTCTGGTGCATTCTCTAGACTTAATTATAAGATGAACCACCACATTATTATAGTGTACAATTTCAATTTTATTCTTAATTTCAATTGTTTGTTTGTTCTTATTTGTGTTCGCTCTCTTGCATGCCCTGCATAGCTATAAGAAATACTAAGTTGTTGGTCAAGACACTTTCCATCTGATGAAGGCAAATGCCTTCCCAGATTTAAAAAAGTTGAAAACATTACATTCAGTTATAACTGCCAAAACAAACATTATTTACACTATTATGGCCCCTGTTAAAAATGTTTGTAATGTTATCGACTGTAAGTTGATCGAACTAATGCCTCCTCATCCGGAAGCTGACCGAGCAGCAGTCGAGAGGAGCTGAGAGGAGCCGAGCGCATCCGCGAAGCACACAAAATGGCGACGTCAGAGTTCCCTTTAGCCGGCAAATCTAAATCTCTTCGGTCAAAATAATTTCCCTTTAGCGCCACTTATGTGACAGACAAGAATAGTCAATTCTAATGTCTAACCCTTAATGTGGAGAAAGAGATGTCCTGTATGGGTTGATTGTGCGTTGATCTGCTGGTAATGCCTCGGGGTTCCGGTGGGCATGTAAACAAATGCATAATGCTGCGCTATACTTTGTGGCCTCACCCAGTTGCATAGCAACGCGTATTGTTTAGGTGTCTTTTAATAAGCAGGTAGTCCTATCATTAGCTAGAACTAGCTAGATCTGATCGATATGGACATAAACGCGAGTGAAGTCTAAACTGGCGGGAGAGAGAGATCAGCTGCTGCTGACGAGTCAACACGCAGCTCCGCATGATCACATGCAGCGGTGAGCGGACAAAACACACACTTTGGGTTAGAATATCACACTTAGCTATTTTAATTACCTCTCAAACTACCATAACTAGTTATAGATATGTTTAGTTTTACTGTCGGGTCACTCATTACTGGATCCGCGAGCTGCATGATACTGGCATAATAGATTGCCTGATCGGGCAACCAGCAGGTGAGGCTTCATTGCCCGAGCTAAATACTAGATGGCCCCGGGCCATCGGGCAGTCCTTAATGTCGAGCCCTGATGGAGTAATCCAGGTTTCAGTGAGAGCAAGGAAATCCAGAGACTGCAGGGAAGCGTAGCCAGAGATGAAGTCAGCCTTAGGAACAGCTGACTGGCAGTTCCACATGCCCCCTGAAACTAGATGTTGGATCTCAGTGGAGCATGTGGGATAGGCTAGAGCAGGCCGGTTATATCGATTAGGAGATACACGGGGCCAGTGATAATTGCGAGAAGACACATAAACAGTAATGGAGAAAATACACATGATTATAGCATGAAGGGGCTAAAAAACAAGATAAAACACCAGCGATACTTAGCTCAATCAAAGTAGGATTTGCCTCCTCTTTGCCTCCCTCGTGACTCCCGCAGGACTCTTAATGTCTTTGTCAGTCTTCGTCTGACACTGAAGCTGAAGCTCCAGGAAAGTGCTACCTAAAATGGACACCTGATTGCTGAGTTCTCACCAAGCGTCAAACTCTGTGGAAGAGCCGGGACGCTAATACGGAAGTGGCACACACTGCAGTTCATATATTGGCCGATAGGGACTGACTGCAGAAAGGAGCAATTTCCATAGACCCCCATGTTAAAATGCCCAACTTTACAGCAGAAAAAAACATGTTTCTAACCATGGATGTAATAAATATTATTATGGATATAGTTGGATTCCACCTTCATGATTATGGATCTGTGAGTGAATTGTTTTCTAACACAACCCTTTTATTTATATTAGGTCTTAAAGTTTTTGCATAAATTAGGGCTTGGTCACATTGAGTGACGGCTCTGTGAAGTGACTGCTGCTGTTAGCTTCTTGTTTCTCTGCTAGCTGCTCCATGAAGCTACAGGCACTCTGCCTGTTCAGTAGGGGTGGGCGATACCACAAAATCTGGATTCGATCCGATACCAAGTATTTCAGGGCCAGTATCGCCGATACCGATACCGATACTTTTTTAAATGAAAAGCGTCTTATGTACTTTCATATAGGGGGGAGCTGCATGACATGATTTTTTAGCTGAAAGCATCACAAATAGACTAAATCTGAATTCATTTTCATGAATAAAGACAGGACAGTTTTTATAGACAAATAAACGTTTTACTTTTGCAAATTTAAAATGCAAACATGAAAAATAACAATACAAAGTGGCCAGAGTAGCGAATTGTCTTCTTGCACACATCACAGTTCGCTAAGTTTTAATTGCCAGTTGTGAAATTGCTCCACACAACGCTGCTCTTTCTCTCAGCCATGATGCGCGCGTGTGTGTTGCACTCGCGAGTCGCTGGCTGCTGCTGTCCTGCCCTGCTGGCTGCTGTCAGTCAGCTTGATAATCGGCGTTCAGGCAGGGAGCGCGCTGCGCATGCGCGAGCCTCGAGGAGAGGAGGACAGCAGTGGAGAGAGAAGAAAAGAGCATATACTTGTGTTCGTCTCTGCACATAGTTTTTTGAATAAATTGACGAGTAGAGGAGACGGGGAAAAAAAAGTATAAATGTATTGATCCTATTGGCTCTCGTATCGATATTTTGAAACTTAACGTAATATCGGAAGTATCGATATTTTGGGATCAATCCGCCCACCCCTACTTTACAGCTCATCCAGGGAACACAACTTGCCCCTGCCCGTGTTTGTTTGTTCTTCATGCTTATATATCGGACTATTGTGACTCGCTCTGCAGTTGAAAGACGGTGCATGAATGCGGTTTTGCGGTAAGTGAAATTTGAGTACTTATTTATGTGTTAATGATTTTAATCAGCTAAGTAGCGTGTAAGCGAGTGGTAGCTACATCGGTGCTAACGATGCTAATAGTAGCCTCCAAGTTAAAATCATAGACTATATTTATAAAGGTTAAAACGAAATAAGTGACAAGTGTTAAGCATTAAGTGGGATAATACTGTACAACAGAAGGCTTCTGTTTGAGGTTGATAAAATAAGGTCATCCTTGCAACTTAGAGAGATGATTATTATGTAGGTAGGAACTGTATGCATCGCTAAGGTTAATTTAAATTGGCTATGCTCAAGTATGTAGACAAGCTAATGTCGAAGTAGTGTATGTGAAATCAACCTCACAATAAGATGTGTGTATATTACAATTATTAATGTCATATTTCAAGATGATAACTTAGATATTACAATATGGTTGGTTGAGCTGCAGTTCATTATTGAGCTTACACGTTAACGTCACAGTCATCTGAAGAACAAACCCAAACCTTGTTGTTTTTATGAATTGCATTACCAAATTGGTATCAAATAAACAGTAAGCATTGGTAACACAACTTCCAAAGTTACAGTAGAATAAAAAGGACCCTAACTCGGACAATACACAATCCAACATGTTCAACAGAAGAGAATCAGTTATATTGTTTGTACACATGGTATTTGACATATATCTGTTTGTTTAAGGTGTCCAGGGGATGCAGACAGGCTGGACCAGAGAGTGAGAGACATAATTGGACTCCTCACAGCAGTGAACATCAGCACAGGTATAAAGACTCTTTTTTTCATACTGTACAAAGAATCAAGAAAGATATTGGTTTAAATAAATGAAGTATTGACTTTAATACACTGATATACATTCCATTAAACAATACTAGATCACCTACACATCAGTGAAGTTGAGGGTTTTTTCCATGAAAAAAGTTACATTTAGATGTTAACAAGCAATGTGATTTTGTCAGCTTTCTAATTTAATGTATTAAAGGCAAAGATATTTAACACATAGTAAGAACTGCTACTATTTATCTCTCAATATTGTCTGTAAAAAACGTGGTAAAAGTTATTCTTTCAGTGAGACAACAGAGCAAGCTTCTACAGTTGCACTACGTTTTGTAACAGTTAAATATTATTTTGATAACATATATTTCAATGTTGATGAACTTCATACTGTTCATTCATAATCTGATTGTCTTTGTAGCTCACTGTTTAAATAAAAAAAAAACATTACAATTACAAAATAATTATATCTACAGCCCCTAAACACACAAACACACCGCTTTCATAAATAACACACTTGTTCTGCAATAATATGTTTTATATTTCCTCAAATTTTTGTTAGGAAAGGACATGCCTGAAAGACACAACATGTTCTCCTTCTCTGAGGGTCAAGAAGAACATCCAAGAGGAACATTAAAAGCTGATGCTATGAGATTTTAAGACCAGTACACTAAGAAACTACTTTTATTGTAAAAACAGTCAGCTGATCGAATGCACCTATTTCCACATCTACACTCCATCAGCTGATTATTTCTATTTGCCTTGCTTTATGAGCTTCACATCACTTGTGCCTCTATCCTGAGCAGACAATGAAACATGTTGAGCATAGAAAATGCTATTGAGCGCGCACTTGAACATTTTTGAGCACAGAGAAATATATTTTCTCTCATAAAACTCCTGCTCCGATTAGTGAACGGTGTGAACGTAGCATAATACATAACAGTCTGATATGAGAGGTTTAGGAAACATCGGTAAATTGTATTGTCTAAAATAAGTCAGTCTGATGTCATCACATTGCCTCTGAATATACAGTATGTTTCACATTTCTGACCAAATGTCTGCACAGCCCTCCACTTTCAAATATTATTGGACTAGTTTGTTATACATTGTCATATATTCACTGTTATGTTTTTAGTGGTTCAGGTTTTTTTGTATATTTAAATTTGGTGTCAACAATTTTCTTTATTCTATGTTAATGCTAAATAGTGTCTTATAAATAATTTCTTTTTATTATCGTTATATTTCTTGACCTACTTTTCCAACTTATATTCTTAGATTGTTTATATTCGCACCACCATACACCAAAGCAAATTATTTGTATGTGTGCATGTACCTGGCATAAACTTGATTATGATTAGGATTTAGGATATACTTTATATTATTTCTTCAATAAATATCTTATTCTTAATTAAAAAAAAATTCATTATGTAGCCAGGGGGCATTCTATACCTATTTTTCTGGGATACTGTCAGCTATGTTTCTATTACAGTTACTAAGCAACCAAAACCATCAAAACAGACCTAAACCAACAAAACCTGAGGAAGAGGAGCTTGATATGTGTTAACCCTCCTGTTATATTCGTTTTTTGTAACAGCAAGAATATTCGTGGGTCAATTTGACCCAGTGCATGTTTAAATATCCCAAAATGGTGAGAAGCCCCAAAATCCAGAATTTTTTTTGGACATAGTTTGTACCTTTTATTACTATCAATGAAATCAATATTTAGTGCAATTTTGTTATTTACCTCTCACAGATCATGGTACCATTAGAATAAGTCACTCGTTTTTCACAAAACATATACATTCAAACACATTTTCATATTTTTTTTTACATTGGAAATGTAGTGATGTAAAATACATTAGTTTTGCATGACATAACATTTTTTAAATTACTTTTTAAATGTTTTTTTCCAATTGTTTGATGTTGATAAATAGAGACAAGACACCTCTTCTGTTCAGGGTCAAATTGACCCGTTAACTAGAATCAAGCCAAATGAGTCATGAGGATTTGTATTGAAACAGCAATTAAGAATGTGTGTGTGTGTGTGTGTGTGTGTTCGAGTGGGTTAGTTTCTCTCCTTCTAGCCTCCACTTTCACTGCCAGGTCTGTCTGTCTGTCTGTCTGTCTGTCTGTCTGTCTGTCTGTCTGTCTGTGTGTGTGTGTAAAATTCCAAATGCATGACATGAACCATTTTAATTGTACTTGTTAATTGCACTATTTAAGGTAAGTAGAATAAGTTTCATACAAAAAAAATACTTGAAAGTATTTTTTGTAGATTTTCAAACTTTCAAACGTGTCAATTTCTGTTGTTAATATTTGGACATGTTGATTTGGTTTTAATTTACTGCGCTGTAACCTACTGTGGGATCTGTTGCAATAAGCTAACATTTGATTCTTTAATTAAATGATTAATCAGAGTTCCTAAGTAATAGTCTAGCACAGGGGTTCCCAAAGTGGGTCTCGCGACCCCCCGGGGGGTCGCGAGATGGTTACAAAATAAAAATGGAGAATTAAAAAAAAAAATTTGATTAATTTTTTTTATAGTTTTTTTTTTTAAATGAATGACAGTAGTGATAGTAATAGTAGTAGTAGTAGTGAGACAATAATGACACTCCCGCGAGAGTGCGGAAAACTGAAATTAGTTCACTATCCCCCCCCCCCCTGTCGACAGGGGGTCGCCAGTCTCTGGCACTGTTATTTTGGGGGTCGCGGGCTGAAAAGTTTGGGAACCCCTGGTCGAGCATATTTGATTCAGACCTTGTTATGAAACACGTTAACTATCGTATTAGAAATATCTAACAAACTCTGCATTTTTAAACGACAGCTAAACATCATCTCGCTTCTTATTAGCGACACACCCCTTTTTAAATGGTCTTTTAGTCTATTTATTTTTGTATTGTTTTATTTATTTTATAGGTTTTAACTGATATTATTTGTAAATAGTTGTATTAGTGACAATTGCTTATAACCTTTAACCTTTATTAATATTTCATTTTTATCATTATTTTAATTGTATTATATATATTTGTATTTGTATAGGTTTCTATGTTTTATTGTATCTATTAATTCTGTCTTATTTCTTCCTTTATTTTTCTAAAAGGGGATCATCATTTATTTATTTGTTATTATACCTTTTACCTCCTTGTGTCTGTTACACTGTTATATCATGTTGCCATGCTGCATGTTTCCAAAAAGGTCTTACAGTCTGATCGGAGGGGATTCTTTGTGTGCCATTTAGTTAAAGCACCTGGTGTATGCAATGTGATATATAAATAAAGCTTTACAGCTAAAACAGTAAATATGGTAAGGGTCAGTTCTCCAAATTATAAATCAACATTGTTTACTCACTTCCCTTCAGTGGCCTCTTTTGTCAGGTTTTATGAAATCTCTTTTTCTGAGATGTATGCTTCCAGCGCAGATACATTGGAAGTATTTGTCACAGATAGACAACGAAGAATATATTTTGTTTGCCTCCTGGATTGAAAAGATGGGATGTGTGGTAAAATCGACATTTTCAAGTGAGGCCGACTCAGCATGTCCTGGGAGGTAAATAGAAAATATGTCTGTAATTACTTTGAATATGGTGAATTATAATATTGTTACGATGTGAGGTGCAGGTGTAAGAACGATACGTGGAGAGAGGGTTTTCTTGCAAAAAATAAACAGGCGTTTTATTCTTAGCCCTCCACATTATTCCACAGAAACACAAACTGCATGTCTGGTGCTGCATTCACCAGCAAGGAACAAACACAAAATGCCCCCTTCCCCTCTCTTCCCAACAACATTTATAGGAGACTGCCCGCCTTCCCACTCCAACCTGGCCAATCAGGTCATGGTTCTGAAAGCGGTGTGAAGGGTTAAATACAAACTTAAACACTTGTCTACATTTAATAAAACCCTAACGGCTTAAGTAAATTCATTATTGCATCAACATACATATTATACCTTCAAAAACAACAAGGTCTGCTTAAAACGGATAGTTTTTAACCTAATTGACACTCATAAAATCACACATTTCCTGACCAATCGCGTCCAAGACTCCGCCTACTCATACGCCACATATAAGGAGTACTTTGGAGGCGTGCTCCCCCTTTGAGCACTGGGACAAGATGGCCTCCAGGTCTGAACAAAGGAAATGGTGATTAATTGGTGCTTGTGTATTTTACAGACTGACAAATTAATTTAGATGCATTTTATTAGTTTGTCTATGTAAACTTTTTTTATAACTTTAACTGAACTAAAGACAACTCTGAAAAAACAT
Source organism: Notothenia rossii (assembly GCF_949606895.1). NCBI lineage: Eukaryota > Metazoa > Chordata > Actinopteri > Perciformes > Nototheniidae > Notothenia > Notothenia rossii. The sequence continues at coordinate 51,439,447 of NC_136906.1, forward strand.
GTACTACCTTTCTTAACAAACAAATAGTTAAGACCAACATGTTAGTGAGGGAGTGTGTGCGCTTCCTCACATTTCACACCTCCTCCCCCTCTGGCTTGCACAGGTCAGGCAAACGAGAAAGATAGTCAGCTATAAGATTGTTCTTACCGGGACAATACTGTATGGTGAACTGGTATGGCTGGAGGGCTAGGCACCAACGTAGAATCCTTGCATTCTGATGCTGTTTAGATTGCATCCACTTCAAAGGTCTGTGGTCTGTCTGCAACACAAACTCTCTTCCCAGAAGGTAATACTTCAATGAATCTATTGCCCACTTTATAGCCAGTCCCTCTTTTTCCACCGTAGAGTACTTTTTTTCCCGGTCAAACAGCTTCTTACTCAAGAACACTATAGGCTTCTCTTCGCCAGGCTCTCCTTGGGCTAGCACTGCTCCTAGTCCAACACCAGAGGCATCAACTTGCACTAGAAATTGTTTTGTGAAGTCCGGGCTCTGCAACACAGGAGCTTGACAGATCTGCCTCTTTAATGCCTGGAAGGCATTTTCACACTTATCATTCCACACAACTTTAGTGGGAGATTTTTTTGTTAGATCAGTAAGTGGGGCAGCTAATGTAGCAAAGTGGGGAACAAACCTTCTGTACCACCCCACCAGGCCTAAAAAGGACCTCACTTGCTTCTTTGTCTGGGGTCTGGGTATTACCTGTATGGCCTTTACCTTCTCCACTTGTGGTCGTATTTGCCCACGTCCAACCAGGTATCCAAGGTATTTCACCTCCTCTTGAGCCCAGGAACACTTGTTGGCATTCAGGGTTAGCCCGGCTTCCTGTATCTTGCCCAACACAGCTTTAAGATGCTGCAGATGTTCTTCCCAGGATTCACTGTAGATTACCACATCATCTAGTTAGGCTGCTGCAAACCTGGTGCAATCATTAAGAACAATGTCCATTAATCTTTGAAAGGTTGCAGACGCTCCATGAAGACCAAAGGGTAGTACAGTGTAATGAAACAAACCCATTCCTGGAATCTGAAAAGCTGTATACTCTTTGCAGGCTGGCTCAAGAGGCACTTGCCAGTAACCTTTACAGAGGTCTAAAGCTGTGATGTACTTGGCTTTCCCCAATTTCTCCAGTAGCTCGTCAATACACGGCATAGGGTATGAATCAAAACAGGAAATGCTGTTCAGCTTCCTCATGTCCGAGCAGAATCGAGGTTCAGTGGTGTTTTTCTTAGGAACAAGCACTATAGGATTTGACCACTCACTTCTAGATGGTTCAATGACTCCCATGTCCAACATCAACTCCACCTCCTTCCTCAGTGGTTCCATCATTCTTTCAGGAATTCTGTAAGGCCTCAGGCGAACAGGTTTAGGGTCCTTCAGTATAATGTTATGCTTTATCACATTAGTGCGTCCAGGTTTTTCTGAGAACAATGCTGGGAAAGATTGTTTAAGCTCACCCAGTTGATGCCCCTGATCCAAACTCAGATGCTCCGGAGGAGCCTGGGGTTTACACTTCTCTCTGTGTGGCACCATGTCAGCCTCCTCTGTTTCCAACGCATCCTCTTCTTCCAGCTGGACATCTTGGATCATCAGAACATGTTCTCCACCTGCCTTCTGTTTTTTCCTGTCATGATATTATTTTAAAAAGTTTACATGCAACAACTGTTTGCACTTTCTTTTATCAGGACAGAGAATTTCATAGGTCACAGGGCCTGCCTTTCGGGTTACTGTATAAGGGCCTTGCCACTTGGCTAGTAACTTACTTGGCCCTGTAGGGAGCAGTATCAAGACTTTCTGGCCAGCTTTCAGCTCTCTTTCACGAGCACGTTTGTCGTACCACACCTTCTGCTTATGTTGAGCTTCATGCATGTGTTCTTTGACCGTTTCTCTGTAACTGTCCAGTTTGTCTCTCATCTGCAGAATGTAAGAGATGATGCTGTTGGTTGTAGTTGCCACTGCCTCACCAGCCACCCAGTTCTCCTTCAGCACATCCAAAGGGCCTCTGACCTGTCTGCCATATAACAACTCAAAAGGGGAGAAACCAGTTGAAGCCTGTGGCACTTCTCTGTATGCAAACAAAAGGAACGGCAACCATTTATCCCAATCTTTGCCAGTATCATCAATACATTTTCTCAACATTTGTTTCAGTGTACCATTAAAACGTTCTACCAGACCATCAGTTTCAGGGTGGTATGGAGTCGTTCTGATCCCTTTAACCCCAAGTTGCGAGTACAGTGACTTCATCAGATGGGACATAAAGTTTGTACCTTGATCTGTTAAGATCTCTTTAGGGATGCCAACTCTAGAGAATAGCTCTACTAAACACCGCACTATATGTTTGACCTGAATGGAACGCAATGGATAGACATCTGGATATCTGGTGGCGTAGTCACAAATAACCAGGGCAAACCTGTGACCCTTGCTACTTTTTGGCAGAGGACCAATTATATCCATGGCTATTCTTTCATAAGGTACACTCATTATTGGTAATGGTTGTAGAGGGGCCCTGTTTGAAAGTTTGGTAGGAGCTACAACCTGACACTCATGGCACGTTTTACAGTAATCAATTACCTCTTTGTATAATCCTGGCCAATAGAAACGCTGAGCTATGCGGTCATACGTTTTTGCCTGCCCCAGATGCCCAGCCCATGGCACAGTATGACCCACCTGCAGGATTACTTGGCGAAACTTTTTAGGAATGACTAGCCTAGGTTTCTCTATGTCTGCCAAATACAAAAGGTTGTCTTTTATGATGAAGGGATCCCCAATTAGCTTTTTCAGCCCCCCTGTGTTTGCATCTTCCTCCCCATCTACTTTGCATGCTTTTGAAAATAGAGGTTTTAGAGATGGGTCATTCTCCTGACTCTCTCTGAAGTTATCTGGGATTTGCCATTGAGGCTCTATGGGGGGAGTTACAGGGAGATTAAGCTCAGGGCATTTAGCCTTATCGTGATTTCTGTTTTTCTCTTGACTGCGTTGTCGCCTTGTTTTCTTAAGCTTATCACCCCCTTCACACAAACTATCATCTGCATCTGGTAAAGGTTCTAACCCCTTAGTCATAGAGCGCGTAGCTACATAGGAGTATGCTAGTGAGTTTTGCTCTACCAAGTAGTCTAAGATTGGCAAATCATCTCCAAGGATCACGTCATAAGCTAGGTGCTCCAACACACCAACAGTTAGCATAAAGTAGGGTGACCAAACGTCCTCTTTTGCCCGGACATGTCCTCTTTTCACGCCCTGTCCGGGTCGTCCGGGGGGGGTTTATAAATTCATGAAAATGTCCGGGTTTCGCGGACCGTTTGCATGTACTTAAATTGACTGGCGAATTGCAGAATACTACGGTACTCTGTTGCGTGTGTGACGTAATCCCTGAGTCTGAAGCTTTGTGGGCGGCTCTACAACTACGCTGACACACAAACAGAGGAAGGGGACAGAGCGGACCGCCGCTCACATTCACAATGCCAAAGCGCAAATGTACTTTTACAGATGAATTGCAGAAGAAATTCCAAATGTACCGGCCCGGTCGGAACAAATGGGAGGCGGAGTGCACCGTGTGCAAAGCTTGCACATACGTGTGTGTGTCCAATAAAGGTGCAGGCAATCTTAAAGCGCACATTGACACAGACAAACATAGGAAAGCTGTGCAAGGTGAGAGTTTGTCGGCAAAGTTGACAGACTTCTTTGTTAGACCAGGCAAAACAGAGGATGCTGTAAATGCAGCGGAGGGTGCGTTTGCATTTCACACTGTGAAACATCACAACAGCTACAGATCTATGGATTGCACAAGTGCCTTGCTAAAAAAAGCATTTCCAGACTCTGACACTGCCAAACAATTCAGTAGTGCGCGCACTAAAACCGAAGCCATTGTCAATGATGTTATAGCGCCCCACTCGATTGATGTCGCACATGAAGCACTCAAAGAAATCCAGTACTGTGGTGTTTCTACAGACGGGAGTAACCACGGAGCAGTGAAAATATTCCCAATCATAATCCAGTACTTTGACTGGAAGAGGGGTGGCATGCAAACAAAATTAATCGAGTTTAAAGACACACCAAATGAGACAGCAGAAACCATTGCACAATATCTCATTGAAACATTGGCAAAAAACAATTTGTCTGAAAAATGCATTGCATTTACTGGCGACAATTGCAACACAAACTTTGGAGGAATCCTACGTGATGAAGGGGGAAAGAATGTGTTTGCAAATTTGAAGAGGTTGCTGCTGAAGAACACTCTGATCGGTGTGGGTTGCCCAGCACACATATTGAATAATTGTGTTCATCATGGGGCAGACAAAATAGATATTGACCTTGAGAATATCATGTTCAAAATCTACCAGTTCTTCCACATTTACACTGTGCGCACTGAGAGCCTGAAGGAGTACTGTGATTTTGTTGACATTGAATACAGAAGGATGCTTTCTCACAGCAAGACAAGGTGGCTGTCATTGTTCCCAGGCATTGAGAGGATGATACAGATGTTTCCAGCCTTAAAGACATTCTTTCTGTCTCAGCAAAAACCACCCACAGTGATCAAGAAGTTTTTTGTAAACGAATTCAGTGAGATCTACCTCTGGCACATGCACTCACTCATGTCTGCGTTCCACACCCACATTCAAGACATGGAAAAGGAGAAGAACTCCACTATGGAGGTAAAGAAAACAATGAACAGCATCCACACCATTCTTCTTGAACGCAAGAGCAACAACTGCATGTCCCTTAAAGTTAAGGGACTACTGGCACAAAAGCGTAGTGATGGACTTGGTAAGGAATATGACCAGTTCTGTGCTGATGTGCAAGGCCTGTACAGTACATGTCTGGAGTATCTGGAGAAGTGGATGACTCCCATGGAAGAGTTCTCCACATTCACGTGGATGGATCTGAGTGAGCCACCAGAGTGGAATGATGTGGAGGCCTGCATCAAGTTCCTAGGAGAGAAGGGGGTGGTAATTGATGATGTCAAGTGTTTTGACCAGGTCACCAATCTGAAGAGATTCACAGAAAGGTGCAACCGTGATGAGGAGTTCAGTGGCCTGCAGGTGCACCAGAAGTGGACCAAATATTTTGAGAAGGCCAAAAGCATTGCATGTTACTCAGAACTACTGAAGATTGCACAGTTTGTCTTTGCACTTTCCTCTCACAATGCAAATGTTGAGAGGGTTTTCTCACTGATGCAGAGCCAGTGGACCAAGGAGAGGAACCAGCTGTCTGTTGAGTCACTGAAGGGGATTCTATTCGTGCAATACAATTTGAAAGACATGTCTTGCAAAGACTTTCATGCTTATTTGTTGAGCAACCGAAACCTGCTGGGAAAGATCAGCTCCACAGCTAAATATCGATGGGCAGACAAGGAGGATGAAGAAGAAAAGCAGGATGAAGAAGATTGAAGTATGCAGCTATGCAGAGAGAGAAAGCTATGTAGCTGTGGGAGAGAAACTTTAAACTTTTAATTTTAAATTGGGACCCTAGAAAACTGTTTGAAGCTAGAAATATGTGAAAAGTTGTCGTTTCACTGTGGTTGTTTACAATGACAGGGCCTGGAATTGTGTTTACAAACATTTAAAGTAGGCTTATATTTGGTTCATGGTGCCTCAAAATGTGTTTGGTTTGATTTAGGTAATCAAATGTTATGTTAGGTTATGTTCACTAATGGAAATTATGCAAATGTGAAATCCAAAACTGCATAGTGCACTTTTAAAATAATTACATTAGTATCTTTGGGAGGTTACTGTTTTATTGTTTACATTGACAAGATACAAAGAGATTATTTGTTAAAGCTGGATTTTCTATTTTCTACTATTTCATATATTTTGTTATTTATTTTTCTCCAGTAAGACTTGAAAAGAGAGCTATTATTTTGTTACAGATTGATGTTTAAGTTATTCTTGTGCATTTGAGATTTGTCAGAGATAATTCTAGGTATAATAAAGCATGTTGATTGTTGAGTAACCTTGGTTTGGTGTGTCTTTGGTTATAGAGAGATATTATTGTGTTATATACAGTAAAATAATATAAATAATAATTGTATATCCATACAGAGGAGGCATACTTTAAAACAATAAGGCATCTTTGAGTAAACGTTGAGTATCATTAAGTATCTCGAGGCTGGGGGCAGCATGTCCTCTTTTTTGGAAATCAAAATATGGTCACCCTAGCATAAAGGCTTGCCCTTCAACCTCAATGATAACATCTGCAGTTGGGTAATCTTTTTTACAACCATGAACACATGTGATATTTACCCCGCCATCAAAATCAGTTATTGCATTGCTAAGTACGCTGGACTTCACCAAGGTTTGTGAACTACCAGTGTCAGCTAGGGCTTTCACTGCTTGACCATTTACAGTGACCTCTACTACATGTCTATGTGGAACAATTCCACTATCGGTAACATTAGCAGGGTCAACACTTTCTGGACGAGGTACCGAACACATCTCAACCGACTTAGACTTTCTTAATGGACACAATGAAGCCTTGTGACCAGGTTGCTGACAGTAATAACATATAAAGTTCGTTTTTACGTTTGGATATGCGGGTTTCTTACCAACCCCAGTGTCCATGCTCTCAACAGCTGGCCAAGTGTGAGGTTTGCCCTCCCCATACCTTGGCTTCCCAACAGTCACTCTTTTCTTTGAAGGTTCCCTGTGGGCCGCTGCATACCGTTCTGCTAGATCTGCCGCTTCTTCCCCAGTCTGGGGATTGTGCTCCTTGACCCAGGGGCGGACGTCTGGTTGAAGCACACGGAGGTACTGCTCCAAAACAATAGTCTCTCCAATCTCTTCCTTAGTACGGCTGTTCGGTCTCATCCATCTTTTGTAATGCCCCTTAATACGGTTGTAGGTTTCTCTTACAGTCTCTCCCACTGGCAAAATGGTGCTCCGGAACCGCTGTCTGTAAGTCTCTTCAGTCACATTAAACTTCATTAACACTGCTGCTTTAACTGCTTCATATGACTCTGACTGTTCCTCATCCATTCCAGCATAGGCCTCAAGAGCTCTTCCTGTCAACAAGGTTACTACTCTGGCTGCCCACTCAAATGGCGGCCACCCCCATGTTCTGGCCATCCGTTCAAACCGAACAAAAAAACTTTCTGGGTCTTCACCTTCTTTGAAGTCAGGTATCCTCGGCTCACTTACATAGGGCCTTGCTGTCCGGATTGGTGGATCAATATTCTGCAGAGGCTGGACAGGCCAATCAGATAAGGAGACAGGCCTGCTAGTTTGAAGTGGATTGAATTTTCCATGTGGCTCAGCTTTTAGCAGCTGTGTTGAGGTTTCAGCTTGTAGCCTTGGATTATCAGCACGCGTTGCATAGGGATACTGTTGAACAGGGTCATAGTATACTTCTGAGTCCTGCCTTGACTTTGAAACCATGTCACTTCTTAATTGTTTAATCTGTTCAAAAAGTATTGCCTCAGTCTGCTTAGACCTGTGCACAAACTCTCTAATTTCTTCCACAAAGCTTACTGTAGAGAGTTCCTCACCCCCAGTATGGGCTGTAAACACTTTGGGGCGAACCACCAGCTCTTCCTCATCTTCTTCACTTTCAGCTGCCACGGCTCCCTCAAGTGGCGATTCTTCTTCCATTGTCCCTCGTCTTTTTTCTTCCTCCATGTCTGGCAAGGCTGTGGCCCTTGCCTGACGACCTCTTCCACGTCCACCTCTCATTTAGTCACTCTGTCCTCAAAGACTCCTCACAGGCGTTTAAATATCCCACCACTGCCACCAATTGTTACGATGTGAGGTGCAGGTGAAAGAACGATACGTGGAGAGAGGGTTTTCTTGCAAAAAATAAACAGGCGTTTTATTCTTAGCCTTCCACATTATTCCACAGAAACACAAACTGCATGTCTGGTGCTGCATTCACCAGCAAGGAACAAACACAAAATGCCCCCTTCCCCTCTCTTCCCAACAACATTTATAGGAGACTGCCCGCCTTCCCACTCCAACCTGGCCAATCAGGTCATGGTTCTGAAAGCGGTGTGAAGGGTTAAATACAAACTTAAACACTTGTCTACATTTAATAAAACCCTAACGGCTTAAGTAAATTCATTATTGCATCAACATACATATTATACCTTCAAAAACAACAAGGTCTGGTTAAAACGGATCGTTTTTAACCTAATTGACACTCATAAAATCACACATTTCCTGACCAATCGCGTCCAAGACTCCGCCTACTCATACGCCACATATAAGGAGTACTTTGGAGGCGTGCTCCCCGTTTGAGCACTGGAACAAGATGGCCTCCAGGTCTGAACAAAGGAAATGGTGATTACTTGGTGCTTGTGTATTTTACAGACTGACAAATTAATTTAGATGCATTTTATTAGTTTGTCTATGTAAACTGTTTTTATAACTTTAACTGAGCTAAAGACAACTCTGAAAAAACATGTACTACCTTTCTTAACAAACAAATAGTTAAGACCAACATGTTAGTGAGGGAGTGTGTGCGCTTCCTCACAAATATCATTATTATTCTGGCCTCATCTCACATTTTAAGGCTTTTAACAAATCACTACAGTTTTTACAGTGCACTAAAGTACATTTCTGTTAATTGAGTTACTACAAAGTAATCCCTCTTTACTGACAACTAAACATGCACAGAGAGTAGGAGGGTCGCCCTGTCCTCTTCTACGAGACAGTGGGTGGGGTAAACAGCTCCAGAAGAGACGCTGGACCTTGAGATACGATATATTTTGCAAACTCTAAAGCCAAAAACAAATGTTCCATCTCAACAGTGCAGTTTGAGCAGGGTTTGTTTCTTACTTGCTCGTGGAGAGACGTAGTTAGGTGATAAGGACCAGCAGATAAACAAATGTGTTCAATTACATGTATGAGGTCAAGAAAGAAACACTGAGATCACTTGGATTCCTATTTATTAAAAAAAAAAAAAAAGCAGTCATCCAAAGAGTTTACAAGTCACCTGGCTGTACTTAAATGATCGATAAGATCCCATTGCTGTTTAAATAAATAGTAACAAATCAACAGTAGGCTACCTGTAGACTTTGTTCAGTGTTGGTCTGCTCAGTGGCTTCAGTAGCAGTAGTATTTGCGGCTAACACTTCAGAATGAGGTTAGAATGCATAATAAAGCCTGGATTAGTGTAAAAAGTTTCAGAATATGGCTGTTCGTTCCCTGGTTTCCAGTCAACCTCCAGTAAACTCAATCAGTGGGTAAAAGTCATTTTTTAGATAACATTCATTTAATTGCCCCTTACCTTAAAAGGTGGGGTAGGTAATTTTGGAGAAACCAGCTCGAGTGCGCTAGAATTTTGAAAATACACAGCCGGAACAAATCTGCCACTTCCTTACAGAGCCCCTCCTCCAACACACACAAACGTGCACATGACCAATGAGGGCAAGAGATACGTTTGTGCACAGATGGAAGGCTGACAGGCAGGTAGGCCATCCAGTTATTTTAGCCGGGCCGGCTCAGATGATTGGGTGCTTTTTACAGTACTACGGCTTCCACAGATGACATTTTTTTAATGGATTTTTTGTCATTGCTATTGGGACGTTAAGAGCATTCCATGGAATATAACAAAAAGTGTATCTCGAGCCGGTCTCTCAAACTTACCTACCTCACCTTTAAGGGTTATATTTTCAGCAATATAATGACTGCTTCGTGCACATACAGCCAGAGCTATAAGGTAACTTAGTACATTTACTCAAGTACTGTAGCCCACTTTATAATTTTGAGGGAATTGTACTTTACTTGAGTATTTTCAGTTTTTGCTACTTTGTACTTCTACTCCACTACAATTCAGAGGTATATTGTGTACTTTTACTCCACTACATTTATTGAATACCTTTAGTTACTCTGCAGATTTGGAGATATAATTATTTAAATTATATTCAACACTTCAATATGAATGTAGTTAAACCTGGTCAAAGTCATTCAAACTAGCTGCACCTTTACCAGTTTTGATAACACTTGAATGATCAATCATTATAAAACAATTGGGCCATTTGCATAATAAGTAGTTTTGGTACTATATTCTGATGCTAATACTTTTGTACTTTTACTTGAGTAACATTTTGAATGCAGGACTTTTACTTGTACAGAGTATTTTTACACTCTGATACTTCTACTAGTACTTAAGTACAAGATCTGAGTACTTCTTCCTCCTCTGCATACAGTCTTCTAACACTCTCACACATCATGCTAAGACACAACTGTTTACAATGGAGCATGCATCATGTCACACTGCTGCTACACATCGCTCTTGATGTCCCGCTGGCCCTCGGGCAGGCCCAGGGGTTTGAGGGAGGAGGGGATGGGTAGCTGGTGTAGACTGTCCGGGAATGTGGCCGGGCTGAGCTGCCTCAGTATAGTCTGCATGGCAGTGAGGAGCAGCGGCGCCGGGCTACTTCGGGACAGATAGCTGAGCGTCTCCTCCCCCAGCACCTCGCTCCATCGCTCCGGCTCCCTGCTCAGAGCCCCCTGCATCTTAAAGTGAACCTTTGGTATGAACATGAGCAGGTTGTCCAGACACTGCCTCCCCTCCCCGCATCTCGCTTCTTTACCCTCACTGAGTTTCTCCAGAATGACATCCAGCGGGGTCAGGCCGTTGTGGTCCGGGGATTGCGGGGCCGCTCCGTTCCCCAGCAGCATGATGACCGCCTCGGGCCGCAGGAGCTCGCAGGCTAGATGCAGTGGGGTCCTGCCGTCCTCCATGTGAAAACACCCGTCTCTGTAGGATGTCGCGCTGGGTATCCGGTGTGTCTCCTGTAAGATGAGGCCGAGGATGTAACGCCTGTCGTAGCGGACAGCCATGGCCAGGTGCGGGGCGGAGGACGGGCAGCAGCAGAAGCGCTCCCCGGGCTTAGCTAGCGCTTGGTCGGTGTACCGGCTGAGCAGGTACTTGGCGTACGCCTGGTGGTCGTGAACTATAGCGTATAGCAATGCTTCCGAAGAGGTATAACTCCTCTGGCTGGCGTCCTCCTGGTAAAAGGTCTGCATCGTCCGTATTTCCTCCAGCATCCACACCGGCTTCAGGTCCCGCACAGCCCGGTAGAAGAGCAGCGAGAAGGACTTGCGGTTCTTCCCGGGGCTCTCAGCCGCCGAGCTGACGGTGACAGAGGCCATGTCGACCCGGGTAACTTATGTCCTCAATGGGTTAGCCAGCAGACAGACAGCGTCCTTCTTCGCTCTGGAGCCATTACTTCAAGAGCTATGAGTGACAGGAGCAGAACACACATTCATACTGTGGTTACTTACAAAGCACGGAGTGAAGACACGCCTGCAGTGTTGTCCTAGAGTCATTTCACTCACAAGGAGACTGGAGACACACACATTCCTGCACGCTCCTGACAGCAGCAGCTGCGGGATCCCTCTCTGCAGTACTGCGCTAATACGCATGCGCATAATGCAACGTCAAAAGAGTCTTTGAAACTTTATTGACAACTGTGTTCAAATATTTCCTGAAGGGTAAATAATAGACTTTACACATGTTACAAATGGTATGGATTATATCCTACTGTGTAGCGGTATATATTAATAATTATTATTATTATTTTTGTATTATTATTATTATTATTATTATTATTATTATTATTTTGACTTCTAATTGTTAGTCTTATAAAAGATGCTTGAAGTTAGAAATTATTCTCCAATTTCATCCTTTTTAATTGAAAACTATTTTCATCTGAAAATGTGAGGTGGTGTTAAATAAAATCTGAGTTGCCCCAAATGTAATAAATGAGAGAAAAATGTTTTTCAAATGACTTTTCTCAATTTTGTATTGATATTATTTGGCTGAATATACGTTGTCTATATGCACAATGCTTGCTTGAGGCTGAACTATAATTTTAGTTATACATGTCAGTGTAACAACTAATCTTAATAAGAATCATGGGCAGTGGCGACTGGCCATTATGGAGCACAGCCCCACCTAGTGTCAGCAAAAAGTATTACAAATAATGATTACAACAAAATGCAAAAATATATATATATATATATATATATAAAATATATTTTAAGATCATGTTTAATCATCTGATTCGTCTGTACATTGCTGTTTTAGTCTGTGTTATTCTAATTAGTGTCTACAGTGTGTGTGCCTATTGAGCTGTTTAGAGCCATGTGGGACAAAACCCGATCATGCCCCTCCCTCTCACTGTCTAAGTGAACGGTGACTGTAAAAACTACACTGCGCTTGCTCCTATTTAGGCCCAATCCCAAATCAACCCCTCGACCCTAACCCTCCGTGACGGAGTCAACTCCGTCTGTAGCCACACTCGCAGCTGAATGAAGTTCCCTCCATTAAGGGTTAAGGGTATAAATACAGCGGCAAGCTTTGGGACAAACTCAAACTCCCCTCTCTCCGGCAGAAACAGGAAATGCCGTAGCCTAACTGTATGGATTCAAATCAGCATCTCTTTGACAACAAATGTAAATTAATAACTCAAATAAAACTCCAAACATCTTTAATTGTGTTACTTTTTTGTAAAGCTCTTTTAGTTTTAAACCTGATGTTTATAAGCTTCTTAGTTTTTGCAACAGTATGTAAATATACACAACTTTATAATACAATGCACACATTTACCCAGGGGCGGACTGGGACTAAAAATCAACCCGGGACTCCCGACCGGCCCACTTCGGTACCGCCGTGACTTACCGCAGAGGTAGACATTAAGGGTAAATCCAACGGCCCCACCACTGTAACCACTGCCCCGGAGCACTATGAAAAGACCACAGGTGAGTACTTTCTTACTGCAACAATGGAAGCCAACATGGAAGAAAGAGCAAGAGGAGGAGGAAGAGCTGGGCTGAGAGTGAGAGGAGGAGGAAGAGCACTCTCTAATGAAATGAAATGTTATCAACCATGGTTTGACGATGAGAGAGGCTGGACAGAGGGTTCAGCCTAATCTAAGCCGATGTACTGTTGCCTCTGTAATCCGAACACTTCGACTTAAAAACAGGTTAGTTAACAGTTTTTAGCTCTGCATAATTCATAATATATCAGTGCTTATATCTGTTGTGTGAGACATATTTACTTAATTACTGCAATTGAATTGTTGGCATGTTGCATACTATAACTGTACAAAAATCCTGCACAATGTACTGTGGTAAACTTACTGTTATGCAACACAGACACTGACCAACCACTATGTCTTTGTTGTTTATCTGAAGGACTGAGAAAAAAGGTGCAGGTGGAAGGCTAAGGATTTCCAATGAGGCACAGGAAGCAGAAGTTACTAACTGGGTTTTGGCAAACAATGCATCACACTTAGAGAGATCTGAAGCATAGTAACTATGTGCTGAGATGCATGTTGCAAAATGTTATTTTTGAATAAAATGTGATTTTTTTCAACAACTCATTTGTATTTCTTCATTTACTGTATTTCTGTATACTCAAGCAATCTTTCTCTGCAGAACCCTCTATGTAAAGAGCATAGCCCATAAAAGATGAAAGTGCTTTAGATTATGCTCAGCAGTGTGTAGTTGGGTGGTCACACAATCTAGTATTATGAATGAAGTGTGTTATATTTGGTGCAAAAGTTTGCATAGTTTTGAGTGCAGTTCTTCACTTAGCAGGAGAAATTAGGTGTTTTGCACTTTGGGTGTGTGATTTTGTGAATTCTGTTTAGTGTTCTGAGAAACTGAGCAATTAAAAAAAAAAAAGTGTGTTAGCAATCAAGAAAAACTGTAAGAGGATGGTAGACTGCACACTGATAAACTCTGTCACTCTGGTTGCCCTCTTATGATGCTGCTGTCTTTTAATATATGATTATTTCTCAGCCGCTATATAGTTAGTTCCTCGCAGATTCTTCAGTCTCATCAGCCTCATCCTTCCATCAGTCCCAGTCAACGCCTCCAGCACAATTCCAGTGTCTGACTCCATATGATATTGTCCTGATGCTGTATACAAGGGTGATGCCCCATGATCACAAAATGAGCCCCCCAGAGGCTGAGTGCCAAGGACCTCATATTATGTCTGTCATTAATGTTACATCAACCATTATAACAATTTTTCTTTCCTTTTTCCTCTTCTCTTAACTGAATAGTCCTGTCTTTAAGTATAATACAATGTAAAGTCCTTTTCCTGCACCATTTTAAGGCTTCAAAAACAGGCATTTTCTTATGTGTTTGGAGAAATAACACAATCAATGGCCCAGAATTGTATAAACTATGAATCTTGTGCTGCTTGAAGAAATACACATTGGCTAAGCCGGCCAGGTTATATATGCCTTTTGTGGAGCCCTTTTTTGCAATATTTATTAAAATGTCACTAGTTATTTAAACAAACCACTATCTGAGGATTATACAAGCAACCATAAAACACCCTTTACTAGAGAGCCATTGAAGCCCATGAAGAATTTATCTTTCCACAAATCTTTTCAACTGCTGTAAATTAGGGCACTGTCTTTGCAGAACATTTAAAAATATTCTTCATTTGCAGTATTTTTTTAAAAAAGTGTTCAGAAAGACGGCATCAATTATATATAATATCAATATTTGTATTAACTAACCAAAGTCAATTTAAATAGCGGGCACAAATGGGTTAATTTCCATGCATGTGGTGTTTGATATAGTTTACGTTCAACTTCAACTATTTTAGGCAGAAAAATGTATTTTGACTAAACCTTTTTTAATAATTTACTATAATTTAGAAAGGTTTTTCTCAGAAATCATTTCAAAAGTAAACTTTTTTTTCATTTTATATTTAAATTTGAAATGTTTGCACACAACATCATTAATTTATACATTTTTATAAATGTTTAAAAATTATGAATCAATTAATTTTATTGTATTTCCTTGAGGCTGGGGAAGATATCCAGTATGTAGTTCAACATGCAAATGTTCTAATGCAAGTAAGTATCAATTTAACATGGAAAAGGAAATTAAATAGGTTTCATAGGAGGATGTGGATTTATTTTCTCTCACCTTGTAATTACACAATCAAAAAATCTATAATTTAGATATCGCCTTCACTCATAAAACATTTTTTGTTGAATTGGACACATTTTTCGAAGCTCTATTGACTGACATGCAATGACTGGGACTGATGGAAGAATCTGCGAGGAATTAACTAGGAGCAGAGAAATAATCATATTTTAAAAGACAGCAGCTTCATAAGAGGCCAACAAGAGTGACAGAGTGTGTCAGTGTGCTGAAGGATAGACCAGCTACCCAGGCCAGACTCTAAAGACTTTCCATGGGGTAAAAATGCTGCTGCCGGAGTACTGACTGGAAGTAGTGCTGATATCGAGTCTACCATCCTCTTAAAATACTCTGTCCAACAATATCAGTCTCACGAAGAAAGGTTTTTTAACACTTATTAAAAATAGCAGAGAAACATGCATTCTTGTTCTCAGGAGGGGACATTGACAGAGGATTATTGGAAAAGTACACAATAAGTACTTCATTTTATTTCTGGTAGAAGTCAAACTAGAACCGAGTCCAACAGTGTCATTTTCCTTAAGAACTTGTGGTAACAAATATTTGTATCACTTGTCAAATATAGCAGGAATAATGAAGAGCAGCTGATTTGAAAAAGCAAACTCGAGAGACGGCTGAGTGACCGCAGTGCAGAACCGCTGTATAGTTTAAATCTCCTAACAATGTTGTCCATTTTAGACATACGCTTAGTATATTTACAGCCCTTAATAACATTCATTTTCTGGGCTCAATATGTGTCTTGGCCGTTTTCGTTGTGATCGCTAAATTCCCCTTGTTTATAATAATCACCGTTCCTTCAGCAGGATACTGTAGTGATTCAAGTGTGATTTTAGCAAACGAGTGCTTTTAAAAAAAAATCACTTCCGTGAGTTTCGCCCCGCCCCTCGCTCCAATGACCATTAGACCATTTAGTAAGGTAAAAAGCAAAAAGCAAAAAGACCTCTCAGACGCGCTTCCGTTTACGTGTTTAATAAAGAAAAACAATTGGACGGTAGATACACGGATTGAATAGCAATGATTTATACAACATGAAATCTACCATATTAGAATAGTAAAAAGTAATACAAAATAAAATAAACTATCTTGGAATAGTGAAAAGTATATTGAGAATAAAAAATACACTATCTTGGCATTTTATTTTGCTCACTTCTTCACATGATATCATTTAAAGAATTACCTCGGCTGGACATTCATTGAACAATCTCATCTCTGAACATCCATATCATTTAACATCATTCAAACTAACTCATCATTTTCATCAATATCTGTATACGGGGATGGATCGTCCTGTTCTTCTAGCATTGGAAACTGTCCCTCCATGTGATATTGTCCCCTAGCGTATTCCTGGTTGAGGGCCCCATTAATCAGTCGGTTTGCACAAGCGCGGATGCAGGTTGAGAAACAACAACAACACATTGCCAATATCACGATCACACTTGACACAGAGATCAGTCCATTCAGTAAGAAATCCTTGTACTTCCCCAGCCAACCATCAAAGAAACAGGGGTTCTTCTCTATCCCACTGTTGTCTGCTAACTCCATGCTCAAAGTAGTGAGTCCCTTCAGAGCCTTGGTTACTGATCCATCAGGTGAGGTATTGTTTGGGATGAAAGTACAACATAATGTTCCAAACATTTTGCATACACCCCCTTTTTCTGCCAACAACATATCTTGGGCCACTCTGTTCTGCAAAGACATCTGGCTGGTCTTGTCCAGTTGCTCACTTAGTCCCTTCATCGCATCCCTGGAGTGATTTATGAACCTCTGCTGATTGTAGTAGATACAGTTAATCCAGTCCACATTCTTATTTACAGTGGGCCAAAGAAAAATGGATTCGAACCCTGCTAAGATCTGGTTTCTAGCTTTCAACTCATCTGGGACTCCCCTGGGCACCCCTATGCTGTCCATGTACACAGTGGAATCAAAACTCCATCTAAAGACTGACCTTTTGGCTCTAGTTGCTTTGGGTTGGACTGCCATGTTTATCAGTTGCTCGGCCGTCATTGGTACTGCATAAAAAGGCATCACTAGCTGTACCAGAGCACAGGTCCCTGTCCAATCCTGTGGTAAAACTGAGTACAGGGTTTTAGTGCTACAATACCACCACACATCTGTTCTGGGATACTGCCTAATGGGCATAGCTATACCTGGGAGGAAATCCTGCTTCATTAAAATTGTTGTAGAATTGCACCACTTAAGAGTTCCTACTTCCGTAACTTTTTGGTAGTCCCTTGTGATGCAATCATAAAGTCCCTTGTAAGACGTGAAGTCAGGTGGAATGTCATTCATTTTTACCACTGGATACTTTTGTGAAATGCCGACACAATCCGCTGGGGATTTTTGTCCATAGAGTTTGTACATACAGAGCTGTCCTCTTGGGTTATTGTGGGCGTTAAATGGAAATGGCACTGTTCCCAAACTTGGTCGGGCCGCCGCACAGGCCGGACAGTCCTCCATATTGCTCTGCTTAACAGAATAAACAACCCAGTCTAACCAGGAATTTGTGTCCTCGTATCCTGTTTCTACTGCTATGACTTTCTGTATAGAGGTCTTACTTAGATAAGTGACCAGTGGATTGTTCACAGATTTAGCCGGGGGTATTTCTGGTTCTGGTTTAAAAAGGGATTCATTATATTTTGGGGCGAGATCAGGGATTACATCAGCTGGTGGGTCAATTATTTTCACTAAAATTGATCCCATTGGGTCTTTTCCAGGAACTTCTATCCCCATCAGTCAATGGAATGCAGTGATGTCTCCCTTTTTCTTGAAATGGGGAGTGAGTGCGCTTTTAAAAGCAATTATTATTGGATTGTGTTTGCTCATATCTCCACTATGGCGACCTTTGGAAAAAGATAGCTGAGACCTAAACGCCAAACCAGGGGGATTGTTATTTCCTTCTGCCCTTGCACTCCAATATACCTTCTCTGAAACGGGACACCATGAATTATCATCAGGCCGTCCCCCAGCATGAATGCACCCATAAACGTCATGGCCTGTTTTGTCTCGCAGCTCTCCACATACAACCACATCACAGACATCAAGACTGACCCTAACCGCTTCACCTCTGGGGATGAGTATTTCTAACCCTTCCTTCTGTCTCTCCGCTGATCTTTTGGCTCTGGGGATAAATGGAAGTCTCTCAAACACAGCTGAAGTTTTGTTTCTACGAGTGCACGAATGGATTCGGGTTCTTCACGATGCTCTATCCCCCTCCCAACCAGAAAAATGCCAATTGTGACGAACAGAGCTAACAATGATATTACGATTCTTATCCCTTGGGGACCCCTTAATTGTTCTTACTTCTTGAATGGCACTTCATCAATTTTACCCATGGTTATATCAGTTTCAGAGTTTTAAAATAATGAGTACAAAAATAAAGTATATAGAAAATAATAGAACAAAAAATATTGGACTCTTTTTGAATGGTAGAATAAATAGGTTTCAGATCTAAAACAAGAATGGGTATTCTGTTTTAGTATTCAATCTATAAAACATAAAGACAATTCGTCTTTTGGGCTGTTTCTATCTTAATATCTCTTGATTTGAGTTCTTATTCGTTTTGTTCCAGCTCTGCCAAATCAGTCCTAACTTCCGAGAGCTTTCTGGAAGGTGCCGGTGCAGGACGACAATGTGTCAGGTGGTGCCAATTCGCTCCTTTTTTACCTTTTATCCGGAGAGCGTGTGAAGTTCTTTCAACAACTTCCCACGGACCCGTCCACCTGGGTTCAGCCCACTTTCTTTTGTGAACTTTCAACCTCACCCAATCACCCGGCCGTACAGGAGTCTCTTCTGGTGTCTCGTCTGGTTTCTCTGCAGTTATCTGAACCTGTGTAGACAAGACTTGGATAATATTACTCAGAGCCCTGACATATTCATCCACTTATATTTGTCTGATGTCTAAAACTGGGCCAGTCCCTCCTTCTCTACGAGGCCCAGGCATTGGTCTACCAGTTAACAACTCATGGGGTGAAAGATGTGTTTTAGCACCCTCAGAAGATCTCATTGACATGAGTGCCAGAGGCAAAGCATCTACCCATTTCATGTTTGTGCCAAAAATGACTTTTGCAATTATCCCTTTTAATGTTCGATTTGCTCTTTCTATTATACCCTGAGATTGTGGGTGGTATGCTGACCAAAACGTATGAATTATACCAAAATATAACTCAACTTCCTCAAAGTGTTTGCTTGTAAAATGTGAACCATTGTCTGATCTTATTATCCTTGGCACTCCATAATGGGGTACGAGTTTTGTTTTGAGCCATTTAATGACTGTCTTTGCATCTTCTTTTTTACAGGGAATGGCTTCAATCCATCTCGTATAACGATCAATCATTACTAACATATATCTAAACCCTCTGACTACATTGTCTGCTCCCATGTCTGTATAATCAATACAAATGTCTTTGAATGGGGCTTCTGGGGCTGGATATCTTCCCATTGGTCACTTGTATGGCTTTTTTACATTGAATGCATTGCACGTGTCACAGTCGTTTACGAAGTTTTCAACCATGTCCTTCATGTAAGGATGCCACCACTGTTGTTCAATGTCTTTTGTTGTTCTTGCTTTTCCTACATGAGTGGGACCATGTGATTGTTCTATTAGCAGGTGGCATAACTTTGCAGGTGCAACTAAACGGCCGTCGTGGGCTCTCCACAGGCCATCTACTTCCTTTGCTCCCTTCTGACTCCATTGATTCTGTTCATACACTCCAGCATATTTCTGCATGTCTTTGATGTGTTCGGTGGTTAACTCCTCTTGAGTATTGGCCTTTGTACATATCATTTGCTTGCTGTACCCTACTGCTTTCTTTGCTGCCTTGTCTGCTGCATCGTTTCCTCTGGATATTGCATTGTTCAATGTTTGATGTCCTTTGCATTTCATTACTGCCACTTGTGCTGGCAACAGTAAAGATGTCAGCAGGAGTTTTATCGCTTCGGCATGTTTTACTGGTGTCCTAGCAGATGTTAGGAACCCTCTTCTGATCCACTGTGGTCCGTCTATATGCACTGCTCCATAGGCATATGCTGAATCTGTATAGATGTTGACTCGTTGTCCCTCTGCATGCTCTAAGGCTTTGGTGAGTGCCACTACTTCTGCCAGTTGGGTCGAAGCAGGTTGGGAGATGATTTCTGCTTCTATGGTTTGTATATTTTCTCCCTCCTGCCGGACTACTGCATAGGAGGCCACATTCCCGTCATCTCCTTTGTAACAGCAGCCGTCACTGTAGAGAGTGAAGTCTGGTTGGTCCAGAGGATCTGTTTCTAAATCTGATCTTATCTTGAGCTCCTTTTGGGAGACGAACTGACAGTCATGGGGTGTGTGCTTCTCCGTACTCAGTCCTGTAGACATGTTTGTTAAACCAACTTGGTATGTTATATGTGGTTTCAATAGACTGGTCTGAATCTTGATTTTCCTGATTGGGGAAAATGTGAATGCCTATGAATTTATAAATGCTACTACTCCATGGGCTGTGTTAACTTTCAATGGGTGGCACATTACCACATGTGCAGTTTTCTCAATGACTTTTGCTAGTGCAGCTAGATGTCTTGCACATCCTGTCTGGCCTAGTTCTATATTGTCTAACTTAGAGCTATGGTACATCAGTACATGTCTCACTCCCCCTTTTTTCTGAAACAGGAATCCATTGACTATTCCACCTGATTCAGAAACATCAAGGCAAAAATCATCGTCATAATCAGGAGTGGAAAGGTGTGCCGCTTGACTCAGGGCTAGCTTCGTCTTCGTAAAAGCTTCTTCGGCCAACGTTGTCCACTCGAGAGTAGCTTTAAGATTTCTGTTTCCTTCTTCTGCAATTATGTGTCTCAGTGGTTGTGTCAAATCCACATAGTCAGGTATGTACGTCCTGCTGTAACCTGTCAGGCCCAGGAACGCAAGCATTTGTTGCACTGTTTTGGGCTTTGGTTGGGAGAGGATGGAAGACCGTTGTGCTGGTGTCAGAGCTAGACTGTTCGAGGACATCATCCTTCCCAGGAATGTTACTGTTTTCCTACTTTTCTTTCTTCACTTTGTAGCCCACATTGGCCAGTAAGATTAGCAATTGTTGTGTCACAGCCAGACATGTTGCTGCGTCTGGCCCGGCTAGAAGTAAATCATCAACATACTGTATCAGAGTCACTCCCTCCGGTAGTTGCAATGCACTGAGGTCTTGTTTCAAAGCACGGTTAAATAATCCTGGGCTATCTTTGTAACCCTGTGGCATCCGATGGTAAGTGTATCGCTGTCTTTGGTAGGTAAAAGCAAATATATCCTGGACGTTTGGATCTAATGGTAAGCAAAAGAATGCATTAGCTAAATCTATCACTGTTAAATATTTGTGACCTGGATTACGATTTTGTAATGCTACATGTGGATCGGGAACAGGAATATTAGCAGTTTTAGTGACATTGTTGACTTCTCTTAGATCATGGACCATTCTGTCACAATTCTCATGTTATGTCACGTTTATAGTTTTGTAGGTTTGGGTGTTTTTGCTGTTTTCCATGTCATGTTTTCCTTTGGGTTATTGTCTGGTCCTTTTCCCTGTGTTTTCCTCTTGTCATTAGTTTCCCTGGTGTGTCTAATTGTCTGATTATGTTCACCTGGGCCCCTGTGTTTTCTCCTCCCTCCTCACCTGTGTCTTGTTGTGTGATTGGTCTTGTATGTATTTAAGTTCTGGGTTTTCTGTCTGTCTTGGTCGGTTCGTCTTGTTCCATGACTAGTTCTGCGGTGAGTGTTCTGTTTGTCATTGTACATATATCTCATAGCCTTGAAATAAAGGAAGTTCAGTTTATATCTGCATTTGGGTCCTGCTTGTTTCACAAACCGTGACAGTACGAACCGACCTGAAATATGGGGCCAGCAGATCCTTTCAAGCAGGAGATATTGGAGTTAACCGTTGCTTTGGCTGTCTGCTCTAGTCGATGGTTGGGAGCGTCCAGGGGTCAGCAGCGAGAGGCTGTTCGGGCTGAGGCACATCAGAGGCAATGGAGAAACCAGGTTTAGTTAAATTCTTACCTGGCTGGATTTTGGACTTCCTCTCAGTGTGTGATTCCCGGCCTGCTAGCCCCAGGCATGCTAGCTCCATGTCTCCCAATTCCCAACCTGGCACCATACGCCTTGGTGGGTTCCGTCTGAAGTCAACCCGTGCTTCTGCCCCAGTTCCTGCTCCTGTCCAGGAGTCATATTCTGGAACTCGTCTGGCTTATGGAGGTCCACGGAGTATTCAGGCGGCTGCTAAGAGGAGGAGTCGCAAGGCCAAGCTGGCAGCTCAGGCCCCAAGAGCCATGGTTCCGGCTCCAGAACCGGACCACACAGCCATGTTTCCGGCTCCTCGTCAACTGCTGACTCATCGGCCGACGCCAGCTCCTCGAGTCCTGTTGGCGTACCGGCCGACTCCAGCACCTCGTCTCCTGTTGGCTGTCCGTCCGACGCCAGGTCCCCGTGTCTTGTCGGCATACCGGCCGACTCCAGCACCTCGTCTCCTGTTGGCTGTCCGTCCGACGCCAGCTCCTTGTGTCCTGATGGCTGTCCGTCCGACGCCAGCTCCCCGTGTCTTGTCGGCATACCGGCCGACTCCAGCACCTCGTCTCCTGTTGGCTGTCCGTCCGACGCCAGCTCCCCGGGTTCTGTTGGCGAACCAACCCACTCAAGTGTCGTTGGAGGTCCCACAGACTGCCCTTCTGCCGGGGGTCCTGCCAACCCCATGTCCTGAGCCGTTGGAGGTCCCGCAGACTGCGCTTCTGCCGAGGGTCCTGCCAACTCCATGTCTTGTCACGTTGGAGGTCCCGCAGACTGCTCTTCTGCCGAGGGTCCTGCCAACCCCATGTCTTGTGCCGTTGGAGGTCCCGCAGACTACTCTTCTGCCGGGGGTCCTGCCAACTCTATGTCTTGTCACGTTGGAGGTCCCGCAGACTACTCTTCTGCTGGGGGTCCTGCCAACTCCATGTCCGGTCCCGTTGGAGGTCCCGCAGACTGCTCTTCTGCCGGGGGTCCTGCCAACCCCAGGTCCTGTGCCATTGGAGGTCCCGCAGACTCTTCTGCCGGGGGGCCTGCCAACTCCATGTCGTGTCCCGTTGGAGGTCCCGCAGACTACTCTTCTGCCGGGGGTCCTGCCAACCCCATGTCCTGAGCCATTGGAGATCCCGCAGACTGCTCTCCTGCCGGGGGTCCTGCCGGTCCTGTGTCCTCTTCCATGGGGGATCTTGCCGACACCGGCTCCTGACCGGCCTCCGGAGCTGTCTGGTCTTCACCCCTCCTCGGACTCTGCCTTGCCCCCGGGCGGTCCGCCCGAGATTCCTTCCATGGACTCTGCCTTGCCCCCGGGTCGTCCGCCCGAATTCCCCTTTTTGAACTCTGCCTTGCCCCCGGGCCGTCCGCCCGAATTCCCCTTCTTTGAACTCTGCCTTGCCCCCCGGGCCGTTCGCCCGTTCCATTTTACTGAGTACCGGCAAGGTGCCGGTACTCAGTAAAATGCCGGTACTCAGCCGCTGGCAATATACGTATATATTGTAAACGCAACGCAGCGCAAATGAGGGTCTGACTCTGCCTCACAGAGGGTGACTGGCTTTCTACATGACGTGGCCTGCCGACATACACGGTTACGTGTATTGTTGTTAGCATCTGGTGCTAGCTAGCTGCGCTAACGGATATAGGGAGCTGTTTCAACAACAAGGTGGAGGGAGAGTCCTTTGCTGTCAGACTGAGAGGCTGAAAACTACAGCTCTGGTGAGGTAAATTACTCTCTGAGTCTTTAGATAGTTAACTTAGTTTAAGTTATCTCAGTGGGTCTCAAACGGTTCGGTCACCATTTATGTAAACACATATTTCCATTTGAGGGGGTAGTGATTAGTAAAATACGAATGAATAATACAAACAAATTGTTAACTAGGTGAAAAAAGGTAAGATAAACTTGTTGGGAGCTAAAACTAGTCTTTGCTGTTGCCTCAAAGAGGAGCAGGGGGGAGAGGAGGGAGACAGGAGAGGCCGATTCAGGAGCCCAGACACACTCACAACTATAAATGAACCAAAAACAAATAAATAAACAAGTTTCAATGTTTTTTCATATTGGATATTGTATGTTATTGGTTATGGCCATGTACTTATGATTTTATGATTATTTAAATGTATACATTTTTGTTTCATATGGGTGTAGTCTCTTTATTTCCCCCTCAAAATGCAACAGATTGATGCATTTAAGTCCAACATTTAAAAAAAAATCTTACCGGGAGAGCATGCCCCCGGACCCCCCGATAGGATTTGAGGCCCGGCCCCACTGTTCCCAAATAGATTTGCAATTTTTTTAAAATAGTAACCCATCTCCATATGTTTCTTTTTGGGTAGTAGATTTAAACTAGAGGGCTATCACTTTGTGCAGCAACGCTATTGACAAATAAATCCAGCAAAATGGCACAAAAAACTGGTAGTGGCCTCAGGGACGAGGAGTCATTTAACCAGCCAGTAGGAGTCAAGCTTTACTTTCTTTTATATCCATAAAGAAAAAGTAAATCTGTTTACAGTTGTTTCATTATGGATGTTGAGAGGTATCCATATATCTCTTCATTTTGCTCTCAAAGTGCACCAGATTGATGCATCTAACTTCAATATTTTTAAAAAAATGTTCCCGGAAGAGCATGCCCCCAGACCCCCCTAGACTAGAGGGTGTCAGGTCCACTCCCCACTTATAAAAATAGCACTTTACCACTGCACCCCCTCTAATCTCAGATGCACCCTGAGTCATTTTGTTTAAGTACAGTGAGCCTTTCTAAAATATACAGTAAAGAGACAAACCCACCAGCATTATAGGATATACTATGACTTTGTGCCAAATACTTGTTGCTGATTTAGAGTACTGGCACCTTTTTTATTCCAATTCAAGCACTGGTACCAGCAAGATGGGAGTATTCCAATTTGAGCCGGTGTGTCTGATTACTTCAGCTTGCAACAATCCTTGAATGGTGTTTCCTATCCCATCTATTTATTCTTACTTCAATTTGTATTGCGGGCGCCAACATGGTTTGTAATTTTGCACCAGCTCCACTGAGACCTCATGATTCACTAATCCAACATCATAGTCTCCAGTGGTCCAAAGATGTGTAGGCACCTGCATCAGCATTTCTTCTGTGTCCGGATGGTTTGTGTGTTCTCGTCCATGATCTCTGTCCAATTCCTGCTTCTCCAATAGCCCTTGTTCCTGGCTATTGATTCCAATCCTCCACATCGTCTGGTCTGTTGATCGCCACAGAAAAGGTGATTCTGTTGCCAACCATTCTGTATTCAATGCAGTCTTTATCATTGGACCCAATGATCTGGACTCAGCTCCTATGGTCATGGCGAGTGTGACATGAGGAACAGCTTCTTCAGATAGATTGTACCATTGTTTTTTTTCTGGTGTGAGTTTTACCGCTGCTGCTACACCCTGCGGTCCTACGTAGATGTCTGCTACAGTCAAATCTTCCATCTTTCCCTCTTTATCTTCCATCCACGGGTCTTGATATTCTTCATCTGGTCGCCTTAGATAATTGTACGTACAATGTAGAGGATCTTGCGGGGGCCCATAGGGTCCCAATGTATTTATCCATGGCTTCCATGTAAGTTCTTTGAACACGAGGAGTATCGATTTCAGTGGTGATCAGGCGGCTCCAGTGCACAGTGGTTGTGTCATTTTCTTCGTCGTTTTCTGGATTTGCTGCCATCATCATAATTCTCTGTTGTCCGTCGTACGTCTGGTAGAGTGGTATCTGGCCTGGAAATTGGATAATCAGCCCATCTGGTGTGCATAGGATTCTCGCTCCTGATTTTACGAGCAGGTCTCTTCCCATTAGATTTATGGGACAGTTTGGGGCATAGAGGAAAGGATGTTGCAGGAGTTGCTTCCCAATTTCCGTGACCAATGGTAATGTATATCTCTGTACATCGATTTTGCCCGAGTATCCAACTGTTTCGAGGGTGTGATTTGAGAGTGGAGGGGGTTTTCCTTTCAATCTAGTCAAACAGGAAGCTGTGGCTCCTGTGTCCACCATCATTTCCACCTTCTCTCCCTCAATCTCACAGGTGACCATTGGTTCATCTTGGGCTGGAATTGCGTCACCTGTGATTGGATCCTCTGGGCCTCCTCATAGGTATGGACCACTCCAAGCTGTCAGAGGCATTTGGTTCATGTTTGGCACCCCTCCTCCTCCTGGTTGTCCCTGGAATCCTCTGCCTCCACTGGATCCTCCCCTCTGTTGATACTGTGTAGGCATGTACATGGGTGCTTGTGGCTGTAGTTGGACAGGGGTATACACAGGCGGTTGCTGTGCTTGGGGATAATACTGTTGTGTCTGGGGCTGTTGACATTTTGTAGGATTGTATTATAAGGCTTGTGGTGGGTTTTGTATTTGTTGATTTGGATAATCTCTGGCCCAATGAACCAGCTGATTGCATATGTAGCATCCCTCAAACCGGAGAACTTTTCCTCTGCCCTTTCCTCGGAAACCTCCTCTCCCTCTTTGTTGGTTCTGCATCTGATTTTCTGGCACTATCTGAGTTTGAACTGTTTGAGGAGTCTACCCTTCTTTCTCTGTCAGTATGACCATTTCTGTTACAGCTGGCATCTGTCTTGTCAATTTCTTGTTCATTGTGGCTTCGGTATCTCTCTCAGCTACCTGCATCTTCAAAAGTCTTTTTGCCAGTTTCTTTGTTTCTTCATCGTCTTCCACCTTTGTTTCCTGGTATTTGATGTCGTGGTGAATGAGATTTAGCCTCCATTCTTCTAGGAGTTTAGCTTCCAATCCCATCACATCTCCCAGGCGTGCCTGCACTGATTTGGGAAGGGCTTTGATGACTGCGTTCTTTCACAGCATTATGACAGCCGGCGAAGTGTCATGTCGTTCTCCAGTGCAGTCCTCCCACACTCCTTCACATCTCTTCAGGAAGGCATGCATGTCTTCCCCCGGTTCTTTTCTCAGGCTGTTGAGGGCATGTAAACTGGAGAGTTGGTGCATTTGGCCTTGGAGTCCACTGATCTTGCCTCTAATCTTCCTTCTATCCGTCCAAGCAATGCCCTCATGTCTCCCAAACACAGGTGGTCTCGGACTGTGTATTTCTCCAGATCATTCACCCACTTCTGACCTCCTTGGGTGAGTGGAGGTAGTTTTGCCACTAATGATTCCATGTCCATGTGAGTCCATGGTTGGTAGTCAAATCCTCTTCCAGCCGCTATCAATGGCATGGAGGTATGTGCACCAGTCTTGGTTCTTTGAAATGTCTTGGTTTTTCTAGTTTTGGGGCATGTCCCAGAGTAATGTTGCTCGTTTTCGTCGCTACTAGTATTCCCAGGAGGAGTTGCAAAACTGCGTTGTTGCTTTGATTGTTCATGGTATGGGGAGTGTCCACTGGTTTCAGACTGTGTACCGCCGTCGTCATCTTCTTCTTCCTGCCCTTTCGGGTAGTCAGGAGAGTAGTTTGTTCGGCGTGTTGTTTCTGATTGTCCCCAATTTGTTGTTATTTGCTGTTTTCTTTCTTCCTTTTCTTTGTCCTGTCTATGTTTGTTTTGTCTTTCTGTCATCACATCCTGCAATCTTCCCTCTTCTTGTCGTCTTTGCACCTGACGTTCTTGGTAATCATCTTCCGTCCTTCTTCTTTCTACCTTCATGTCATTATACTCCTCCTCTTTTTTTCATCTTTCTTCTGCAGCTTGTTTGTGTTCCTGTCGCTCTCTGAACTGTTCCCGTGTCTCATTGTCTGCTGTTGTTGGTAGTAGCAGAGAGAAAATTGGCGCGTCTGAACCTGCCGTTGATAATGCCTCAGCACCAGGAGGTTTGTTGTTGGGCTGGAATGACATGGGCGTTCGTAGTGTGTTTTGCTGAACTTTGTGATCTCTAGTCATGTCTCTCAATTCTTGCATGTTGTGTTCGAAACTCTCCCGCAGCTGGTCAGATTTACTGTTTAGCATTCTTACTTCATAGTCCAAGTCTTTGACACTTCTCCCTGTGGGTACTTCGTCCAAATTCAATATTCCTCCTGCAATATTAAAAGTTGAGGCTTGTATTGAGGTTTGAGAGAAAAGTTCTGGTTCCGTCATGTAAGGAGGAGGTTTCTGAGGCAGGTCTGGATAGAGCTTTGGAGTTTGGATTACTGGAACTTCTTCAATTTTTTCCACTGTGTGTTCCTTCTCTAGCGGATTTGGTTTTTGAACGACGTACATGTTTGCCGTCCCACTAACAGAATACTTTAAATGGAGCATCAGACTTGTAACTCGTGCTTTCCTTATCTCCGCTTTGTTCATAGCAATCTTTTCAGGTCCATACCAGGAGGGTTGTCCGGCTTTGATCCATGCTTGTTGCTCTCACAGATATTCTCCATTGCCATAGTCAATTACAGCTTTTCTATGGGCTTTCATTGGTTCAGGCTGATTATCTGCTGGAAACAGTCCTCTCGTTTGCCACTGTTCCAACAGTTTCTCAGTTTGGGTCCATGTCTTCCGTCTAAGATTTGGAACTGTTGTAGCATCTGATCTGATTTTTACCCTTTCCTCGATTTCTGCAGTTGTGCCATGGCTCTGTGTCTGGCCTCAACTTAGTTTCTTTTGGTGACATGTTTTCTAACTATTCTAATGAAATTATAAAGTTTTCATAGATTGAAGCACTAAATCCTCTGACTAGCACCTTCGTTCCCGATAAATAATATCCTATGTCATCCGAACTTTAAATCTTTTTTTTTTTTTTTAAATATATATTTGTTTAAGTTATATATATATATATATATATATATATATATATATATTTTAAAGTTTTTTGTAAAATATTAATAAAGTAAATTAAAAGATAAAAATTATGCAAATTTTAAAATCTGAAATGTTAAAAATAAAAATTGTACAGTGTATGGTTTTGACTTTGAAATATGAAAATTAGAAATCTGGTCAAAATCTAAATCTACGGTGTACAGTGCATACCGAAGTGTATGAAATTATGCAAATGTCACAACTTGTGTTAGCTTCAACCAATTTTTGTTTGAATATACTACAGTCTAGTTTGAAAGACTATAATGTAAAGTTTCTCATCTTATAATTAGAAACCACTTTGTAATTCTATTCTGGCAATGCCTGTGTTCATTTATACACTTTAGAATTAAACTTCAGAATGTTAGTTTATCTTCACAAAGAGGTGTTTCCTCTATCTGTAATAATTCTGTATTACCAGCAGAGTGCGCTGTTGTAATTTCCAGCTCAATCCACTAGGGACAGCTGTTGCAAAATCTGACCTCTATTTAACCAAAAAAGCTTATTTTCCTTAAAAAGATCTTAAAAATGGGAAGAAAATTACACTATGGTTAAATAACACAGCACATAACCGCCAAAACACATTTGCAAAAAATAATAAAAAACCGCCAATACACACGTGCAAACAAGAACATTTCAAAAAACCGCCAATACACACTTGCAAACAAGTATATTTCAAAAAACCGCCAATACACACTTGCAAGCAGAAATACTTCCAAAATCAGATACAAATTCCTTCCCTCCAAATACCAAACTTCCAACGGTAAGGTAACCTGACTATTTTCTAGTTTAAACTCTGACAAGAAGTATGCTGTTCTTTACAAAATGGTATGCCTAGAAAAATGCCTCATCTCCTGCCACCAGCTGCATAAGCACAAACAAAGGAGTGCTTTGAATTTGCATTTCACAAAATGGCGACTGCCCTGTGTTTGTTAATCAACATGTGGGGTGTAAACAAGATGGCATCCGTTTATTTCGAATTCTGACCTGTAGACAAAGAGATTTGAAAATAGACCATGTGGCTCTCAGAGAGGAGTTTAAACAATGGCGAGGTGATCTTTAAACGAACCAACAAAGTAAACCACTGGTGTGGTATTATAAAACCTGAAATACAAGCCAAAGCAACACTTGGTTTAAAATAATAACATTTCTATCTAGTTTACTATAAAAATGGGCTTTATCTTATTGATATCATCACGTAGAGTTAGGAACCTTTACGCATAAGCAATAAACCTATCTACGAAATATTTGACTTTATAGTCCACTATTGGTTAACTGTTGCTATTTAGACACGTTAGGTGGGACCAATATTGAGACTTGCCAGTGACTATTAACTGACCGTCTTCCAAAGTTAACGTAATGCTGCTGTAACTCAGATTACCGTAATCCACCCTGCAATATCTTGGTCGAAAACAGAACAGTACGACCACTGATAAAGGCTTACACCTTAATCAAGCCGTTTTCCTCGAAAATGACTTTTTTAAAACAGTTCTCAACTGTTTTCTGTTAGCACTGACTTCAGTTACTTAACCTCGGGTTAACTCGCTATGCCTTGTTGGTTTTCACTTACTCTATGCTTAACCGACTCGCTATGTCTCATAGATCTTAACAAAAATCGTTAAATGGGCATAAATACCCTTACGTCATAGGCTAACTACCTACTAACGTAACAAGAGACACCTACATGAAAACGCAACAAGACACCTATCCGAAGTACAATGACCCCACACATTTATATTTAAAATTTAACACACACACACACACACACACACACACACACACACACACACACACACACACACACACACACACACACACAAAGTTAATAGCATGCAGGGTTAAATAGAAGAACAAAAGAAAGTGTGAACTCACCCTGCCTTCGACAGAGCAGCGCCACGTTTTATAGGATGCTTATATTTATGAATTTAGGTTGTTTTGACATTAAATGCACAGCTATTTTCAGGATCCGCTGGCCGCCATCAAACACACAAACTTATTTTTGCATAAACTATGAAGAATGGGATATAACAAGCTTCTTCTTACCGAATGGATTCGAGCTGGTTGTGTGTCGAATGGAAGCCACGTCTCCGGAAAACAGCTGGTTGTTAGTCTCTCCCGGTCCAACGAATATCACGTCAATTGTTAACTGTGTTTGTTTTCTTCGCGTCCAGGAGAGAAGCTTTAAAAAGGAAACTAAATGGAGTATCTGAGAAGGTTCAATTGGGTACTTTGATTAAAAAAGGCATTCTAAACGCTGTAATCAATACTCTTAAAAATACAGAAAATACTTCGTGGCTGGTTTGGTTTCCGGTCGTTCCGGATGTTGTAACATGCTACCCACGTCTGAAAACAATAACTTTATTCAAATAAACTGTACCTTCATTTAATATTCAGCAATAATAATATCTCTACGTCTATAGTTGTAGTGTTTAAATCAGTAGGTTTCGGTGTACATCACTCCATGTCATTTCGCTACTAAATTCACCTCTATAGGAAATGGTATATTAGCCACATGCTAAATGCTAACCCGAGATGAAGGATTTTCAGAATAAAAGCTTAACTGGTTGTGCGCAAGAATTTCTGGTCTTTCAGTATAAAACAGCATTTAAATTGACGGTATGTTTAAGCTACATTATACCATCAAAAGATTGATTTTAATTTCTAACAGCAGGAGGAGATGTAATAAACCCCACCGTCCGGGTCGCAGTGGAGCTCCCCAGCGCCGAAACGACGTGAAAATAGCGTGCTGCGTCGTCAGTCACTCCACCGAGGGCGAACTGAGCCTCCGCCTGAGTGAACCATGCAGCCGCAGATGTCTCCCAAAACTCTGGTAGTTTGAAAAAAATGGCGTTACTTGCCGTGCTCGGTTCAGTCTCGGATCCTTCAACAAGACTTATGTCGGGGTCACCAAAGTGGTGCCGAGAGACGGGAGTCGGATGCGGGGTATCGAAGGTACAAGCTAGACTTTTATTAAGCATCTGCAAACACATGTAAACACTTCAAGCCCGGGAAGCGAAGACCGGCGGAAACAGGAAGTCCGGCTCACTCAAATGTCCGTGCAGAACAATACCCCAACCCATAGATCCGCGGGTGAATAATGTCAATCACCACATGAGTTTATTTAACACTAGAACCGCCAATCGGGTCAATTTCTGTGATGTGTGTGTGCAATGCAACTTTTTTTCAATAAAATATTAAAGTCTCTTACAGTTACTTTCGTAGACCTGAAGTGAATACATTTTGGATTACTTATTGGTGGAAAGATTTCCTCACAACATTTAATATTCATAACTAAAGGAACAGCCAAATCATCACAGCGCACAAAACCTATTATCGCCGCAGATGGACCAAAAAATGGAGCGTTTGAAAAAAGATTCGGGTCCGCTCAGTGAAACAATAACAACGAAACATGGAGGAACAAAAGTCTGCGTTTAAACCTACAGTCAATTTAGCTGATGGAGAATAAATATCAGGGGGGGAGGGGGGGGGAGAGAGCTGGGGTTGATGGGCCATTAGTTGTCTAAATACACAGCTGAGAGCTGCCGTTTCATTCAGACTGTTTAAAAAACGGTAAAAAATGACTTTTTCTTAGCGGATGCATGTCAGTTTAAATCAATACATACAACTATTTTTTAAATCAATAAAAACATTTTCTAAATCCATAAAAGCATTTCAATTAATATTGGGAGTCATGTCGTTACTTTGTTGAGAATGTGGCCATGTAAAAAGCGCGATAATTTGCAGCGACTTGTTCCTTATGGGGAAAATAACACCCTTCATGCTGATCAAGATCCCGACGCTTATCTGCCGACGAGGCTCCATTCAAATATAAATATTTTAGTGAATTACTGAGTTTAGGCACGTTAATAATAACGTTTTAATGAAGTTGAATACAGTATATGTGTCAGTGATTTCATGTCAATTCGGCGAACATAAACAAATGATCGTGGTGAAGATGATGATTAAAAATCAAGAGCCGGGCTGCATTTCCTCCCGTTCGTTTCTTTCGACTAAACAACACTATTTTGTTAAATAACAACATGGTGATGTTTTGTAAATGATTACATGTCTCTTATTTAGCACAGAGTATGATATCCGTGACATATGGATCTTAACAAAGTTCCGCTGTACATCCAGCGTACTGTATCTGACTTTATTTCACATGAGCTCCAGTGTGGAACCCCACTGCACCCCCAGGTGGATCAATGATCCATTGCAGCTGGCTTCATTACGATTATATTTCATTTCATTTCATTTCAAACCTTTATTTAGACAGATTAGTCCCTTGAGATCATCGATCTCATTTACAAGGGAGACCTGCATCATTTAGTTCCACATGAAACATAAAAACAACATACAAACAACAGAGGATATCATATTTACATATTCAACATTTACAACTACCCAGAGTGTCAGAAAGCATTTCATTTAGACATGCCTTAAATACATTCAAAGAAATAAAAATGCTCAATTTCAATTTTGCCTGTAGACTGTTCCAAGCAAGTGGAGCTGCGCACATAAAAGCTGTCTTACCTAAGACAGTCCTTACTCTTGGCACATCTAACAAGACTATATCCTGTGATCGCAGACAATAGCTGCTTGCAACTTTCTGCTTTATCAATGAACAGATATAATACGGGAGTTTGCCCAACATAGCTTTATAGATAAAAGTGTACCAGTGACTGAGCCTCCGTACAGTGAGTGATGGTAAACCTGCCTTGGTATACAGTGTACAGTGATGAGTAAGTGCTTTACAGTTAGTGACAAATCTCAGAGCACTATGATACGCAGCATCTAGTTTGCTTAGGTAGTTGGCAGGTGCATTCATATACAGCAGATCACCATAGTCCAGCACAGGTAAAAAGGTCACAGTGACTAGCCTTTTCCTGGCCTCAAGCGAGAAACAGGACTTATTCCTGAAAAAGAAACCTAGCCTAACCCTCAGTTTTTTAAGCAGGTTATTGACATGACGTTTAAAAGAGAGACAGTCATCAAGCAAGATACCAAGGTATTTGTAACAGGCAACAACTTCAAGTTTTGTTCCTTGCGTTGATACAATATCTAAAACAGGCTCTGGTGACTTTTTAGCTTTTGAAAAGAGCATTATCTTGGTTTTATCCACATTTAAAAGAAGCTTTAGTTCAGAGAGCTGAGTCTGAATAATGTTAAAAACAGCCTGTAATTTAACAACCGCCTCCTGAATGGAGGGACCTGCACAATACATCACGGTATCGTCCGCATAAAAATGTAAAGTAGCTTCATCCACATTTTCACCTAAACTGTTGATATATATGGAGAATAAAAGTGGACCTAAAACAGAACCTTGAGGAACACCATTAGCAATGTTTAACCACTCAGAAGACAGCCCATCAAAGTGAACACATTGGGACCTTTCAGAGAGGTAGTTCACAAACCACCCCACTGCATGGCTGGATATGCCAGTACTGAGTAGCCTCTGTTTTAAGACACGATGATCAACGGTGTCAAACGCTTTGGAAAGGTCAATAAACAGAGCTGCACAACTCTGTTTATTATCTAGCATACTAGTAATATCATTTACCACTTTCATTGTTGCAGTGATGGTGCTATGTTTCTTCCTGAAGCCTGACTGATGTTTAGACAGGATATCATTTATACATAAAAACTCCTTTACTTGTTCACTCACAAGTCGTTCGAGCACCTTAGCCAAAACTGACAATTTAGAGATTGGCCTATAGTTATTTAAAATAGTTGCCTCCCCTCCTTTCAGTAGAGGCAGGACATAAGCAGACTTCCATACTTTAGGAATTGTATTTGTGCTGAGGGAGAGGTTAAAAAGAGAAGTAAGAGGTGGAGCAATAAAATCTGCAGCTATCTTTAAAAAGAAAGGTTCTACGTTGTCCGGGCCAGCCGGTTTCTTAGGATCTAACTTGGATAAAGCTTCATGGACAATACCAACAGTTAAAGGAGTAAAACTGAAAGGGTTTTCCAGACCACATTGTTCAGAGTCAAGGACTGGAGCGTTCACAGAAGCAGAAGCACAGTCAGTGACAGAATCAAACAGAGAGCCACAAGAGACAAAATGCTTATTAAAGCAATTTAGCATGGTGGCCCTGTCTGATATAATGCCAGATGCTGTGGTGAGGTACGGAGGTAGCTCATTTGGGATATCACCAGTGGAAATCGATTTTATGGCTTTCCAAAATTTACTAGGATTATTCAGGTTTTCTGTGGTAACTGACAAATAGTACTTTGACTTAGCACTTTTGACATTTGAAGTAAAGCTATTCCTTAGCTGCCTAAAGCGTAGCCATTCTACCTCTGAGCCTGATTTCCTAGCCTTTGCCCAGGCATTGTTTCTCTCATGAAGGAGACTGGACATTTCAGCAGAAAACCAGGGATTGTTTCGTCCCTTCACTCTAAATTTACGCAGAGGTGCATGTTTATCTATAATTTTTATAAAACCAAGATAAAAATAAGACCATGCAGTTTCTACATCAGCACACAGATCGATTTTTCCCCAATCAAAATCAAACAGATCATGTAAAAAACCCTGCTCCACTAAGTGTTTTTTATCTCTCTTTGTGATGATGCGTGGTTTAACTTTTTGGACCTTAGTGTCCCTAATTGTGGCTACAACACAGTGGTCACTCACATCATTAGCAAATACTCCCACAGATGAGTATTTATATGGAACATTTGTTAAAATTAGATCAATTAAGGAGGATTTATTTGGGGACTTAATATTTGGGCGAGTAGGACTGTCTATAATCTGAGTAATGTTCAAAGAGGTACACAGGTTTTTAAAATCCTCTGACACAGAAGTTAACCAATCCCAATTAAAATCACCAAGCAGCACTATTTCCTTGTAGGAAAGTTGAGATAACAGTTTTGCCAATGAAGATAAGGAGTCCTTGACAGCCGAGGGGGCCCTGTAGCAACCCACCACCATGACCTGTTGACCCTTTGTTACTTCGACATTCACAGCTAAAAATTCTAGTTGTTTACTAACAGATTTGGAAACCATTTTTGTTACACAAAACTTATTTTTCACATAAATGGCAACGCCACCACCTTTTTTAGGACGGTCAGTGCGATATACATTGTAACCATTTATGTAAATGTCAGAGGCCAAGATCGATTTGTCTAGCCACGTTTCTGATAAGACAATGACATCAGCATCAGTTGAACTCGCCCAAATACGGACAAAATCTAATTTAGGTAACAGACTGCGCACATTTAAATGAATTAAACCTAACCCCGATCTAGAACTAAAATCAGCAGGAGTAGCTATTTGACTAAAACTACCAGGTGGACCCGGATTTGGCTGTACATTTCCTGATAGTAACAACAATAAAAATACCAAGCACCTTTTCCTCTTAATCAACACACATACATTTTCAGCTGTTCTAGAGTCACCAGCAAACTTCGCAAAAGTGAGATTAGAGTTCAAAAAACAATTCTGAAGGACCATTGTGGCAGGCATGTGAGAAAGACAGACATTTGACGAAATGAATGTCCGCGACAGTGCAACTAGCAATTGTTTGTGCAACCCATCCGAACCTGTACAGGGGATGTCCACTGCGGGCGGCAGAACGGACCCGCATCCAGCAGAATTGTCAGGATGACTAGCGAACTTCTCCTTGTCCAGCACAGTCAAAAAAAGGCACAGCAGAAACACGACATTTGCCATTTTCCCAGACCAGCTCAACAGCATCCACGATGTTCCCGAAGCAAAACCACGTCAGGACAGCAGCAAGGAAATAGGCAATCAGCAGTGTGGCAACACTCCGGTTTCTCCGCGGTATCTCCAGACCAGGCCTCCCCCGCACAGTAGCACCCAACAGGTGGGAGTAGGCCTCTAACAGCAGGTGGATAGCGGCCTTCAGCCGTGGGAACCACCACCAGCAGAAGCAGAAATGGGTGGACGGCAGGCCCTCAAACCGCGGCAGATCCTCCACAGATCAATGGCGTTAAAGATGGAACATAGATGGACATAGATGGAGCCTAAGCCGGAGAGCTAGATCTATGCTAACAGATGCCAGATGCTAACAGGTAGTGGGAGCCTGTAAAAATTGCGACTGCCTCACGCGAGGCTGGAAGGAAGGAATGGACCACTGCAACCAACACAGCGCTTGCGGGAGGGGCGGTCTCAAGTCAAGCTGGAGGTTTTCCCTTGAGCGAGGGCAGATCACGTAACAATCACGGCCCTCGTGTTTCAAACTGTCCGAAATTAGGTGCTACATCTGTAGGACCCAATTGCACGACCCGGGAGACCAAGGTAAAGTATTGGTAAGATACTTTATTTTCCAAAAACAGCAAGATGAACAAAAAATGGTCACTATCGAATCTCTAGCTGAGATGACAAAAATTGAGAACAAAATTAAAGCGCTCACGTAGTGAGGAACAAACCTTTACAAAATCACAAAGAGAGCATAGACCTGACCATGGCAAGAGACAAGACAGACTGACAAAGAACACATGGGAGACAGGGGAATTTAAACACAGGATAACAAGACACAGGTGGGGACAATCAGGGGCGGGGCTGATGCTGATGAGGGCGGGAGACACACACCAGGATAGGAAGTGGGAGAGAAGACAGAAAATTGTTAAACAAAACATGAAACATGACTAGACTCAACATTTCTGTCGGTGCACAACAGTACCCCCCCCTCTAGGGCCGACTCCTGATGGCCCAGGCTGATTGTAGAAATCTCGGATCAGAGTCTTGTCTACAATAAATGACCCCTCCAGTCTACCAGAAATTGCTTACCCCTCCCCCTATTACGAACCTCCAGCAGTTTACGGACCTTGTAAACCTCACCACCCTCAAAGAACTGGGGCGGTGGAGGGGGCTTGGAGGTGGTACGAGTGTGCTCTCATGCACAGGCTTGATCTTGCTGACATGGAAGGTGGGATGTACTCTCATAGTCCTGGGAAGTTGTAGGCGCACAGATACAGGGTTGATGACCTTAAATGCCGGGAATGGACCCACAAACCTCGGAGCCAATTTCTTGGAGGCGACATGAAGCGGTAGGTCCTTGGTAGAAAGCCAAACCTTCTGACCCGGTTTTTAGAGGGGAGCGGCCCTGCGATGGAAGTCTGCTACAGCCTTCATCCCAGCCGAACTTCTGAGTAGTAACTGACGAGCACCTGCCTAGGTTCGGCGACAGCGTCTGATCATGGCATGGACTGATGGAACCGTTACTTCTCTTTCGTTGGCTGAAAACAGCGGAGGCTGGTAGCCATTGGCACAATGGAAAGGAGAGAGACCTGTGGTCGCCATGGGAAGAGTATTGTGGGCCAACTCGACCCATGTGAGGTGTTCGCTCCAGGTGGTCTGATTCTGGGAGACGAGACAACGTAGCGTAGTCTCCAGTTCCTGGTTCAGACGCTCCGACTGTCCACTTGATTGAGAATGATAACCTGAAGACAAGCTGACAGTGGCGCGTATAAGCCTGCAAAACTCCTTCCAGAAGGCGGAAATTAATTGTGGACCCCTGTCAGAAAAACAATGTCATTAGGGAATCCATGGATCCTAAATATCTGGTTCATCATGACCTCGGCTGTACCCTTGGCAGAGGGGATCTTGGTTAGGGGAAGGAAATGAACCATCTTGGAGGACCGGTCCACCACTGTCAGGACCGTAGTTTTGCCTCTGGATGATGGGAGTCCTTTCACAAAGTCCATGGAAATGTGTGACCAGGGACGTTGGGGAACCGGCAACGGCTGAAGCAAGCCCATCTTGAGCTGGGACGAGATTTTATTCCGAGAACACACAGGGCAAACCGCTACATACTCCGCCACATCCTTCTTCATGGCTGGCCACCAGAACCGCTGCTTGATCCTGAACATGGTCCTCTCTACACCAGGGTAGCACGAGATCACAGACGTGTGGGCCTAGTGGATGACCTTGGAGTGGAGAGACACGGGGACAAACAACAGGTTGTTTGGACACTCGCAAGGTGCCGGGTTCAAAACATTAGCCTGTTTTACATCCGACTCTACTTGCCAGGAAAACGCTCCGACCACACGGTTTAGTGGAAGGAAGGTCTTGGGCTCTATGGCAAGTGGTTCTGGGTCGTAGAGGCGAGACAAGGCATCAGATTTTCGATTCTGAGGTCCGGGGCGAAAAGAGAGTGTGAAGTGGAACCTACTAAAAAATAGTGTCCACCTAGCCTGGCGAGAGTTAAGGCGTTTAGCTTTTCTGATGTACTCCAGATTTTTATGGTCTGTCCAGACTGAGAAAGGCTGCTCTGCCCCCTCTAACTAGTGTCTCTATTCCTCAAGGGCCGCTTTAACTGCTAACAGTTCTTTATTTCCCACATCGTAGTTCTTCTCAGCTGTTGTCAACTTACGCGACAGGTAAGCACACGGGTGCATCTTGTTGTCTTCACCGGATCTTTGAGACAACACCCCTCCAATACCCTCATCGGAAGCATCGACGTCGACCACAAACTGGCGCTGCGGATCCAGAATGGTGAGTATGGGAGCTGTGGTGAACCTTTTCCTGAGGCGCTGGAAGATGACGTCAACCTGGGGAGTCCACTTGAAGGGAACCTTAGGAGAAGTGAGAACATGCAGAGGATCATCAACAGAACTGAAGTTTCTAATAAACTTCCTGTAGAAATTTGCAAACCCCAGGAACTGCTGAACCTTTTCCTGGAGTCTGGTGTTGGCCAATCGGAAACTGCACTGACTTTGACAGGATCCATTTGTATCTGGTTAGGAGATATTATGTATCCTAAGAAAGACACAGTTTCTGCATGGAACTCACAGTTTTCTGCCTTGACATATAATTGATTCTCAAGCAGCTTCTGCAGAACCTGACGGACATGGTTAACATGGGACTTTCTCACTATCTGGTGAGAAAATCAAAATGTCATCGAGATACACAAACACCGAAACATTCAAAAACTCCCGCAAAATCTCATTCACAAAACCCTGAAACACAGCCGGTGCATTACACAGTAAAAAAAGGCATTACAAGATACTCATAGTGGCCACTCTTGAGTGTTGAATCCTGTCTTCCACTCACCCCCCTTCCTTATTCGAACCAAGTGATATGCATTTCTTAAATCCAACTTGGTGAATATCTTGGCTATCTTAGCTGTTAGACTATGCCCCAGTCCATAAGACTTTCGTCAGCCCCTGAGTCTATAAGCACTCCCTGGTCAAAATGTTTACCTGAGTAACAAGTAGACGAGGGAAGTCTGTGGGAACCTTGCTCACCAGCGCCCTCTTCTTGGCTGGTGAGCTCTGTCTTTTCCCGGACATGAGGCGAGTTGGCGATCCGACTGGCCACAGTTGAAAGAGCAACTCTCTCGAAGGCGGCGCTGTCTCTCCTCCAAAGAAAGCCTGGTCCTACCCAACTGCATGGGTTCGTCTGATTCAGGCGGAGGCACCGCCCTCTGACGGTCCGAAGCCGCGGGCAGGAAAATTTCCCCCGGCGGAGCGGCTCTCCGAGGAAAGCCCTGGAAACTGGGATGTCCGTCATGGGTGCGCCGGCGTTCTCTCTCCCTCTCCCGAAGTCGGTTGTCGATCCGGATGGATACAGCGATGAGAGACTCCAGGTCTCGTGGCACCTCCAGAGGAGCCAGCTGGTCCTTTATTGGATCCGAATGTCCAGTCAGGAAACCGTCACAAAGAGCCGGAACATTCCACCCGCTGTCTGCTGCTGCCGTGCAAAACTCAATGGCATAATCAACCACCTGACGGTTGTGCTGGCGCATCTGAAGAAGCCTTCTGCTGGCCTCTGTAGCAGGTGACGAGTGGTCAAAAATGTGACTCATAGTGTCTGTGAAGTCGGCTAATGAATAACAAAGCATAGAGTCTCTGGACCATTCTGCAGTAGCCCAGGCTGCTGCTCTTCCTGTTAAATGGGACATAATAAACGCCACTTTACCATGGTCTGATAAGAAAGCCCCTGGGATGTGCTGGAAATGCAGATCGCACTGAAGCAGGAAAGCTCTACAGTTCATGGAATCTCCGGAGAACCTCTCCGGAAGAGCCAGCCGTAGTGAGGAGGAAACTGCCTGGCTCGGTTTGACAGCGTCAGCAGGATCCTCGACAGGAAGGCAGTCAGCTGTGAATGACGTCATCGGCGGAGTAGTCTGTAGGTGAGCAAAGAATTGCTGCATGTGATCCATCAGTTGTTGTATCTGGATAGAGACGGAATCCTGGAGCTTGGCCTGGCTTCCTACAAGCTCTTTAACTCCTTGGCTGATTAAACCCAGCTGTTCCTCATGGAAAAAAATCTTCTCTTCTTGGGCCGACAGGACGGCATGACATTTCTTTGGGTCGGCTGAGTCCATTGTGGTCAGTTCGTTCTGTTAAGAACTCAGAGACCTAGGATATAGGACCCAATTGCACGACCCGGGAGACAGAGGTAAAGTATTGGTAAGATACTTTACTTTCCAAAAACAGCAAGATGAACAAAAAATGGTCACTATCGAATCTCTAGCTAAGATGACAAAAATTGAGAACAAAATGAAAGCGCTCACATAGTGAGGAACAAAACTTTACAAAAGCACAAAGAGAGCATAGACCTGACCATGGCAAGAGACAAGACAAACTGACAAAGAACACATGGGAGACAGGGGAATTTAAACACAGTATAACAAGACACAGGTGGGGACAATCAGGGGCGGGGCTGACGCTGATGAGGGCGGGAGACACACACCAGGATAGGAAGTGGGAGACAAGACAGAAAATGGGTAAACAAAACATGAAACATGACTAGACTCAACCTTTCTGTCGGTGCACAACACTGTATGTTTAAGTACTTATTTTAGCTGATATTATACATATGTATTATACTCTTATAAGATGTATGTAGATAGTATAAGAAATGTGCAGAATATGACAGTTTAATGGTGGAGATATGCACAAATATTGATAGATTTCTTGTAATGCACTGTTGAGGAACCTGCGACCCAAGTTTTTCATCTCCGACCTTGTCAGGTATTGAACATTCAATAAATAAAGAACACAGATTTATTAAATATAAAACACAGAATTTGTGTGATTATACTAAATGATTACAAATAAATCATTCAAATCCAGGTTTGGACAAATCCAGGTTTGGACAGTCTGCCGTGGTTCCATCCCATTTCAAAGTGCTCTTCGACACTCGGCATAACTCTCTGCGCACACTCAAGCGTCCAATCACAGAGCTTGAGGACTATCACAGGGTTTGTCAAGCGAAGCGGAGAGAATACTTACTTCCGGGTGTAAAATTCTCTCTCTCAACTACTATGAGCTGCTCCGACCCTCGGTCCTGACGGAATCCAACTTGTGTTTATTAATCAAACAAATAAGTAAACACAAGGATAATTGTGTGTTATTGTTGAGTAAATAACAGTGCGTGGTTTAGAAAAGAATACAAAATTAGAAGGAAAAAAGATGAAACAATACAGATTTCAGTATTCTGAGCCCCTCTCCCCATAACTGACGGCAACAAAAGTCAGACATTATTCAATTAAAATAAAGAAGTAAAAACAATAAGTTTGGCTTGATATTGAGTAAGAAAAAGGTTGATAAACGCTGTGAGAATGGATTTTGCGGAGAGCATTTCGCCGCGATCCCAACTCGTCTATTACCAACGTTCAGGGAGCTCTATGCAAGTCAATGGGACTCCCTGATAGTTGAAACTCGACACTAAAGGGCCCCCCCTTGCGTTGGAAAGTGACGACAGGGACCCTGACATAACGTCAACATAGGCCGAGTTTGGAGTGAAAATGTGTTGGTTTTTGCTGAAGGGAACTTGGGTCCCCCTTGCAGTGCTGGTGTAGCGAGCCTGGGACTCCCAGCAGCTTCTACTGAAGCCTTCCGAGTAAATCGCCAGAACGCCGACACCTCCTCATCTCCACCGCTCCCATGTTTTTTTGTTGTGTTGCCATAAGTTATTCTCTCTCCGTTGGTGCGCGGGGCTAATGCTAATAATGCTAATGCCACAAATACAATGGCGGCTTCACAAAACTTTTCAGAGTTTTACGGGGCGTGATTTGCAATTAGCCCAGCCAATAGAAATTGGTACTTTTTTGGTACCACCTCTCTAGCAGGCACTAAAAATGGGAGTAAAAGTTCCCGCCACTAAGTACTCTTTTTGGTGTGAACGCAACATAAGGGGTACTAACAGGACTAAACGGAAAAAGTACGGGGAAAAGTACTCCGGACCACTGCTAGAAGTGGAGTATGGCAGTTACTGGAAGCCAGTGAAGGAACATTTTGGAAGGTTGAAGACCTGGGGCCTCATTTATGAAGGGATATACGCTCAAAAAATTGCTTACGGCAGTTTCTACGCAATGTTTGCGATTTATAAAATACTAACTTGACTGGAAAATGTGCGGTCCTCCACGTAAACTCTAACCCATGAGTAGTAATATTCATGCCGCTTCCATCACATTAGTATGCATAACAAGTGACAGATGGGCCCGCCCCCAATTATGCTAATGAGCTAAGTTCCGCCTCCCTTTGTTCGAGGTGGATGTCACACCTAGGTGTGATATCACACGTAGGTCTGAGATCCTTTGATGTGAGGTGTCATCACACGTAGGTGTGAAATGCCCCCCTGTGTAGCGCCTTTGTTGTCTAATCCTTTGATGTGAGGGTTGAGGTGTTATAACAGGCAGGTGTGATTTCACACCGGCGTGTTATAAGCCTCTGATGTAAATCTAGGTGTTGATTAAGGCAGTCTCTTTGAAGTTGTGCGTGAGACTGTCTCGCTCCCGTCCCCTCACAGCCCTTTGTCGTCTAATCTAATTAGCCTCTGTT
Organism: Notothenia rossii; assembly: GCF_949606895.1. Classification (NCBI taxonomy): domain Eukaryota; kingdom Metazoa; phylum Chordata; class Actinopteri; order Perciformes; family Nototheniidae; genus Notothenia; species Notothenia rossii. The sequence continues at coordinate 51,482,859 of NC_136906.1, forward strand.
GTCTGTCCTTTGATGCACCCTGGCAGTTGAGCCTTTGTTGTCTAATCTAATTAGCCTTTGATGTCTGTTATTTGATGTGAGGGTTGAGGTGTTAATCGATGTGTTGATTAAGACGCGAGGGGGTGGAGTTAGTTTTTTTTTTTAAAGCAATACGCTCAAACTAAACAAAACAGCCATTCATTTTCACTCACTAAGACACCTAAAAACATGATTGTCCTCTCTAAATTTGCCCAGTCTTTAGTAGAAATGTTCGTCGGTAAATGAGATGGATTAGATTTTTTTATCTTGTTGTTTTCTCTATCGTGTGAGCTCCACACGTTCACTCTATACAGTGTTGTTTACATTCTGTGATGCGCGAGCTGATGACGTCACGTCAAGACGAGTTAACTTTTTTTCTTTCTCAACTTTGTGTGGAAAAATGCGGGGATTATGCGGCCTTTTAAAAAATCTGCGCCATTTTGCTGATTATGCGGTAAATTCTGCGATCGCAGAATCGCGTTTTTCTGGAGGGTCTAACTCTTTAAAGTAAATACATTATAAGGTTAAAATAAGATATATATATATATATGTGGTGGAATTAGTTTTAAACAGTCACCTTACACTTTTAGTTGTCCTCTCTAAATTAGATTTAAGGTTTTTTAAAATGATTAGTGTTAATTAAGTGCTATTGTTATTTTGGTTTATAAGGGGATAGGAGTTCAACTTTAAAAATGCACAGGATCATTCTAAGAAGAGGGAGAGGGATAATGAGCCAGCACCATACTTCCTCTATGCGTTTTTCTTGACCTGTATCTGATCTTGAAAAACTCTGGTAAGCACTTTTTATTTTATTTTATATATCATGTAATTAGTTAATGTTGCTTGGTGTGTGTTAAACAACCTCTGTGCATCTGTTGTATTTTTTTTTTAATAGCACTATGGCTCGTATTGATTTAGAAGCTTTGGGGGAAAAGTACCCATCTATTTACAAATAATGTGGTGTAGATTTTTAATCAAATCTTTTTTGTGTGTGTCTCAGTTCAGGAAAGTCTGAACCAAATACGAATTGGAATATTAGAGAGGATTAACTATTTTGGTGGAACCCCATATGATTCATTCCCTGTGGAAAGTGAGTGTATTTAAAACTGTATGTGTTTGTATCTAGCTTATTTTTAAAATCAAATATGTTTTTTGTTGATGTGTAAAGTATCCAGAAATAACGTTTTTATATACTTACTCTTTTGTTAAAAGGTGCTGAATTTTACAGCATAGGCCAGCCATCAGTGTACCATCACGATGACAGATCTATACAGCGTGAAAACTCCCCCTCTCTGGAGTTTACACACAGCCTACCTTCTGTAACAAGTGCTGATCTAAGTTTGATATTCAGTGATCCTCTCACACACCATCCCTCAGAGAGCCAGACAGACTCGTCCCACTGTAACGCCCCCCTTCAATAGGTCTGATGCTAACCCCCAACACAACTAAGGAATTCGGTTTTCTTTTTAATGGCCTAGGCAGATTTTGGCTTTTTTTCTCTTGCCAAGATACTTTTAGACACACTTTGAGGTATGCAAAACCTTAAAACTAGAAATGAAGTACATTATCTGATTAGATTTGCTCATAAAGACTGTTTTTCTAAAAGGTAAGTTTGTGATTTTAACACTTTTTTTTACTGACACTCGGCAGATTTGTGTGTAATTCTCTCACAAAGGAACTGTAAGATACACTTTTTATGTATGCAAAACCTTAAACATTTTTGAAACCAAGATACTTTTGTGATACACTTTTATGTAGGAACATTGTACAACTTGTAGAATGTCAACCACTTTGTAACATTTTATTTTCTTAAAGACTGTGACTCTAAAAAGGCAAGTTTGTGATTTTAACAATTTTCTACTGGCACTAGGCAAATTTTTTTTTTTCTCTCGTTGTTTTTTCTCTTACTTGTGGATATAGTTTTACATCGGTGAACTTTACAACTGGTATAAAGTTAAGTACTTTTTCTGAACAGATTTTCTTAAAGAATCAAACTCTAAATGGAAAGTTTGTGATTTTAACACTTATTTACTGACACTAGGCAGATTTTGGCTTTTTCTCTTTTCTTGTGTTGCTAAGATACTTTTAGATACACTTTGATGTATGCAACACTTAACAACGGGTAGAATATGAAGTAATTTGTAAGGAATTCGGTTTCTTTTTAAATTGCTCAAACAAACTATTTTTAAATCATCATCCTCACGATAATCATATGTTTGCCGAATTTACATGAAAGCACTAATAAATGTAGTTTCATCCACTTGAGTTTACATCTACAAAAATAATCGATTTGTTTTTATAACACATCCTACGCCGCACAGTGAAGCGTTCCCGCATTGACGTCACTTCCGGCTTCCCCCAAAACTTCAAAATGAGTCGAAGGAATTTCCCCGCGATGTTCGAAATTATTGATATTTATCGGAACGGTATCGCATCTTCTTTTTTAAACTGACGGTTGGAGATGACTAGTAGCCCAATATTTCATTGCACAACAGTTGTTTGGATGCTGTCACAGGCTCTTTAAAGACTGTTTCTCTAGAAGGTAAGTTTGTCATTTTAACACTTTTTACTGACACTCGGCAGATTTGTTTGTAATTCTCTCACAAAGGAACTGTAAGATACACTTTTTATGTATGCAAAACCTTAAACATTTTTGTGCTTTGTTTTTTTTCTCTTTTCTTGTGTTACTAAGTTACTTTTAGACACACTTTGGTGTATGCAACACTTAACAACTGGTAGAATATGAAGTACTTTGTAAGGAATTCGGTTTCTTTTTAATGGCCGTTTTTTTAAACACTTGTTCAGTTAAACAATGGGGTTTTTTCTGGTAACCTTACATATTTTAGTTATTTTCTGCTACCTACCAAGATACTTTAGATACACTTTGATGTACGCAACACTTAACAAAGGGTATAACATGAAGTACTTTGTAAGGAATGGGGTTTTCTTTAATGGGTGCAAAACTTTAGAACTGGGTAAAATATTCACTTATTTGTAATGAATCGAGTTTCTTTATTTTAATTTTCAACATACTATTTTTACACAATGACATTTCCATTATTTTTTTTTCTGACAAACTATACTTTTGACTTTTTCCGTGAAATCATGACAAAATATTACTTATTCTTAAATGTGACCTCTTCCTGCTTGGTTGGAAATGATAGATGAAAAAGCTACAAAGCTTAAAGAACTTTTTTTTAAACTCTCAATTCTACAGATGGCTCCCCCGATTCAATGCAATAAGTCCCACCCTCCGCTCAGTAAATCATCTAAAACGAAGGACCCCACTAAGATGACCGTTGAAAACTAGCCATGGATCTGAGAAAAACCAAGTCTCCCCCCACGAGTTGCAGCCAGGAACAAACACCTGGACTACCATCATCATCACCATTTTGGACACCCGAATCTTGCAGTACTACTCCTGCTGATTTTGCTCCTTGGGCCAAGACGTCTCTGTTTATGGACACAGTGAAATCGGTGTTGGTTGATATTGTGGAGAGGGTGATACATCGGTACAGAGAAGAAATCTGCAACGGATGCCGAGTCAGTCACCCCGGCCAGAGGCAACACGATTGGCTGAATGATATGCCCGATTTTTTTCTTCAGAAATAATTACAATGCGTTAATGAAAAGACTCTGGCTCACCGACTTCATTACTGAGATGGACCAGACTCTTACTGATAAAGACATTTTCACGGACGAATGGAGGATCCAAGGCGCTTCGGAGGCTTTTCTGCACAATCTCAAAAATTGCAGACGCCTCAAGGAGAGACTTGAAAAGATCCATGCCGAATTGGATGGAGAAGAAGAAGACTAATAACCAGCGGTTGATTGAAACCAGGGATTTTTTTTTCTTTTTCGATACATTGGCTTTTTCTTTAAAGTAAAATACAAATCGGGAATTACTATGCAAAACGCTCTGTATATATTGATCAGAATGTAGTCAATACCCTTTTAATAAGTGTGGTGATGAGGACGATTGAAAACAGAGTGAGTAGTGACCCCCGTGTAAACAGAATGGCTGAAGTTTGTAAACTGGAAGACATTTTGGATATCGTTCGTTCTGGCAGTACTATTCCGGGTCATTGGGAAACGATTGTAAACAAAACATTTAAAGTGGTCTTGGAATCTTCATTTTCCGAAACATTACCGATGAAATGAAACAAACATCAAAAGTGTATCATGTGTTCTCATTGTATGCTCTGTTTGTAGATGTCATGCATCTTTGTGTCAAAAACAGCATACACATGAATATTTTGACTGAAGTGAAAAAACTCCATCATGATATTTCCATTAATCTGGGGAATTTTAAGCTGGAGACGGTCCTGGGGATGTTACAATCAGTATAACTATTGATTTTGTGTGTGAAAAAATACAAAATGTAAATAGGAAATATTTAAAAAATAAAAAAAGTGTTTTTTACATTTAAAAACTGTTGTCTTCATTATAGCAAGGGGAACGTGTCTGATACATGTGTATTACAGTCCTTCACATGCTCTGTTGTTTTCATTATAACAAGGGGAGGATAACAGGGAAGATGTATGATAAAACACAGAAAACACAAAACCACAGAAACACTGAAACACAGAAACACTGAAAACACTGAAACCACTGAAACACAGAAACCACAGAAACACTGAAACACTGAAACCACAGAAACACAGAAACACAGACACACCGAAACACAGAGACACAGAACCACAAAAACACAGAAACACTGACACAGGGAAACACAGAAACACAAAAACATAGAAACACAAAAACACAGAAAACACAGAAACACAAAAACACAAAAACACTGAAACACACAGAAACACTGAAAAAACTAAAACACAGAAAACACTGAAAACACAAAAAACAGGCTTGTGTGCTAGTATGGTTTTTGAATAAACAAATCAGTATTTGAAAAAGTCGATGGCAGAATGTTTCATGAATTAATATTTTACCCAGTTCTAAAGTTGTGCACCTATTAAAGAAAATCCCATTCCTTACAAAGTCCTTCATATTATACCATTTGTTAAGTGTCGCATACATCAAAGTGTATCTAAAAGTAACTTGGTAGCATAAAATAAATAAAATATATAAGGTTATCAGAAAAAGAAAACATTGTTTAACTGAAAAAGTGTTTAAAAAACGGCCATTAAAAGAAACTGAATTCCTTACAAAGTACTTCATAGTCTACCAGTTGTTAAGTGTTGCATACATCAAAGTGTGTCTAACAGTATCTTAGTAACACAAGAAAAAAGAAAAAAGCATAGATGTTAACAAAACTGGATTGTTCCACTGAAATAGCGTTAAAATCAAAAGTGCCTTTAAAGAAAATGTATTCAGTATTTTATTTTCAAAAATGTTTAAGGTTTTGCATACATAAAAAGTGTATTTTACAGTTCCTTTGTGAGAGAATTACACACAAATCTGCCGAGTGTCAGTAAAAAGTGTTAAAATCACAAACTAGCCTTTTAGAGAAACAGTCTTTAAGAAAAAATCTTATCAGACAATGTACTTAATTTTCTAGTTTTAAAGTTTTGCATACCTCAAAGTGTGTCTAAAAGTGTCTTGGCAAGAGAAAAAAGCCAAAATCTGCCTAGGCCATTAAAAAGAAACCGAATTCCTTACAAATTACTTCATATTCTACCAGTTGTTAAGTGTTGCATACATCAAAGTGTATCTAAAAGTATCTTAGTAACACAAGAAAAGAGAAAAAGCCAAAATCTGCCTAGTGTCAGTAAATAAGTGTTAAAATCACAAACTTTCCATTTAGAGTTTGATTATTTTAGAAAATTTGTTCGGAAAAAGTACTTAACTTTATACCAGTTGTAAAGTTGACCAACGTAAAACTATATCCACAAGTAAGAGAAAAAACAACTCGAGAAAAAAAAAAATCTGCCTAGTGCCAGTACAAAAGTGTTAAAATCACAAACGTGCCTTTTTAGAGTCACAGTCTTTAAGAAAATACATTTGTTACAAAGTAAATGACATTCTACCAGTTGTAAAAATGTTCCTACATAAAAGTGTATCACAAAAGTATCTTGGTTTCAAAAATGTTTAAGGTTTGGCACACATAAAAAGTGTATCTTACAGTTCCTTTGTGAGAGAATTACACACAAATCTGCCGAGTGTCAGTAAAAAGTGTTAAAATCACAAACTTGCCTTTTAGAGAAACAGTCTTTAAGAAAAAATCTAATCAGACAATGTACTTCATTATCTAGTTTAAAGGTTTTGCATACCTCAAAGTGTGTCTAAAAGTATCTTGGCAAGAGAAAAAAAGCCAAAATCTGCCTAGGCCATTTAAAAGAAAACCAAATTCCTTAGTTGTGTTGGGGGTTAGCATCAGACCTGTTGAAGGGGGGCATTACAGTGGGACGAGTCTGTCTGGCTCTCTGAGGGATGGTGTGTGAGAGGATCACTGAAGATCAAACTTAGATCAGCACTTGTCGCAGAAGGTAGGCTGTGTGTAAACTCCAGAGTGTTAGGAACCTTGACAGACACTTGGACTCAAACGCACGACTCAAAAGAAAGTTTGTTCAAAAAAAGTCTTTACTTTGGAAAAGTATAAAGTTCAAACAAAAATCACTCCTGAGAGGCAAAACGTAGCAAAGCAAATTACAAACTAAATAAACTTGACTATGGTCACAAAGTACAATAATCTCCTGGCGAGACAAGCTGGCTCTCTAAATGGCACAAGGCACAAGACGAACTGGCACAGGAAAAAGGGAGACAGGACTATTTATACATGAGGTAAGGGGGAACAGGTGGAAACAATCAGGGGCGGGGCAGACGCTGACGATGGCGGGAAAACACACAAAGGGAGGAAGTAAGGGGACCTGAAATGAGAGACAAGAGGTAAGTACAAAAATAAAACAGGAAGTGCAATGACAGGACTAGACAGGTGAACAAAAGGACTTGACTAAACATAAATCTAACCTGGGCTATGAACTAAACGTGAAACAATAACATGAACCTGATTAACATGACATGAATAATTTAGCAGACATGACGGGATGTTACACAGAGAAAAAAAAAAAACGTTATTTCTGGATACTTTACACATCAACAAAAAACATATTTGATTTGAAAAATAAGCTAGATACAAACACATACAGTTTTAAATACACTCACTTTCCACAGGGAATGAATCATATGGGGTTCCACCAAAATAGTTAATCCTCTCTAATATTCCAATTCGTATTTGGTTCAGACTTTCCTGAACTGAGACACCCACAAAAAAGATTTGATTAAAAATCTACACCACATTATTTGTACATAGAAGGATACTTTTCCCCCAAAGTTTCTAAATCATTATGAGCCATAGTGCTGTTACAAAATAAATACAACAGATACAACAGAGGTTGTTTAACACAGACCGAGCAACATTAACCAATTACATGATATTATAAAATTAAATTAAAAGTGCTTACCAGATTTTTCAAGATCAGATACAGGTCAAGAAAACGCATAGAGGAAGTATGGTGCTGGCTCATTAGCCCTCTCCCTCTTCTTAGAATGATCCTGTGCATTTTTAAAGTTGAACTCCTATCCCCTTATAAACCAAAATAACAATAGCCCTTAATTAACACTAATCATTTTAAAAAACCTTAAATCTAAGGTGACTTTTTAAAAGTAATTCCACCACATATATATATATATATATCTTATTTTAACCTTATAATGTATTTACTTTAAAGAGTCCTCTCCTGCTGATATTCAGGTGTGTGTCTGCAGATGGTATCTCTGCTTTAAAGAGTCCTTTGTCCAGGTGATTAACGATGCTTCTTTTGACCCCCCACTAAGTGAAACTCTGCCCTTGCATTGATCTTCAGGAGACAAAAGCCTTGTATGTTTGTAAATGAATGATTTAATTTCCCTCCACACTCTTAATTCTATGTATTTTAAGTGTTTAAAGCCTTTCTTTGTTCTGATCAGCCCCACTGGAGCCGCCCTGGAGTGAATGGAGCAGAAACACATTTTTAAAAACTTCGCTTTTCTGCATACAGCAATATTCTAATATTACCCCTATACACCCTCACAAATAAACAATCCCAAAAAAAAAAGACAATATCAAGGGGTCATTAAGATATTTTAAATTAGTATTACCCTCTTCAAAGAGACTCCCATGTAGTTAATAAAATACTTAAACATTAGTTCACAAGCCATACAACTTAAGAGAACATCCTTAGTTATCACCAGTGTTGGGACTAACGCGTTACTGTAACGCAACTACTTTCAGCGGTAACTAATAGCGTTACCAGTTACCTATTCACATTAAGTAACGCCGTTATAGTTACTGTGATTTAAATGGGCGCGTTACTGCGTTACATTATGGGATGTAACTGAACCGAATCTCCCTGCGGATGTAACTTACAGGCCAATACAGTGATGTCCTCTCACAGCACCATATAAAAGTGAAAGTAACCAGAGAGGAGTGATGATTGGTTAACGCGGGGTAACATTTCAGGGTAAGCCAATCAGAGACAGAGTTGGGCGGGTCTTGCCTTATGGGGAAAATACACACACGAACACTTGCTAATGCTAACACATATAAAACTAAAACTAGTCGCCAAAGACCCCACCATCTCAACCACCGGCAGTGACCCAGATGGAGCAACACCATCTAAACACCCAAAAAACTATTTTTTTAAATCGCCACATGTCACCCAGAGTCAACTAAACAGATTGATTGCCAGGTATGTTGTTGAGGACATGCTGCCCATCGCAACGGTCAAGTCTGTTGCATGCCTTCAGAGAACTAGTCAGCAAAAAATAACACAAAAACTTGTATTTTTATTATTTTTAAAGTAAAGTAAAGTAACTTGTTACTAGTTACTTTTATAATTTAGGAACTAATAAAGTAACTAGTTACTTTTTTGAGAGCAGTAACTATAACTATTACTAGTTACTTTTTAAAAGTAACTTGCCCAACACTGGTTATCACCAATCATATTAAAACTTAATTCAGATCTTTTTTAATTAATATGAATACCCTCTTCTCAAAAAGAGACTTCCTTGTAGTTAACAGTCTCACAAAACTTAAAAAGAGACATCCTTAGCAAACACAAATCATTTAAAAAAAAAACTAAATCAAATTTAGAGAGGACCATAACGTTTTTAGGTGTCTTAGTGAATGAAAAATAATGGCTGTTTTATTTAGTTTGAGCGTAATACTTTAAAAAAAAACTAACTCCACCCCCTCGCGTCTTAATCAACACATAGATTAACATCCAAAGCTTTTAACAGGCCGGTGCGAAATCACACCGGCCTGTTATAACACCTCAACCCTCACATCAAATAACAGACATCAAAGGCTAATTAGATTAGAAAACAAAGGCTCAACGGCCAGGGTGCATCAAAGGACAGACAACAGAGGCTAATTAGATTAGACAACAAAGGGCTGTGAGGTGACGGGGGCGAGACAGTCTCACGCACAACTTCAAAGAGACTGCCTTAATCAACACCTAGATTAACATCATAGGCTTATGACAGGCAGGTGTGAAATCACACCTGCCTGTTATAACACCTCAACCCTCACATCAAAGGATTAGACAACAAAGGCGCTAAACAGGGGGGCATTTCACACCTATGTGTGATGACACCTCACCCCTCACATCAAAGGATCTCACACCTACGTGTGATATCACACCTAGGTGTGACATCCACCTCGAACAAAGGGAGGTGGGACTTAGCTCATTAGCATAATTGGGGTCGGGCCCATCTGTCACTTTGTATGCATACTAATTTGATGGAAGCGGCATGAATATTACCACTCACATGCGTACGCACTAAGCACAAAAACGGGAGAGACGAAAAACTGCGACATCGTTGGCAGAAGGAAGAATGGAGAGAAATATGTGGAAATAAAACCATAAATAAAATGTTACCTCTCATTTATCATATATGAAGAATTCATTTTCAAACATTGATTAAAGCCAATCTTAAAATGATTAAACAAACGCCTGTTTGAGACTCCTCAGTGCACACAAAAACATAACTTGGATAAATAAATAAATACGGATATGTTATTTAAAACCACCTCGAATATGTTGTGTTAATGTTATGAAATGTTTTCTCATAAATGATGCGGTAAGCAGGAGGACATAATTACGTCTAAACTGACACCGTTTTGCATTTCTATAGGTTGTAGATACGAGCATGGTTTTATACTATCACGTTTAATCATGTTTTATGCCGTTTGCCAAGACTTGATAAGTCGCTCGTAAAACACAGGAGGTATGAAAACTAAGAACACCATATATTTGGATAATTGTACAGCTGATTTAACACAACACATTTGTAAACAAAGCCCCAACTGTTTGTACATACATGTGCAAACCCAGCTTAATTGCACTCGGTTTACTATAATTTCTAAAAAGGGAAGAACATTACGTTACATCTGAGGTAGGCTATCCTGTGCGTCTGGTGACGGTCACACCTCAGTGTGCAACTATACGTTTCAGTGATTAAAAAAGCTTGCATGGTCTAAAATCAATTATCGATAATAACTTTTAACAGTGGTAAGTGTTAAATATGTTCGTTATTCTCGCGTCCAGGAGAGAAGCTTTAAAATGAGACTAAATGGAGTCTCTGAGAAAATTCAAATGGGATACTTTAATTAATAAAGGCGCGGTAGTGTTACAGACAGAATATTGTTCAGGCAGAAAACAGCTGTGATCCGGTGTCGGTACCAGATGTGTTCGGGGTACCATATGTGTTCGGGGTCCGTCTCTTATCAGTGACGTCACGACCTACGACGTCAATGAAGTCACGCATCGTGATCGGCTGTACGGTAATTTACCCACGCTGTCTAGACTAGAGCAGAGGGTTCAGAGGGTGTCGTTTTCTTCTCATACTGATATTCTGAACAAACTGCTGTTGTATTAGCTATAAAATGTCTTTACTGTAGGGTATTTTTATTATTTGTACAGCACTTTGGCTCGACCAAAAATCGTTTATAAATGTGCTATATAAATAAAACTTGATTTGATTAATTTGATTTGAAAGGGTGTGCGCCAAGGTTCCATATTAGGACCAATAATTTCCACATATACTGTATGTAAATAATCTCTAATAATTTTTCAAATGCTGCTTTCCATTTTTATGCAGATGATACTGTTATTTATTGTTCATCCTCTTCTATAGAGCAAAGTCTTGATTTCCTCCAGTCTGCCTTTGATGTTATTCCATCCCGTTTATCTCAACTCAAGTTAGTATTAAATGCAGACAACTCCAAACTCATGATATTCTCAAATGGCAAAAAGTTAACTTCTTTTCTCCCCAACATTTGTACTGTTCAAGGGACTGACATTGACATTGAAGGGTCACTACATACACATATCTAGGTTTTTATTATTGATCAGAACTTATCTTTCAAGTGACACACTGAAAATGTTGTTTTAAAATTAGGTTTCTCCTTTCAGAAAAGGAAACATTTGATCTCTGCAACGTTTTTACCAGTATTGGATTCTGGTGATCTGCTTTACATGAATGCCTCTGACCAGTGCCTAAAGAGTTTGGATATTGTGTACCATTGTGCATTATGTTTTATTACATATATATATATATATATTGTGATTTTGGAATAAATATGCACTTTATGAAAAGTATTAGTTGGTTACTGTTAGTAAATAACAGTAAGGTTAATACTGGATGTTTGTTACACTTGGATATTATGTTTTCTGTAACACTTGTAACATAATTATTCTCCAGTTTATGCATTTGAGTGACTTGCAGTTAATGCTCGACATTCAATTCAAAACCTTTATTTATCTAGGTAAAATCCCATTAAGATCAATGATCTATTTTTCAAGGGAGACCTGCAGCAGTAGGTTCCACATGAAGACATAAAAACATAAACAACAGAACAACAAAAGGACATCATACAGCAAAAAAAAAAAGGGATTACAATTTACATATCTATCCACATGTACAGGTACCAACAGCATCTGACTGTGGAGCATCCAACCGAGCTTTAAAAACATGTAGTGGTACCAGCTTGGTAATTTTACATTCTTTTTGCAGACTGTTCCAAGTTAGTGGAGCTGCACATCTAAAAGCTTTCTTCCCTAAGACAGTCCTAGCACTTGGCACATTTAATAAAACCACAGCATGAGATCTCAGGCAATAAGTACTTTCAATTTGCTGAGAGATCAGGGAGCAGATATAAGATGGTACTTTATCCAACATGGCTTTGTAAATGAAAATGTACCAGTGACTGAGCCTCAGTACAGTAAGTGATGGCAAAACCGCCTTGGTTTACAGTGTACAGTGATGCGTAAGTGCTTTACAGTTTGTCACAAATCTCAGTGCCCTGTGATAGTAAAACATTATTGTGGTGTCATTATATATCCAAAGCAGTCAGAAGTCAGAAAATCTTTAGTGATGTTTAACCACTCAGAAGACAGCCCATCAAAATGAACACATTGGGACTTTTCAGAGAGGTAGTTCATCTTCTACATATAATAACGGACAAAGTAAAGAATGAAGTGTAGGCTATGTTTAAATGTTCGGAATTTGACCGTGTATGATGGTCCTCTTGAGTTGCCGTACAGCCAATGGCGTACAGCCATTGCTCCGTTTTCATGTTTTTTTAACATGTTTTTCACAAACATTTTCACACGCTAGGAGCATAGGAATAATTCAATTCGGTTCGTCATGATCTGTAGATGTGATTTGCCCCCAAGCACCCATGGGTAAATTACCGTACAGCCAATCACAATGCGTACAATGCGTGACGTCATTGGTAAGAGACGGCCCCCGAACACATATGGTACCCCGAACACATCTGGTACCGACACCGGCTCTCCTGAGCAAGAGAAGAGATAGAATCCCTCGTCCGGTGCTGTTATATATCCTCTGCTGGCTCCTCCCCGCCAGCCGGCTCGCCTCGTCTCTAATGTCCGTTGTTGCATTTAAACAGAGGATTGGTACTTTTCACATTCAACATATGCTTAACACGCCTTTTCTCCTCATATTCTCTTTCATCACTTTTAATGTAACACATTCTAAACGCTGTAATCAATACTCTAAAAAATACAGAAAATACTTCACGGCTGGTTTGGTTTCCGGTCATTCCGGATGTTGTCACATGCTAATCTCGTCTGTAAACAATAATGTATTCAAATAAACTGTACTTTCATTTAATATTCAGCATGGTAGCATCTCGACATCTATAGTTGTAGTGTTAAATCAGTAGGTTTCGGTTTTCACCACACCATGTCATTTCGCTACTAAATTCACCTCTTTAGGAAATCGTATATTAGCCACATGCTAAATGCTAACCGGAGATGAAGGATTTTCAGAATAAAAGCTTAACTGGTTGTGCACGAGAATTTCTGGTTTTTCAGTATAAAAGAGCATTTAACTTGACAGTATGTTTAAACTACATTATACCATCAAAACATTGATTTTAAATTTCTAACAGTCCCTCCTTACGCACCTAAAAGGTGTGTATCTAATACTGAAATCAATGAGTTCTTCATCTGAACTTTGTATAGCACATAACTCATGTTACAAACATACAATCAAAATGGAATGGTTCTATAGCCTTAACTTTACAAAAATACAAAATAAATCCTTGTCTGAGCTCAAAGATAAAAGTTTTCCCTTGTGCATAACTTCTAGTGTTTACATTCAATATCACTCTTAAAAATAGCAGCAATGGCTTGGTATCAGAACATTACTTCCTCCCTCCTTTCACAGAAACCGTTCCCATACCACGCTCAGTGTTAAGGCACTTGTTTTTACAAAGTGAAAAGAAACAAACCATTTTAGAATAGGAATGATTTATACAACATGAGATCCACCATATTAGAATAGTATAAAGTAATAAAGAATAAAATAAATTATCTTGGATTGGCAAGGTAAATTGAAAAATAAAACTATCTTGGAATAGTGTAAAGTAAATTGAAATGGATTCACTCCATTTTAGCATTTTATTTTGCTCACTTCTTCACATGATTTCATAATTTAAAGAATCACATCAGCTGGACATTCATTGATCAATCTCATCTCCGAACATCCATATCATTTAAACTAACTCATCATTGTCATCAACATCTGTATACGGGGTGGGTCGTCTTGTTCTGCTAGCATTTGTAACTGTCTCTTCATGAGAAATGTACCCAACCTCCTTTCATACCATTTAAGGTATGAAAGTAATATGTTCTCTAGAAGGGGCCGTTGTGATCAATCAGTACGTTCTACTCTGGGGTACGGCATTCTAGACTGTCATTTCTGGGAGAAGATTTTGGTCAGTTACAACAGTTGTAGAATTTAATCTCTTAAATGTTCCTACTAAGTACCTTTGGGTGGTCTGTTCTAATGCAGTGATAAAGTCCCTGAAATGGTGTGTGAACCGGTGGAATATCAATAACGCATTATACTCATTTATTTTCAATTATGGTCTACTTAAATAGCTATGCTAAACCCTTTAACAGTGTGTGAAACCTTGGGTGCTGAGCATGTGATAATTACTTCCTCCTTTAACAAGGATTTTAAAACAGAAGTCATTTCATTAATGGTTTGCAGTTTAATTAAGGAATTTACACTTATGGCAGATATGTTTCTCCTTTAAATAACATCTCTAAATGTCAGGTCATCACTGATTGAATGGATGACCTTTAGGAGCTGGTGGCGCTTGTCTTTTAAAACTCATACTCTGGCTCCCTCTGAAGCTGCAAGAAAGATTTAAAACATCTGCAGGGTGGGTCGAGCGACCCCTTCTCCCTGAACGATATTTGTTGTAAAATATGCACCATCACAATGAGTATCCAAGCATGTATTACTCCCAATTATATATATATATTTTTTAATTAAAATGTGCAATCTCTCTTTGCCCAGTGTCTTTTTAAAACTCTACATCTTGGACGAAAAACAAATGTTATTTCCACCTTAATCTTCCCTCCTGAGGTAATAACCATGCTACAATGGAGAAATCAATACTCTAGATTTGAATACTATCTTTGGCTTGGTACTAGCTCTACCTTTAACATTTTCCATACAAATAAAGATTTGTCTGCTTTTATAGAGTGGTTACTAAAACCATCCCTTTAAGATGTAGGTCTATACTGTAACAAATTAAATCTCCCCCAAATTCCCACATGAATAAAAAACTCTTAAAGAATAATTTGTTCATATGATGAAAAGATTGAATAATATGTTCTACCCTCAGTGTGTTTTTAGGGTTATTTAATAGTTTCCTCTTTCTTTCTTTATAAATTCACCAATTGATTAATTCATGGCTAATAAATCTTTTTCTTTACGTATTTCTCGTTGGTGAATAAGTGTGTTTATGTGTAAACTCACTCACTCCCGTTTTCCTTCTCTCCCCCTCTGGTTGTCAAGCCACGACCCCCTCACGTTCTGCCGGACCATGCCAACTCCTCCGTCCACCTTCTCCTCAGTCCATCCGCTCTTGGATCCTTCCGCTGTAACTCTTTTCAGTGTCCCATCTGCTTTGCATTTCATCTCCTCCTTTACAGTCTCGACTGGTTGCATGGAGGGCGTATTCCGCTCTCATGTCCCACACTCTGCTCTTGTGCCCAAATCTTGTGGCTCAGCTTGGAACTTCATGTCCTGTGGGGGACCGATGAGAGTGTGCCTTTTTATGTCACCTGTAGTTCTGGATTCCTCAGGTGGAGATTGTTCAGCTCTGCTTCTCTGTCTGTTCGATGGAGGAGGAGGAGTCTTCCGTGGTTAGGTCTTTTGTCTGCTTGGACGATGGGGTCGTAGCGGTCTGACAGGCGGATAGATAGAGAGAGAGAGATCTCGGGAGGCATTACGTATAGTTAAATTCTAACACACCGAGGTAAAATAAATCCAACCTTTTCCTCTCTATTTTCCTAATCTTACTATCCATCTTAGTTGTTAAATGTCATCTAAACACAATTCATGTCTACTAATAATTTTACCATATCCCTAAACATTGCTTTCAACCACTGTAACATGTTTACTCCAATTAACTCTTTCAGGAAACCATTTTCTTCTATACATTTAAATACCTACATGTTTCAAGCACCACATATTTCACACACTATAAAAGAACGTCTCCATATTTTCTCCATCACTTTAATCCCACTGTTATTTAGAACCTTAGTAACTTTTGTGACTGGACATATCTGCAATGTCGCCACTATCTGCTGGGGAGTCTTGTTCATAGAGTTTGTACATACAAAGCTGTACTTGTGGGTTAGTAGCCTGTGTCTAACAATCATTTTCAATAATTGTGCTCAGGTCACCGGTCGGTTGTTCATAGCTTAACAGGGGGTGTTTCTGGTACAGACTAAAACATGGATCCAGTGTATTTAGAGATTCCCCAATTCTGTAAATCCCCATCACTTACATATCCCGATCACTTAAACCCATCTCATCATTTGATACAAGAACTGCATATAGGGGGGTGAATCATCTTGATTATAACCGCCTCACCTTTGGGAACGAGTATTTCTCACTCCTCCTCTTGTTGCTCAGCTGATCTTTTGGCTCTGGGGATAAGTGGAAGTCTCTGAAACACAGCTGGAGTTTCGTTAGTGATGTGGGCATTCTTTATGAGTGAACTAATGGTTCCATGTTTTACTTGATATTGTACTCCCCTTCCAACCAGAAAGGTGCCAAGTGTAATGAGCACAATCGACAATGCTATTCTGACTCTTATCCCTAGGGGACCCCACAATTGGTTTGGCTTTCTTCTTGTCATCATCTCTATTTTATCCCTGGGTGTGTCCGTTACAGAATTTAAATAATGAGTACAAAAATAACATATAGAAAAAATTGACTCTTTTTCAGATGTAAAACAAAAAATTGGTTTTCACATTAATGTACAATCTATAAAAATCTATAGACAATTTGTCTTTTGAGCTGTTTCTATCTTTATCTTATTTCTATTTATTGTTTTGTTCCAGCTCTGCCAAATCAGTCCTAACTCCCAATAATGTTCTGGAAGTTGCCAGTGAAGGGTGACAATGTGTGAGGTGGTGTCAATTTGCTCCTTTTTTTTACCTTTAAACCGGAGCGGGTGTGAAGTTTGTTACAACTTTTCACGCTTCCGTCCACCGGGGATGAGCCCACTGTCTTTTGTGAACTTTCACCCTCACCCAATCACCTGGCCGAACAGGAGTCTCTTCTGGTGTCTCGTCTGGTATCTCTCTAGTTTTCCTAGCCTGTGTAGACAAAACTTGCATAATATTACTCAGAGTTCTGACATATTCATCCACTTCTATTTGTCTAATATCTAAAACTGGACCACTCCTTCCTTGGAGAAGGCCCTAGCTTCGGCATACCTCTTGTTGTTATGAGACCTATTGTTGACTACATGTTATTATTTATTAACTACAACGTCACTGAAATCAACATATCTGTATAATCATGACACTCCCTCCTTTGAGCATAAAATGCTCAATTAATATTGCAATGATTACCCTATTATAAACAGGACATGTAAAACCCATAACGTTGCATTAAATAAATATAACTTCTCCGTGTACCCACAAGGGGTACAAAAATATCATATGATGTATGGCTTTCTGATGGCATAAATGCATATTCACAAAAAAGTTGCCATTAGCACTTCTAATAGTTTACTTGTTTCAATAATGGCTTTTGTCATGGTATTATGCATTTGTTGCAACGAAAAACAATACCCCTGATGTCGCTAATGCGTCTCAATAATTATAGGATTAGAGGATTGGTGTTGAACTAACATATTATAAAATAATATTTCTCCAAACTGGAGGGAAAATATGAACTATTCTCACAGAGGGTGACCTGCATGAAGGGCTGGTGCCCCTCACTCAAAATGAGATATTGCCTTACGCACTACACTATAAATCAGTAAAGTTACTCAAGAATAAATAAATAAAGACTGATTCTTGAAACTGTTGTAAAAACCCTACGACTTCTTCATCCAAGCTCTCAATCAGTGTCATGTTATTTAATCTGCAGCTCATGCCTTAAAACAGATACTTCAGGCAGATTATAAAATTGTGTTTATGAGAAAAATGTAATCTGACTCCATAAATCACATCCTTGTTTGATTAAAAACTGCACTTTTGGCTAAGAATAAATGAAGTTCCCCTTTAAACACAGCCCCGGTCTTCTGACGGGGTCTATCTATGTACTGGCTGGAAAATGTTGGGCCAGTCTCTGTCGCTCCGTCACAGTTCTCCCACTAACAGTCACTCTCTAGTTCAGCTGGGTTCTTGTTGACTTCTTCACTGGTTTGAGACAAGCGACCCTATTGGAACACCTCCCTTTGTAGCCAGAGTTCACCAAAGCAGAATCGAGTTTCTGTTTTCAGGTCTGGACAGCTCCACATCAGGTGTATCGCCGCCCCTTGCATATTTTGGGTGGAAGCCTGTCTTCTTGACCTCACTAGCTGTGTGGACACAATCGTTTTCTGTGTGGGGGAAAAACATCACTCGTAATGTATTTTCCTTCTCATAATTACAAAAATAGTCTGCTAAATGTTCTACTATGTCTTAATCTTCTACTACTCTGTGGATGCTTTATGTGTAAATGCAATATTCTACTCACTATCTTTTAAATAACATTCAACCTCTCCCTCCTGTGGTGACATATGTGGCTCTATGTAGCTGGATTTCAAAATACTCTAGTGCTGAAGATGCATCACCTGATGGTCTGGTCCTCTAAGCTTCCTTGTGGTTGATACCAGGCTGTCAGTGGCATTTGGTTCATGTTTGGAAATCCTGTACGTCTTTGACATCTCTGGGACCCCCTGCCTCCGTCGTCATCATGGAAACTGCATGGTGGGCCGTTGTTTGGTGCATATGGTGGGTATTTCATTTGTTGTTGTGGACAATCTCTAGCCCAATGGCCCAGCTGATTGCATATATAGCATCCCTCAAACCGGAGAACTTTTCCTCTGCCTCTGCCTCCTCGGAAACCTCCTGGTTGTTGGTTCTCTCTGATTCTCTGGCACTATCTGAGATTCAACTGTTTGAGATGTCTGCCCTGCATTCTCTGGTTCTTCCCGAGCTTGAATTGTTGGAGGAATCTGCACTGCTTTCTCTGATGTAGCTGCCATTTGCCTTGCCGCTTTTTTGTTTTTATTAGCTTCGGTATCTTTCTCAGCCATTTGTATCTTCAAGAGTCTTAGTTGTAATGTTTTAATTTCTTCGTCTTTTCCCCTCTGGGTTGCTTGGTATTTCATATCGTGGTAAATGAGATGTTGTCTCCATTCTTCAATGGGTATAGCGTCTAATGCCACCACATCTCCCAGGCTTGCCTGCACTGATTGGGGAAGGGCGTTAATGACCGCGTTCTTCCACAGCATTACAACAGACGGTGAAACGTCATGTCGTTCCTCAGTGCAGTCCTCCCACACTCCTTCACATCTCTTCAGGAAGGCATACATGTCTTCCCCCGGTTCTTTTCTCAGGCTGTTGAGGGCATGTAAACTCCGTGTTGTTGGGTAGATTTGACGAATGGCAGCCCAATACCTCGACCTGACTTTGTTGAAGGAAATGTAATCTGGAGAGTTGGTGCATTTGGCCTTGGAATCCACTGCTCTTGCCTCTAGTCTTCCTTCTATCCGTCCAAGCAGTGCCCTCATGTCTCCCAAGCACAGGTGGTCTTGGACTGTGTATTTCTCCAGATCATTCACCCACTTCTGACCTCCTTGTGTAAGTGGAGGTAGTTTTGACACTAATGCTTCCATGTCTCTGTGAGTCCATGATTGGTATTTCAATCCTCCTTCTCCAGCCGCTATCACCGGTAGCGTGAGTGTTGAGCAGTTCTTGAGTCTTCCAGCTTCAGTTACGGTTGTGGTGTCTGGAGAACCTTCGCCTTCTCTTCTCTTGAGTTGTGCTTCCATACTTTTGCTGAGTTCTTCCATCTTTCTGTTGAGCTCCTCTTCCATTCTTCTGCCTAGTTCTTCCAATCTTATGTTGAGCTCACCAGATAGGAGTCTTACCTCATACTCCAAGTCTTTGACACGTGTAGCTGTGGGGGGACCGTCCAACTCCAATACTCCTCCTAAAACACCTAGCGTTGGAGCTTGTATTGGGGGTTGAAAGAAACTGTATTCTTCTGTCATGTAGGGAGGAGGCGCATCTGTCAGGCTTGGAAGGAGCTTTGAAGGTTGGATTACTGGAGCTTCTTCTGTCTTTTCTTTCTTATCTTCCTTTGCTGTGAGCTCTGCTCCTTGAGCCACATACTGTTCGTTGATTCTTGGCTGACATATTTTAGATGGAGTACCAGACTTGTAACTCTAGATTTTCTTTTTTCAGCTCTGTTTATAGCGCTTTTAGCAGGTCCATACCAAGGGGGTTGTCCGGCTTTGATCCATGCGTGTTGCTGTTGCAAGTATTCTCAATTCTCATAGTCAACTACAGCTTTTCTATGGGCTTTCGTTGGTCCAGGCTGATCATCTGCTGGAAACAGTCCTCTCGTTTGCCACTGTTCCAACAGTTTCTCCATGTGGTTCCATGTCTTTTGTCTAAGATTTGGAACTGTTATAGCATCTGATCTGATTTTTATCCTTCCCTTGATATCTGCTGTTGAGCCTGGCTCTGCGTCTAGTCTCAACTTAGTTTCTTTTGGTGACATGTTCTCTAATTATTTATTAACTTATCAAAGATGAAGCACTAATCTTCTGACTAGCACCTTCGTTGCTGTTCGTCCGAACTTTAAATCTGTTTTTCTTTTCTTTTCCTTTTTAGTTGCTCAAGCTTTTACACATTTAAAAAAAAAAAGTTTTAGGTAAAATATTAATAAAGTTAATATAAAAATTATGCAAAATTAAAATATGAAATGTTAAAATAAAAATTGTACCATGTATGGTTTTGACTTTGAAATACGAATATGGTTCAAATCCAAATCTCCTGTGTACAGTGCATACCGAATGTATGAAATTATGCTAATGTCACTACTTGTATTAGCTTCAACAAATTGGTGTTTGAAAAAGTATTATGTAAAGTTTCTTCTCTTATAATTAGAAACCACTTGCAATTCTATCTTGGCGATTAAGCATGTGTTTATTTATAACACTTAAAATTATACTTCACAATGTTATGGTGTTTCTTTTATTTGTGTAATAATTCTGTACTACCACCAGAGTGCGCTATTTTAATTTCCAGCTTAATCCACTAGGGAATAGCGGTTGCAAAACTGACTTGTTTTTAACAAGGAGAAATTTATTTTCCTTAAAAATATCTTTAAAATAGAAAGAACATTACACTATGGTTAAACAACACAGCACATAACCGCCAAAACACATTTGCAAACAAGAATATTCACAAAACCGCCAATACACACTTGCAAACAAGAATATCCCAAAACCAGCCAATACACTTTTACCAGCATAAGTACTTCCAATAGTTCTAACTCTAACAAGAAGTATGATGTTCTTTACAAGATGGAATGCCTAGCCTCAGTGTGTTAAAGCAAACAGAGTACTTCAATTAGCATTTCATGAAATGGCGACTGCCGTGTGGTTCACTGTGAACATGAGGTCAAGACAAGATGACAACTGGTTTTCCAACCTTTGACCTGAAGAACAAAGGGATTTGAAAAAAAACAGCTCGTGTGGTTCTCACAGTGGAGTTGAAATAATGGCGGGGTGATATTTTCTCTAGTAAATTCAACACACAACTCTGTAGTTTAAAATAACATTTCTATTTAGTTTACAATGATAAGTGGGCCTCATACCCTTATGTCATAGCCCTCTACCAATGTACGTAAATGTTTTGACTTTAAGAGCCATTATGGTCATTTCTTCTGTTTAAACACGCTATTATGGGACACTATCCAAACACTATCAGAAGAATATCGTCTATCTAACGCACGAATGTCGCTTTTTCTCGTCGTAATCCACCACGCAATGTCTTTTTGAAAACAGAAAAAAGTAACCACTGAAAGCTTCAAACTCCTCAGGCCTTTTCCTTGAAAAAGGACTTTTTTAAAACAGCCTCACACTGTTGTTAACACAAAACACTCACTCCAATAACCTTAGCTTCCAACTTTGGCTGTGTCTTTGCCTCAAGCAGTCCCGACTGCTTAATGGCCTAAAACCATTCACGTTAACTTAAAACGCAACAAAAGACACCTATTTTGTGATTGGCCTCTGGCCGACATGTAATAACAGACAAACGAATAGCATGCAGGGTTAAATAGAACAAAAGAAAATGAACTCACCCTGCCTGTGACAAAGCAACGCCACGTGTGGTAGGATACCAATGTTTATCCATTTAGGCTTGTTTTAACTTACATTTAGGCAGTCTTTCTCAGGAGTCCAATTTACCAGACAGACACACACTCCTATTGTTCACTATGTAATCTATTGAAGATTTTGAATAAACAGGTACTTCTTTACCTTTCTGTATGGGCCCGAGTGTATGTCTGCCAGCATTGTTCAAGATCCTTTGAAAACTGCAACTGCTCTCCCGGTGAAACGAGATCACGTCAGGGTCCCCAATTGACCTTTCGCAAAGCCACGCCCCTAAATGCCCGTTGTCCAATCCTATTCGATCACATGCGCGGCTCCCTGTGGAAGTTCGACAAGCTCAGCGTTCAAATTCATTGCGAAAATGGTGAAGCGTTGTGCTTATGGTCTTTGCAAATCGGATAGCAGATATCCCATAAGCTTAGAGGGGGGGGTGATATTTTACCCGTTTCCTAAACCCAAAACCCGAGAGGAGAGATGCCGCCAGTGGATAAAGAAATGCGGCAGGCCCCATGCCCAGCTGAATATGGCGAATATCAACAAACACAAATACGTTTGCTCCAAGGTAAATACGTGCTAACGTAGCTAGCTAGCTAGCAAAGATTACATTCACAAATTAACTAACTAATTTAATTAAGTAATTTCACTAACTAACGTTAGCTAAAGTCACACGACTACAGCTGTAAGCTGTGTGCTTCTAGGTCGTTTTGACCATGTATATCACTTGATGCATAATAATGTCTGAACAGCTGAGCTCCGTTATTAGTCTACCTGTGGTCAAAGTACAAACAAGAAAGCCAACAGGTAATCATTCATTTATATTTTGCTTTAATCTTTGTAGCATTTTGTTAATGGAAAGCCTACTGCTGACTTCCCTAATCCTGCTGCACAAGTGGGCACCCCGACCCCCACAAAGGAACAACAAGGTGGATGCAGAAAGCCACCAAGGAAACTGTAGTTAACTTTAGACAAACTACAACATTTAATGTCTCTTGTGATTGTATTGTTTTATTCCAAAATAACACAAATGATGGTTGTAAAGACTCATCAAAACGTTGCAAGAGGCATCCACCTCCAGCACCATTGAAACCCCAGAAGAGACTCTGTGTGTGATTTTCAATGGTGAGTAATGAACCATAGCTTTTTTTCCACATTTCAAGTTCAAGTTTCAAGTTGTTATATACAT
Organism: Notothenia rossii; assembly: GCF_949606895.1. Classification (NCBI taxonomy): domain Eukaryota; kingdom Metazoa; phylum Chordata; class Actinopteri; order Perciformes; family Nototheniidae; genus Notothenia; species Notothenia rossii. Next base: position 51,506,234 of record NC_136906.1, read on the forward strand.
ATATACAATACAGAAAGAATGAGATTCAAGAGGTTTATTTGTCACATACATACCAACTAAATTCCAAACAAAATGACAAAGCAAGTCATTGTAACAAAACAAGTAGCCGAGAACTGTACTGTATAGTTAAGGTGCAAATAGGTATGAATGTAGTGCAAATCTCTTTAATAATAGATACATATAAAGTGTCTAAAGTGAGTGATAAGGTGAGTGTTTGTTTAAAGTGAGTGTGTACATGTGGATGTGTGTGCAGTGAGTGTAGATGATGGGTTATTACATAGTGTCATTTACATTTTACGCTGGATTGTAAAAATCAAAGTAAAAAGCATCAAGCTTGCTCTTCATCTGCTCCCATTTTGCTACATTAAAGTATATTCTTTGTAGGTGGTAGTCTTCTGCACAGTGAACATAGAAATCACACCATGACATACCAGTGAGCCCGAGCTGCCCTGTTATCTGGTAGTGATAATCGTGACACTCTTTTAGCTTGTAGCTGCCATCTGCCTGCTTTAAGAGGTAAGCACACTCAGTGAAGCTTTCCTTGGATGGACACTTAATTTCTAAAAGCCCATAGCTTGGACTTTCACTCTCTCCTATTTCTAAGACCTTACGGTCAGGTGATGTACCGAGGTGTGGTGCCTGCGGATTCACAACAAAACCACATGGATACACTTGGTTTCCTGTTAGCTTTGTGTATTGTTTTGCTGCTATGGGCTCTAGTTCTGTAGCCCTTTTCATGGCCTTGGTTTGTACTGATCCTTTATACTTGAGGTTTACAGCAAGTGTGTCATGGTCTGCTCTCCTGGAGCAGATTCTTTTAAAGGCGCTTGATGTTAAGCGATCAGATCTTGCATTAAACCACAGGTTGTTTGTGTTTTGTTGTCTGGTGTCACATTCTAGGGCTATAGATTCGGTTAGGGAAATGGTCACTCTGTTGTAACTACGCGTGCCATTTTCATCCAGGACTGTGCATAAACTTGTCGGTTGGGATGGTAGAGGAAAGCTGGGGAAGTCATCTGGTTGACATACAGGCGGCGCTTCAGCATCAGCAGAAGGGGCTCCCTTGTTTAATAGGGGAAGCTGTAAAAAAGAAAAGGTGGGATCAAAATGCTATCATTAACATGTAAATATGTGTCTTTCCAGAGACTGTGGAGCCACCCCTCCTTTCTGAACAAGGTCAACTGGAAGGGGGACCAGATGAGGAGCAGTCCACAGAAAAAGAGAAGAAATTAGAATTAGAAAATGGTAACCTGAAAGAGATGCTGGCTTTAAAGGAAACAGAGGTAGAAAGGCTGAAAGCAGACATTGGCACACTTAGAAAAGGAACTCTCACACCCGAACTCCTCCAAAACAGTGCCATCCCCCAAATGTTGGAATATAGTACTGGGTTCACATATGAACGATTCAACCATCTGTGCACAATATTTGGCATTCCAAATGATCCATGTGCCACTCAAATAAATGTCCCCTTAAAATACCAGCGGAATGATTGGCAAGTTGTTGAGATGCCCCTGCGTAGCCAGCTGTTATTTGTTTTAATGAAACTACGCAACAATGAAGACTTGAAAAACCTTGCCTTTAGATTCAGCATAACCGTGCAGAGTGCAAGTAATCTTTTCAACTCCTGGATTCCTTATATGTTCGACGTATTGGGTGCAATACCAATTTGGCCTCACAGAGATGTCATTATGGAAAATATGCCAGACACCTACAAAATGGATTATCCATCAACATTTGCAATATTGGATTGCACTGAACTAAAAATGGAACGGCCTACCTCACTGGTGTTGCAAAGTCAGAGCTATTCGAGTTACAAAAGCACAAACACTCTGAAATCGTTAGTTGCCTGTGACCCCCGTGGTGCTGTGATCTTCTCTTCTGCACTTTTCACAGGCTCTATGTCTGACAAGGAGATAGTCAGAGAGAGTGGTCTCATCCCACTACTGGAGAAACAGATAGAAATTGGCTATCTGCAAAGAGGTGATGGCCTAATGGCCGATAAGGGCTTTTTGATAGAGGACGATATCAAGTCTGTCGGACTGCAGTTAAACCTGCCACCCTTTGCGAGGTCTAAGAGGCAAATGCCATCTGGAGATGTGCTCACAACTAAGCGCATCGCAAAGCACCGTGTTCATGTGGAAAGGGCCATCGCTAAGATAAAGAAATTCAAAATGGTGTCAGACCGAATTCCCAATACTAGGTTGGGGAATATAAGTCAGATCTGGTATGTGGTGAGCGTGCTCTCAAACTTCCAGCCACACATTCTCAAACAGTGAGGGTACCGGACTCTATAAATCCTTGTATATCTTCCTGTACATTTTACTGTATATTTTAGAATGTATGTACATCAAAGTGACTAGTAAATGCAGGGTTCAGATAAATGTAATGGGTTAAAAAGTACAATATTTCCTTTGAAATATACTCAAGTAAAGTACAACATTGAATCTATTGAACAAAGCTACAGATAGATGTTATCAAATGTTTGGCTTGGTGACATTTGTGTTTAGTGGGACATGTTTAATATGACAGTCATTAATATATATAAAAAAGTGTAATCCAGTTTTTTTTTATAGTACTTCTATTCTGTATTTAATTTGTTTACTACCAAAATGTAATAAAGTACTTCTATTCTGTATTCAACTAATTTCAAACTGTCTAATTTGCATCATCAATATAACCAATAGGGCATACAGACCCTCACACTTGTTTACACTGTTGATTTCTCTCATATTGTTAGATTAAAATGCCTATATTTATATATTTCTACTATTACCCTCTTACTAGTTATGCTGTAGTACTTTAATTACTTTTATTAATTTGTATATTTGTACCCAGTTTAACCACCTGTACATTGTATTTATATACAATGTACAGGTGGTTAAACTGGGTACAAAATATACAAATTAATAGTGTAGTGTTAATCAGATGTATGTGTACAGAGCTGTATTATATAGGGGGGGTCTTATCATATTCCATAATTATATACGTTTCTCACCTGGTGGCTTAGGCCACATCCCACAGCATATGTCCTGCCGCAAACTTCTACCTCAGGTGTGTCTTCTGCGGCAAGGTAGCTTATAGGCGCATCTGTCATCTCTTTCATGAGCTTGTATGTATTTGTTCCTAGTGTTTGCCTAGACACAGAAATAGCATTATTAGCAAGAGCATGACTGATGGTAAATATGGTAAGTATGGTAATATGCAGTACACACTACACAGAATGGAATAACTTACTTGTTGTGGGTAGAGTTGGATGTTATAGGCTTCCGCTTACGGTTGACTTTGGCCTTGGCTACCGCCACATTGAAAATAGCTTGGCCAGTTATTTTTTTCCCTCTGGCTTTGTGCCATTGTTGAGGTTGACTTGTGGAGGAGATCTGTTCTGTTTTTGCACGCCAAATGTCCAGTGTGTGCATCAAGCCCACAGTATGTGAACAGTAACCTGGCATACTGTAAATTATTTTAAAAGATCAGCTTGGTGGCATGTTTATTTCATGTTTCACTCGATTCATTTATTGTACAGCTACACTTGCAAACATTAGCTAGCTGGATAGGATGATCAACATCGACGTTAACGTTAGCCCTAAAAAATAACTAGATGTACGATTTCAATAGCAATGACAACTCGATATTACAAAAGCAGAACATACCCAGCAGTACACAAACAAGCCTGGTCCACAATATTGTGCTCGTCGAATTTGACATACAGCTCATGTGGTTTTTCACTCTTGCACTGCGACCTGTATGCAAGTGCCTCTATTGATGTTGTGCCTCCCTCTTTTCTAATGTTTATACTGTGGATATAACCCTCCATAGCGTATTGTAGCCCCTTTTGTCGGGACCTGGAGGATATTGCTGCGTTATTGCTCCAAAATGAGTCTGTTAAGGCGATACGTTACGGAGACCCTCCATTATGGCTTTGTTTAACGCATCTGGCTCTCAGCTTGTCGGACTAGCAACAGTAACCAAGGGGGGGCGTGGCTTTGCGAAAGGTCAATTGTTAAATATGTTCGTTATTCTCGCGTCCAGGAGAGAAGCTTTAAAATGAGACTAAATGGAGTCTCTGAGAAAATTCAAATGGGATACTTTAATTAAAAAAGGCGCGGTAGTGTTACAGACAGAATATTGTTCAGGCAGAAAACAGCTGTGATCCGGTGTCGATACCAGATGTGTTCGGGGTACCATATGTGTTCGGGGGCCGTCTCTTACCAATGACGTCACGCATTGTACGCATTGTGATTGGCTGTACGGTAATTTACCCAGGGGTGCTCGGGGGCAAATCACACCTACAGATCATGACGAACCGAATTGAATTATTCCTATGCTCCTAGCGTGTGAAAATGTTTGTGAAAAACATGTTAAAAAAACATGAAAACGGAGCAATGGCTGTACGCCATTGGCTGTACGGCAACTCAAGAGGACCATCATACACGGTCAAATTCCGAACATTTAAACATAGCCTACACTTCATTCTTTACTTTGTCCGTTATTATATGTAGAAGATGAACTACCTCTCTGAAAGGTCCCAATGTGTTCTTTTTGATGGGCTGTCTTCTGAGTGGTTAAACATCACTAAAGATGTTCTGACTTCTGACTGCTTTGGATATATAATTACACCACAATAAGGTTTTACTATCACAGGGCACTGAAATTTGTGACAAACTGTAAAGCACTTACGCATCACTGTACACTGTAAACCAAGGCGGTTTTGCCATCACTTACTGTACTGAGGCTCAGTCACTGGTACATTTTCATTTAGAAAAGCCATGTTGGATAAAGTACCATCTTATATCTGCTCCCTGATCTCTCGGCAAATTGAAAGTACTTATTGCCTGAGATCTCATGCTGTGGTTTTATTAAATGTGCCAAGTGCTAGGACTGTCTTAGGGAAGAAAGCTTTTAGATGTGCAGCTCCACTAACTTGGAACAGTCAGCAAAAAGAATGTAAAATTACCAAGCTGGTACCACTACATGTTTTTAAAGCTCGGTTGGATGCTCCACAGTCAGATGCTGTTGGTACCTGTACATGTGGATAGATATGTAAATTGTAATCCCTGTATTTTTTGCTGTATGATGTCCTTTTGTTGTTCTGTTGTTTATGTTTTTATGTCTTCATGTGGAACCTACTGCTGCAGGTCTCCCTTGAAAAATAGATCATTGATCTCAATGGGATTTTACCTAGATAAATAAAGGTTTTGAATTGAATGTCGAGCATTAACTGCAAGTCACTCAAATGCATAAACTGGAGAATAATTATGTTACAAGTGTTACAGAAAACATATCCAAGTGTAACAAACATCCAGTATTAACCTTACTGTTTTTTTACTAACAGTAACCAACTAATAATTTTCATGAAGTGCATATTTATTCCAAACTCACAATATATATATATATATATATATATATATATATATATGTAATAAAACATCATGCACAATGGTACACAGTATCCAAACTCTTTAGGCACTGGTCAGAGGCATTCATGTAAAGCAGATCACCAGAATCCAATACTGGTAAAAACGTTGCAGAGATCAAATGTTTCCTTGTCTGAAAGGAGAAACCTAATTTTAAAACAACATTTTCAGTGTGTGACTTGAAAGATAAGTTCTGATCAATAATAAAACCTAGATATGTGTATGTAGTGACCCTTTCAATGTCAATGTCAGTCCCTTGAACAGTACAAATGTTGGGGAGAAAATAAGTTAACTTTTTGCGATTTGAGAATATCATGAGTTTGGAGTTGTCTGCATTTAATACTAACTTGAGTTGAGATAAATGGGATGGAATAACATCAAAGGCAGACTGGAGGAAATCAAGACTTGCTCTATAGAAGAGGATGAACAATAAATAACAGTATCATCTGCATAAAAATGGAAAGCAGCATTTGAAAGATTATTCGAGATTATTTACATACAGTATATGGTGAAATTATTGGTCCTAATGTGGAACCTTGGCGCACACCCTTTCAAATCAAATCAATCAAATCAAGTTTTATTTATATAGCACATTTATAAACGATTTTTGGTCGAGCCAAAGTGCTGTACAAATAATAAAAAATACCCTACAGTAAAGACATTTTACAGCAAATACAACAGCAGTTTGTTCAGAATATCAGTATGAGAAGAAAACGACACCCTTTGTCCTTAGACCCTCACATCGTACAAGGAAAAACTTCAAGAGAAAACCCACAGTTTAAAGGGAAAAATGGGAGAAACCTCGGGGAGAGCAACAGAAGAGGGATCCCTCTCCCAGGACGGACAGACGTGCAATAGATGCCGTGTGTAAATCGAGGAGATAATACATTTGCAATATAGGTAGACCAAATGTTAGGAAATGCATGCGTCTATAATAATAGGATGAATCCACGAAGATGTCAACAATCCTGTGGGAGCCTTCAGGGAGGCAGCACGACGAGACCCAGGCAGGACCGCAGAGACAGGTTCAGCCACGACCCGAAGTCCACGACTTAATCCAGAACTCAGGATAGAGGATCCAGGATGCGGGACCACAGCAAGAGGATCAGCCTCGACTCAAGATCACATCAAGACACAAAAGAAGAAACATTTGGCTGGGTTAATCGGAACATGAGAATACACAGATTCAGACAGACAGAAGGAAGAACAAGCACTCCCTTTGGAGTGATTTTTTTTAAATATTGAAGTTAAATGCATCAATCTGGTGCACTTTGAGAGCAAAATGAAGAGATATATGGATACCTCTCAACATACATATGAAACAACTGTAAACAGATTTACTTTGTCTTTATGGATTCGATTGTGGACTTGATTGTGATTGCTGCACATTATCCCTTACTTAATAAATACTTTTTTTGATAATCTATTATATAGAAAAGTATATCATATTGATATATAATATATAATTTATTGATAATATATAATATAATCAAATATAACAATCAAAACGAAATAAGTAGTATTAAGTATTAGGGCTAAGAAAATATTGTACATGTGAAATAGTTGTATGTATTGATTTAAATTGACATGCATACGCTAAGAAAAATAGTCCGTTGTTACTGTTTGAACTAACGTACCAACGGCACTGAACATATTACATATTACCTACCATATTACGTTTTATACTTCTTACCTTCGATTTCTCTTGTTCTTCTCCTCATTCGTCTTTGTTTTTCTTCAAGTTTTATTGTATTTCTTCAAGTTTTTATCTTGTTGGTCGAATGCACTTAAGCGTCAGCTAAATACAATGTAATGTAATGATCAAAAAACCCCTCTATACTCTAGACAGCGTGGGTAAATTACCGTAGAGCCAATCACAATGCGTGACGTCATTACGTCGTGACGTCGTGACGTCACTGGTAAGAGACGGACCCCGAACACATATGGTACCCCGAACACATCTGGTACCGACACCGGCTCTCCTGAGCAAGAGAAGAGATAGAATCCCTCGTCCGGTGCTGTTATATATCCTCTGCTGGCTCCTCCCCGCCAGCCGGCTCGCCTCGTCTCTAATGTCCGTTGTTGCATTTAAACAGAAGATTGGTACTTTTCACATTCAACATATGCTTAACACGCCTTTTCTCCTCATATTCTCTTTCATCACTTTTCATGTAACACATTCTAAACGCTGTAATCAATACTCTAAAAAATACAGAAAATGCTTCACGGCTGGTTTGGTTTCCAGTCATTCCGGATGTTGTCACATGCTACTCTCGTCTGTAAACAATAATGTATTTAAATAAACTGTACCTTCATTTAATATTCAGCATGGTAGTATCTCGACATCTATAGTTGTAGTGTTAAATCAGTAGGTTTCGGTTTTCACCACACCATGTCATTTCGCTACTAAATTCACCTCTTTAGGAAATCGTATATTAGCCACATGCTAAATGCTAACCGGAGATGAAGGATTTTCAGAATAAAAGCTTAACTGGTTGTGCACGAGAATTTCTGGTTTTTCAGTATAAAAGAGCATTTAACTTGACAGTATGTTTAAACTACATTATATCATCAAAACATTGATTTTAAATTTCTAACATAGGCTACAACAAGGGTTAACACAGATTCAGCTTTAGGTGCCTTACATACCATATAGAGTAAAAAGGAAGCCATATAACTAGTATTAATATTCATTACGATGACGAATCTTCGTCTTATTATGGCTAGCAAATGGACCAGTCAATAAAAGCAGGGTCATTTCACCACCTGTACCTTATCAGATACAATCAGGTGACCGGGTGTGTATACAAATGTGTGCCATCACAATGCGTAATGACGCACAATGGCCGATTTGGCACTGCTAGAGGACTTGGCGAATGGAAGAGTGCGGAGGGAGCGGCATTTCAGAGAGCAGCAAGATTTGCTGGCCAATGATGATGAGTGGCTCATGAGTCGGTTCCATCTTCCAAGAGCCATTTTGTTGGAGCTTTGTGCTGTGTTGGGCCCGGCTTTGTAGAGAAGCACACTAAGAAACCGAGCCGTGCCGGTTCCAATCCAAGTGCTTACAACACTTGGATTTCTGGCAAACTGGCACGTTTCAGAGGGAAATGGCTGACAGGTCGGGGATATCCCAGCCAACCCTCAGCCGTGTTATGCCAGATGTGTTGGGAGGTATAATTGTGTTGTCGCATTTGTACATTACGTTTCCTTACACGGTGGGTGAGCAGGCAAATAAAAAAATGCAATTTGCAGCAATGTCCGGTTTCCCAAATATAATCGGTGCCATTGACTGCACTCACGTTGCTTTAAGGGCACCTAGTGTGAATGAAAGTGCAGTCGTTAATCGAAAGCACTTTCATTCCATTAATGTTCATATCATATGTGATGCGAACATGCTGTTAACAAATGTAGTTGCTCGGTGGCCTGGGTCAACCCATGACGGCTTCATTTGGCGTAACAGCAGTGTTGGCCGCAGACTTGAGGCCGGAGCTGTGCGTGATGGATGGCTCTTAGGTAATGTTACGCCCCACAAAAATGGCCCTATGGAGCTGACAAAATTCCACCACTGACCCAAATATAACACGAAAGACACCTTTTAAAATCATCGAATCCATAGGATTTATTATAGACAACACATCAAATTTTTCTCCTAGGATGAGCAGCAGAGACACAGCAGTCCCCACCCCAGAGGCTTCTCCCTTCTGCTGCTGCACTGGAGCTTTTAAGCACTTCCTTCTCCAGGTGCACCTCGTCTGAACCTCGTTACAGCAATGCAGCACACCTGGGTAGAGGAACCAACGGGAAAAAGAAACAGGGAATACATACAGCCGTAACAGGTAAGAATGATTAATGTAAAACTCCTAAATAAATAATAATGTATATATGCTGCGTTATATGACCTATTTATCAACCCTACAGGTGACAGTGGATATCCCCTCAAGGGGTGGCTGCTCACCCCATTCCACAAACCGCAGAACGCAGAGGAGAGACAATATAATACTCGCCACAGCCAGGCACGAGCTGTGGTAGAGCGCACCATAGAGCTGCTAAAGGGCAGATGGCGCTGCCTCGATGCCAAAGGAGGCAAACTGTGTTAAAAGCCTGACAAGGTGTGCCAAATTGTGAGGGCGTGTGCTGTGCTTCACAATCTGGCACTGCTGAAAAATGTCCCATTATCCCCTGAGGCTGCTTGTGCCCAAGACGAGCCCGACCCCCTTCCCCAGGCATGGACGAGAAACCCTGGTGGACTGCAACAGCCTCTGGATGTGATGCGTCACTTGTAAAACAGACACAACAAGGTATGGAAACAACTTATTTATTGGCCAAATCTTTTAACGAAGTGCTTATTTCAGCCAACACATGACGAAGTTGTCCCAGCTCTCTTGCAACCTTGTGTACTGCAGCAATTGTGTCCCTCTGCATCTGCAGGACTGCATCTGTGAGGACACGGCCGCTGCTGGAGGGCTGCGCAGGAGGTGCCGTGGAGACGCCGGGGCTCGAGGCAGGAGGTGCCGTGGAGACGACGAGGCTCGAGGCACGAGGTTCCTCGGTACACTGTCCCCCTACGCCGCTGGAACCAGCATCTATGAAAAATGATTTAATAAAGTTATGATTTGTTTTTCTAAATACACTTATTGTTTTCTTTACATATGGCTACCAGCAGATATCACACAAGTTGAATGCATTTGGTTTACTCTCATTTCAAACACGGGTATATAAATGTGGTTATGTTCATCCAGTGCAGCCTTAACATCGGTGTCCCCATCTGCCTCCGTCACCACTCCAATCATGCAGGGATTCACCGATTATCCCGGCCAGCCTTTCATCCATAGGGGTGAGCTGCGGTGCCCCTTTTCCCCCTCCCGTGGCACATCTGCCTGTGTGAGGCCAGGCGTTTTTTGGCGTCCACCTTAATGTCTGACCACTTCTTTTTTATTTCCGCGACAGTGCGACCCTGTGCTGATGCAAAGTTGACAGCATCTGCCACATGCTGCCACTCTGTTGCCTTTTTGGCATTCGTTACGCCAATACTATGGCCACCAAACAAAATGTTTTGCCTTGTCTCTACTTCTCGGACAAGGATTTCAACTTCACAGTTGTTGAAGTTTATTTTCTTACCTCTTTTTTCGCTCTTTGCCATGTTCGTTTTTGCCTGAAATTGGTTTGATGAATATTCATTATGGGCATATCAATGACTATTTATAGACAAATATGGGTGTGACGGGAAGCCCGCAAAAGCTGCACCGCATTTCAAGTTGATTGGGATTTATAAAGGGAAACCGGCGTAGGAAGTGCCGTACGCATTTTTCCTCGCCGGTAAACAATGTTCGGTGAATCGGAAAATGTCGGAAAATGTATGTACCTATGTTTCGGATTTCTACTACGTAAGCAACATTCCCACGTGAATCCTACGCACGGCGTTATAAATGAGGCCCCAGACGAGCCGCAGCATTTTGGATGAGCTGCAGTGGTCGGATGGCACATGCAGGTAGACCAGCCAGAAAGGAGTTGCAGTAGTCTAGGCGTGAGATGATAAGAGTCTGGACCAGAAGTTGTGTCGCTTTCTGGGTCAGGAGGGGACGTATCCTTCTGATGTTGTAATGCAACCCAGTCTCATGGCATTTCGTGTTCAGCAACACGATTTTTAATCTATCGATTCGTGTTCAGCAACAGGATTTCCCCCTTTTTTTTTCGTGTTGCACAGCACAATTTTAAAAGCAATGTATTTCTATTGGTAGTCTCACGGCATTACGTGTTATAGGAAGACCGGAAGCTGTGTGGTTCATAAAAACATGTTCTTACGCAATATCAAGCCACAATAATGCTTTTATTTTAAATCGTATAATTTCTGACTTTTGTTGCCGTCTGTGAGGAAAATAAATTGGGCTCAGAGCCTCAGAATAGTGAAATCTGTATTTTTTTAAATATTCTTTTCCTTCTAATTTGTTATTCTTTTCAAAATAACACACTGTTATTTACTCACCAATAACACACATTTATCCTTGTTTTTATTTTTGTTTGATTCCATAATCTCTGGCTTTTTTGGCATCCGTCAGGAACTGAATTTCAAAATAAAAATAACCGGAAACAGACGTAGGCATTTCGAGCGATTACCCAAGATCCTCATGGTTTAAACTTGCTGATTGGATGTTTTAGCCGCAATGCATGTTGGGATTTGGTGTTTATATGATATGAATTCGGAAAAACATTTTAAAATAATAAAATAATACTTAATTTTGAGTGTTCTTGCTTTTCTGTTTGAAAGTCATCACATAACGGCATTGTAATACACGGTTTGTGTCACGATCTGTTTGTGTTGTGTTTTGTCTTGTCTTTTTCTGTCTTTGGTTTCATGTTTTATTTTGAAAAGTCTTCACCTCCTGTCTTGCCTGTTGCTGTCTGTCTGTTTTCCCTCCTACCTAATTACCCGATTGTGTTCAACTGGTGCCCCTGTGTTTTCTCCTGCCTCCTCACCTGTGTCTGGTTTGTGTGATTAGTCTTGTGTCTATTTAAGTTCTGGTTTTTCTGTCTGTCATTGTCGGTTCATTGCTTGTCTTTGACTGTGTTCTCGTGTTAGTGTTCTGTCTGTGCCTCTAGACCTTGAAATAAATGTATTTTTTCAGTTTATTCTGCATTTGGGTCCTGCCTGCTTCACTCAACCGTAACAGAATGAACCGACCACAAATGGACCCAGCAGATGATTCATTTGAGGTAGAATTACAGCATTTTACCTTTTAACTGACTTGCCTCGTTGATTGGTGGAAGGGAGCGTCCAGTGTTCGGCAGAAGAGGGCCGCTCTGGTAGAGGCGCACCGGTTGGTAGCAGAAAAACCATGTTTTGTTGAGTTTTTACCTGACTGGATTTTGGACTTCCTTTCAACATGTGATTCCCGGCCTGCTAGCCCCAGGCATGCTAGCCCCCTGCCTCCCAATTCCCAACCTGACGCCATACGTCTCAGTGTGTTCCGTCTGGAGTCAACTCCTGCTTTTTCCCCATTTCCTGCTCCTGTCCAGGAGCCGAACTCGCGTACTCGTCTGGCTTTTGGAGGTCCACAGAGCCTCCAAAAGGCTCTTAAGAGAAGGAGTTGCAGGTCCAGGCTAGCAGCCCGAGCCCCAGAAGCCATGCTTTGGGCTCCAGTACAGGCCCCAGCAGCCATGGTCCCGGCTCCAGTACCGGCCCAAGCAGCCATGGTTCCAGCCCCAGTTCTGGTCATCTCAAGTCCCCTCTCCAGTCCCTACTCAAGTCCCTACTCAAGTGCCGTTGGAGGTTCCGCTGGGGGTCCTGCCAACTCCGTGGCCTGTCCCGTTGGGGGTCCCGCCGACTACTCTTCTGCCGGGGGTCCTGCCAACCCTATGTCCTGTCCCGTTGGGGGTCCCGCTGACTACTCTTCTGCCGGGGGTCCTGCCAACCCTATGTCCTGTGCCGTTGGAGGTCCCGCCGACTACTTTCCTGCCGGGGGTCCTGTCAATCCTATGTCTTGTCCCGTTGGGGGTCCCGCCGACTACTCTTCTACTGGGGGTCCTGCCAACCCTGCCAAAAGCAGTACTACTTTGGCTGATAACATTTTAAGGGGAACCTGCTCTAACGGTTCAAATGGGGCTTTGCTTAGTGCTCGTAACACCAAAGCCAGATCCCACTGAGGCGCCAGTGCACGTGACACCGGTTTGAGTCTTCGTACCCCTTGCAGAAACCGTTTCATCAGGGGGTGACTGAACAACGTCCCGGCTCCGAAACCCACGTGACAAGATGATTTTGCAGCCGCATATACCTTGATTGTGCTGAAAGCCAAATTCCTGTCCAACAACAGCTGGAGGAATGACAGCACGTGAGGCAGGGGGCACGTAGTGTGGTCCAGGCTTCTTTCTACACACCAACGCTGGAAAGCTGCCCACTTGGCTGTGTAGGTCGCTCTGGTAGACGCGGCACTGGCGTCCTGAATGGTGCGTACAACATCTTGAAAGAGACCCAACCTCTCTAAGTGTTCCCGTTCAGGGGCCATGCCCATAGGCGCTGGCCTATCACTGGGTGACTGTGGATCGCTCCCTCCACCTGCGAGAGAGCGTCCCCGCGCCACGGAATTTCCCACGGCCTGCCTGACAGCGTACGCTGTAGGCATGGAAACCAGGAAGTGCCCGTGCGCTCCAGGGCAATCAGGATCACTGACAGCCCCTCCTCCTGCACTCGGTCCAGAAACCGGGGAATCAGCGGGACTGGGGGGAAGGCGTACAGCAGTCCCCTGGGCCATGGACGATGTGCGAACGCGTCCACCCCCAGGGGGGGGAGGTCCCGCGCTGACAGGGAGAACCAGAGGGCGCATTGCGCGTTCCCGCGTGCGGCGAACAGATCCGCCTCCGCCCTCCCGAACCGGCTCCAAACCTGGGCGATCAGCTCGGGATGTAGGCTCCAGTCCTCCTGGCGAGGACCTCCTCTGGACATGAGGTCTGCCCCTTTGTTCAACTCGCCGGGCACATACAGTGCTCTGATGGAGAGCAGGTGTGCGCGCGCCCAGATCAACAGCCGTCTGGCTGTGTTCAGAAGCTGCGCTGAGCGTACCCCGCCCTGGCGATTGATGTAGGCTGCCGCGGCTCTGTTGTCTGTGCGAATCAATACATGTTGATTCTGCAGCAGCGAGGCAAAATGCTGAATTACTCTCCGTACGGAGATCAATTCCAGCACGTTTATGTCGAAGGACATGTGAGTCGGCCACTGTCCCCCCACTGCCCGCGACATGCACGTTCCTCCCCACCCTGAGAGAGATGCGTCTGTGAACACCGAGATGTGTGACGTAACTCTGCCCAGGGCCACACCCTCTGATAGGACGTGGGGACTTTTCCAATAGGTTAAGTCTGAACCCACGGACAGAGGGATGACCATGCGCCTCCTCTGTCGCACAGGGTCGATGCGTAGGCGAATAAACCACCTCTGGAGTCTTCTCATGTGAAGGAGACCCAGGGGAATCAACCCGTGGTCGGCTGCCATCATGCCGAGCAGCCGCATCACGGAGAGGGCTGTCACCACGCTGCGGGGTGTGACGCGTCGAAGGAGAGCTGTCAGCGTCTCCACTCTCTGCCGTGAGAGTCGCGCTCTCATGCGGGCTGAGTTCAATTCCACACCCAGGTAAACAATACTCTGGAAGAGAAGAGGACAGCTCTTTTTCCAGTTTATCATGAAACCCAGCTTTGACAGATGCGATATGAGCTGTACCGTCTGTAAAGCAACTTCCTCCCTGGAGCGAGCCATCAGCAGCAGGTCGTCCAGGTAAAACAGTACTCTCATCCCTCCTCTGTGTAGCGGGTGCAATGCCGTCTCTACACACTTTGAAAAGGTGCGAGGAGCCAGGGAATAACCGAACGGCAGACTGTTGTACTGGTACGATATTCCCTGGAATGAAACCCGCAGGAATTTCCTGTGTTGTGGGATGATGGGTACGTGGAAGTATGCATCCCTTAGGTCTATAGAAATGAACCAGTCTCCCTGGTGAACACACTCTAGCACCCTTTTGACCGTCAGCATGTGAAACGGCCTTTTCATTATTGCCTTGTTGGACGCTGACAGGTCGAGGATGGGTCTCATTCCCCCCGTCTTTTTCAGGATAAGAAAGTAGCGGGAGTAATACCCCTGATTTCCTTCCCCTCGGGGAACCCTGGAAATAGCCTCTTTCAACAGGAGTTCCCGTAGCTCTGCTTGGAGTGCCCGACACTGTTCCCGGGATGACAGGCGTGTCTCCTGTATCCTGTTGAACTGTGGGGGGGGGAGGCGAACTGCAGGGTGTACCCTCTGCTGATCAGCCTGCTCATCCATCTGTCCATCACACACACGCGCTGCCACTCCGAGAAAGACTCTGAGAGCGGGCGCACATGCTCGAGATGTGTTGTGGTCGTCATGACGACGAGCCACGCCAGATCCCTCGCCGCCGCTGCCCGTGAGGCAACCCAAGGTGGGCCTAGAGCGAAAGGGCTGTGAGGGGGCCTCCACACGCTGCGTTTCACTCCGACTCTCATCGTGAGGCGCGTACACGCTCAGAGGACGAGTGGAGGTGTGTGCAGTGATATCCACATGAGGCGTTACCACGGCGCTCATGGGCTTATTGTGACCGTGTGTAGGTGGCATATCTCGGACAGAGGAATGCCGCGAGGTCTGTGGTTTAATAACCGAAAAGTTATAACCATCAGGCCTCCGCAGCGAACCCCGCTGCCTACTAATCAACAGATTGGAGGCAGCTGGCGTAGTTACTGCGCTCTGTAACTTATTAACCGATAGATTAAAATGTGCAGGCTTTTGTAACGAACCCTGCTGGCTATTAACCGATAGGTCATAGGCAGCTGGTTCACCCAGAGTGGGGGATATGTGAAACACATTTGAAACTGATGACAAAAGGTTGGAAATTAAGCTTCTTTTATTTCCTTCACACTCCCCCCCAAACCGTCAGGGCCGGCTCTGCTTCCTCGGCGGCTCTCGTGGAGCAGACGACAAACGGGAGTACCTCACTCCCTTCGGACCCCCCCTCTCCACTGGTTGGGGGTGGAGGCGCGGGACGGTGCCCCTGCCGCCGCCGACGGGCGAGTCTGCCGCCTCGGCTGTCTGTCTGCCTGCCGCTGTGGCCGGGTTGGCCGCTGCTGCTGCTGGTGCCGCTGAGGCTTCGCCGCAGGCTGGAGCTTGCCAACGTGCTGGCGGATATCATCCGGCCAAAAACTGGGGTCCGAACAGCCCGTCCGAGCTGATCGGAGCGTCCAGCAAGACCTTCCTGGCTGGCTCTTTAACAGCCGCCTGTTGCAGCCAGAAGTGGCGCTGGATCTGCGTCATCCACGCTGCGATCCTCGCCTGGGAAACAGCCATGGACGCGCACAGCGTGAGCGCCGTGCTGGCCGCCTTGCTGATCACCTCCGCCTCCTCTGGAGCCACGGTGGTGGATAGCTCCACCAGCGTAACCACCGAGTTTGCCAGCAACGCGATGTTATTCGCCGCTGCAGACGCCTGAACCGCACACTGGTGCGCCCGGTCAGCCTGGTGGGCGACATACTGGTCCTTGGGGGAGAACAACACAGGGCGACGTCCGGCGACAAAGTTGGCCTGCTTAAACCCAAAGAACGCCGTCAAGCTGGGCTCCAGAGCGGGGGTGGTTGCGAAACCCTCGTCAGTGAATCCCTCCACCTTAGTGAAGGGAACAAAGGTGGCCACCGGAGCCCTCAGGGTCCTCGGGTTCGCCGCAGCCTCCTCCTGGTACCTCCTAATGGCTGGGAAGCGCGCCAGATCGGGTCACTCCTGCCCGTCTAAACCCGGGAAAAAACTCCGGCCATGTCATCCAGAGCTACCCTTTCCCGTCCTAGGGGAACGAGGAGACCCATGCAGGCTGCCGCCTTAGGCTGCCTGTGCTCCTGGACGGGCCAGTCGTCCTCCTCAGCCGCCGCAGCTAGAGCATCCGCTCTTCGCTGCCTGTCGGCTGATGGGAGACGGGCACAATGCGAACACGCGACCTGCTGGCTGAGAGCCGCGTACGCGTTCTCTGGCCCCAGACAGGATTCGCATATCGCGTGTAGGTCATAGCTCATGATGTACCCCGTTTAACATGAGGGACAATCACGGACACAATTGTTGCTCATGACTTTAATTCCTTTCCTGTGCTTCAGTACTGCTGACGGTTGCTGAAGAAAAGAGGGAGCAGATTGCCGGGCCACCTTCCTATTTATACCGGAAGAAGGCCCGAGGGTGGGGCCCACCTCGCGGGTGGGCGTGGACTACAAGTGTTTCAGTGCTGCGCGGAGCCGCAGGGGGATTACCCAATAGCGATAGCCTTAGAGGGCGAAGCCATATACGAAATAGAACCTTGGCACACTGCCACTCCAACATCCAATCGCAGAGCTTGAAGATTAATCACGGGGACTGTAGTTCTAAGCAATAGCTGGGGATTATGGGTAGTGTAGTGTCTTCGGCCATCCTAAACTCCTAGAGGCCTACGTCTGTTTCCGGTTATTTTTATTTTGAAATTCAGTTCCTGACGGACGCCAAAAAATCCAGAGATTATGGAAATAAACCAATAAATAAAAACAAGGATAATTGTGTGTTATTGTTGAGTAAATAACAGTGTGTTATTTTGAAAAGAATAACAAATTAGAAGGAAATAATCACTTTTTATTATTAGTGTAGGACACTTATGTATGTACAACATCTGAAGATGTGTAGTTTTATTCATGCTTTCACATAATTTTACAGCATATTGCTATACTATTTCAGACTCAGTATTTACATTCTTATATTCAAAGAAAATCAGTAATATCTTTAAAAACTACAAGTCCTTTTATATCAGCTGTGCACCGTTATGGTGTAAATATAACCTATCTATGAATTAGATCAAATGTAAAAGTCAGCCAAATTAGTGTTGATACTGCGAGGAGACGTATTGTGTGAAGAGAAATTGAAGATGTTGTTTAATTGTTGATATCTTTATGATCCACGTCAAGTATTCAGTTTCGGCGGCATTTCTTCCAGTTTTTCCAAAGGTCTCTTCATCAGGGCCCTATAAATAAAGAACTACGGCAGATCTGTAATATGTAATGGAGCCGAACCGTGTATTACAATGCTTTTATGTGATGACTTTCAAAGAGAAAAGCAAGAACACTCAGAATTAAGTATTATTTTAAAATGTTTTTCCGATTTCATATCATATAAACACCAAATCCCAACATGCATTGTGGCTAAAACATCCAATCAGCGAGCTTAAACCATAGCTGAGGATTTTGGGTAATCGCTCGAAATGCCTACGTCTGTTTACGGTTATTTTTATTTTGAAATACAGTTCCTGGCGGACGCCAAAAAAGCCCGAGATTATGGAATCAAACAAATAAATAAAAACAAGGATAATTGTGTGTTATTGGTGAGTAAATAACAGTGTGTTATTTTGAAAAGAATAACAAATTAGAAGGAAAATAGATTTAAAAAATACAGATTTCAGTATCCTGAGGCTCTCAGCCCCATTTATTTTCCTCACAGACGGCAACAAAAGTGAGAAATTATATGATTTAAAATAAAAGCAATAATTGTGGCTTGATATTGAGTAAGAACATGTTTTTATGAACCACACAGCTATTCCTATAACACGTAATGCCATGAGACGACCAATAAATCTCTTTTAAAATCGTGCTGTGCAACACAAAAAAAAGGGGAAAATTGTGTTGGTGAACACGAATCAATAGATTAAAAATCATGTTGGTTAACACGAAATGCCATGAGACTGGGTTGTGTAATGTAAAGGGTGTCTCTGCAGCGGGTTGTAGCAGCGATGTTTGCAGTGAAGGACAGTTTGTTATCTTGGGTAACACTAGTGTTAATTTCGTTGACTAAAACTATGACGAAATATGTTCGTCAACGACCTTTTTTTCCATGACGAAAACGAGACGATGACGAGACGGCACCAACGGCAGTAAACAATAACTGTAACGAAATCATCATGCAATATCGTTGACGAAAAGTGACGAGACGAAAATGAAGTTTACTAAATCAAATTATGCCAAAATCTGTCTTTACTTTCGTTGACGAAAAATGAGGAGACGAAATATTATCAAAGATAACGTTACATCTCTGATAGTCAGTTTTACTCCCAGCAGTTCCATTTCCGGTGCTGCGGCTGGGCAGCAGCTGTGTGTCTGTGCTGCGCGCGGCGGTACATTTGAATTACACCGAGCAGCGGCACACTGTGAATTGTCAGGAAGACTTGGGTCTAACAAACCTTATTTAACAGAAAATAAAATGGCATCAACAGGGCTTGGGAGCAGTGGTCGCGTTAACCGAATACCCCCCCCCCCCCCCCCCCCGTCAGCGCGAGTGAGTGATAAATTGTGCACTCGACGGGTAATAATGGATTATGACGGAAATGTTACTATCCTGTCCGTCAAAATGACTGACAACGAAGAAGTCTAAAGCCAACACTTCTTGGGAGAAAGAAACGATGTGATATTTGAGCCCATGTTCACATACCTGCCAACCCTACCGATTTGGGCGGTAGTCTACCGCTTTTCACATGTTTCTACCGCCTATACCGACTTAGCTGGCTTTCCCTACCAATTTTCAATCTTCCCAAACTATAACAAATAAAAATGACACTCCATAGACACTGGACTCGACTTTTGGTGGACACCGTTTGCAGTGTTCCTGAAAGAGAAACAACCTGCAGACCGGGGGTAACGCTGCGGGAAAGGCAGCATTACCCCCGACGAGGCATTTGAGTCCTGCAGGATTTCCCCGTTAATATCAGTGTCTCGAAAACACATGTTGGCGACTGAAAGACATCCAGTGTTTGGTCTTTTCCGGAAGCATCCTACAGTGTCTCAACTGAAAGAGGACCACAAACACACACCAAATATAATGCAATTTTTAGATTTGGGGATATTTATCTCCCATTCTTTCACTTTTTCTGACATTTTCAACACCAAACATGTCGTTAATGTATTTAGTGAACTACAGCAATCTGAAAGCCTGTACATTATTTATATCACACTTTATCAGTATAAAAATGCAGCAAATGACTTTTTTAATGCAGTATTTTCTGATTTATGGCGCAACACAAAGATATTTCGCTCTGTGCAAACCTTTGACTCTCATATATCAACAACATGAAACAAGAATATGAACCTGGCTTTATCCAATGTTCACACAAGAGTTCTACATCCTGACACATCCTTCATCTACACTGTCTCAACTGAAAGAGGACCAGAAACACATTAAAAATACAATAAAATGTGGAGACTTTGGGATATTTATCTCCCATTCTTTTACTTTTCGGGCATTTTACAGACCAGACATGTCGTTGATGTCACTGTTTACCAAACTACCAATTTTTCTGAAAAATGCATAAAATGATGCAATATATGTTAAATACATGGTTTATACATGTAATTACTGGGGTTCCATGTCTTCTGATTACCTAATTTGGGCGTGCACATTTGCCACGCGCAAACCTTTTGGATTTGGAAAGGTTGGCATGTACTGTATGCACTACCATGAGGCGGAGGAAAAAAGCGAATGCATTGTTTTATCAGAAGGGAAGCAATGTGGCCATAACACAGGTAAAAACACCACAACCTGACCTGATACTCTCTGCAAAGCTGCATTCTTAATCAACCTGTGTTTTTCATCAAATAAGGACAAGATATAATCTTATTGTGAAATAAATTTGACTAAAATGACAAATTATTGGTTTTGGCTAGACTAGTTTGACTGAAATGTTCTATATAATCTGATGACTAAAAAAGACCCAACAGTTTTCATTGACAAAAAGTAGACTAAAATAATTCGTTTTCTTTGACTAAAATATGACTAAAATGCTCAGACTTTTAGTCGACTAAATCTTGACTAAAATATTTACTGTTTTAGTCGACTAAAACTTGACTAAATAAAAAAAGGATGAAGGTGACTAAATATGACTAAAACTAAAAAGGAAATTTAACACAGGACTAAGACTAAAACTAAATTAAAAAATAGCTGACGAAATTAACACTTGGTAACAGATTCCTTGTATGAAATCTACATGGTCATGGTATGTCAAGTTTAAAATATGATCACAAAAAGGGGTGAGTTACATGTGATGTTAAAGTGGAAGTACATAGCATGATATTTAAAATATTGCAGTAACATGTGAAACTGTTCATTTAATATGTGAACAAGGCTGTTGAGAGTGAAGAGGTGAGCAGAGAATACATGATCAGTTGGACGTCAGACGTAGATTTCTATCTCGTCGATAATTTGGACGTTCATTAAATATGTATTTGAATGTACTGGATATAAACTGTATTAGAGTTAAAATGACATTCTGCTCATTTTCGGGTTCGTATTAGTATTTAGTGACTCTACTGTGACATGTCTCCATGCTTTAATGTTCAAAAAGCTCTTTATATTTCTCATACTGCCTGTGCTGCAGCACCTCTTTTCACCCTCTGTCTGAAACCAGAGCCCAGTCTGCTCTGTTGTGATTGGTCAACCGCTCAGAGATGTCCCGCTCCTTTTCCTATCACGTACAATGTGCGGAGAGCTAGCCAATAGAAGTGAGAGTGTTACATTGTAATGTCATTATGTTACAGAAGTAAAAAAGGAGTCCAATTGAGGCGTTTCAATTGCAATAGCCCAAAAAATACAGTAAAATGCCTATCATAAGGATTAGAAAATGATCAAAACACAATCAGTAAGTATTTAATGTAATGGTTGAGCATAACAATACTATTCTCATGACCAAATTGGTCTTTTACATTGTCTTTTATTATTATTTGTGTCCATGCAGCTTTAGTGATGTGTAGTAATCGTCTTCGAACACACTGGGGCAGCAGTGATCTATACAATGTGGACAGTGTATTGTGGATGTCCAAATGTTCTCCAAACACAATCTAACAATATAACCTCTTCATCAGTCCGCTGCAGTTCCACACATCACAACGATAGTTACGTATGTAACTACGGTTCTATGAATCCTGGATGACAATGGGATTAGTTTTGTTTCATAAAGATAAAGCGACACTTTCTCAGAATCAAGCAAAACTAAGAGTTTAACCTGTTAGGCTCCAAGCCTATTTTTCAGGTTTCAGGCTCGAAAATGACATTCCCAGAACAAATGACCATATCTTCCCTTCTAAAAGGGTTAAATTAATAATCTTTTTTTCTCAAAGTAATGATAAACCTGTGAGTTGGATGTAGAAAAGTCTAAATCAATATAGATGTTTTTATTTTAAAGAAAATTCAGATTGAACATGGTAAAAAACTGTAAATTATAGTGTCCGTCCAAAATATATTTTGTGCTTATAGTGAAAACTAACCTTGGATGATGGGTTAGTAGACTAAAACTTTAGGAATCCAAAGTACAACAGATAATAAGTGCCCTGTACAGTGGCCGGATTTAGGATTGTAGGAGATCCGGGGCTTAGCCCAGGAGTTGTTGGGGGGTGCAGGGGTAGTTTTTTTTTTATAACTGGGGGGTTGACCGAACATCCTTTAGGGGGGTCGTCGCCACCTTTAGGGGGGTCCGGGGGCATGCTCCCGGGAAGATTTCTTTTTTAAATATTGAAGTTAAAAGCAACATTAACCCTACCTTAATAACACCTTAAAGCGGAAAAAAGGCACTGGAGAACATTTATTCATGAACATCCTTTAATGAAGCAAACTAATGCCTTAATTCACTCAAATACAGTAGTTTACTTATTTCGGTGAAACGAGTTTTAAAGGATACGGATAGTCTCACCTGGATTCTGGTGCATTGCTTATTGTTTATAGATCTATTCTCATCCACCATCTTTGTTTGTGACGTAAAGAGTGTAAGAGTCACGTTTGTGAATCGGACACTCTGAGTGGATGCAGTCACAACCAATCGAAGTCTGATTCAGAGGGTTGCCTGTCAGTTCCGTTGCCTGTCAGTTCCGTTGCTATGGTTCCGTTGTTAATTGTACTGAAACGAGAGCCGGTATAATTCCAAAACAATAAAAAATTGGAATACGTTATTTTAGTGTCTTAAAGGTAGACTGAGGTATGAAGGGTTAACGTTACATCTTAGGACAATTTTTAGTCATGTTCTGTATACATACTAACATATAAGGGTATAATTAGTGTGGTTACTCCATGTTTAATAGCTATAACATTAACATTACATCACTCTTTTTCACTTCTTACTCAGTCAGCCAGACTGCAGATATCACCATTAGATTCACAAACTTGACACATCATCCATTTCTTCACTGCTGGGGATGACATTGTTGTCAGCTGCTGATACTGCTGCTGCTGCAGCAGCTTGTGGTGCCTTTTTCAATGAAAATAACTTTCTAATATCCATAACTTTAAAGGCTATTAGCTTAAAACCCGTCAGGCACTAGCAGAGCCATATGGCGCTGCGCACTAGGAAGGATAACTTCTTCTTCAGGGCAGGGAAGGCTACGCAGTACGCAGGCTACTGTCCCGCAGTGTTTGCCTCTCTGGTGGACTCCGGTACTGGACATTACTCCCGAGGCGTTTAAAAAAAAAAAAAATTAATTAATTTTTTTTTTTTTTTTTTTTAAGTGAAACATCCGGGGCTTTTCAGAAAACATCCGGGGCTTGAGCCCAAGTAGCCACCCCCTAGCGCCACAACTGGCCCTGTACCAAGATTGATGCAAAACAAGTGATATTTTACCTTTTTAGACAGATTTAGCAAAAAAAACCTCTTCTGGGGCCATTTGGGTGGATTTTCCATATCTCTGGCCCCCCTTGTTCGATTTTGACATGTGACATCTCTTCCTGACCATTAGAGCCAATAGAATCGAAGGGAAATCGTCACATAGACTCTCATGTTAAAAAAAGAAAGCTGGTGCTTCTCTGCATGCAATCTTGTTGCAGAGCGTAGGAATATCCCTGCTCTGATTTCTGGAAACGGAAAAGCAGTTTTTATTATTTATGGATTATCAGAACATTTGAAAGGGGACACAGACACATTGGGTTAACCTATGGATAAACTACACCATCGTTTTTATCGTTTTAATGCCATAGAAAACCAGACAAAAGACCAAGGTAAGCCAATTTTAGCGTTTTGGGCTACCTAGCGCCACATATTTTGATGTAGGTTTTTGTTATTTTCTGGATAGGGTACCAATAGATTCTGTGTCTCCTTACGATCATAAACGATGTGTTGGATGTGCAGCTAGGATAAGTAATAAGGGTGCTAGGAGTGATTTTCGGTGCAGAAATAGGTTAGCATTTTTCGCTCGGGCTAATTTAGAGGGTCACTGTTAGCATTTTGAGTTTAAAAAAAAAAGAAATGAAAAAGATCAGTTAACTGAGTTTTTTTTCCGTTATATGGCTATAAAACATTCATAGTTTATTAAATATGAAGGTTCCTTAGACGTTGTTTCCTGCAAATTACGCGATTTCGGGCCCGGATAAAGGTCCGTAAAAAAATAAAAAAATGTAATTTAAAAAATAAAACTATAAGTTGCAAACAAATCATTTGTGTAATCATGTAAACTATAAGTCTTTTTTCTTTGTTTTAACATATATTTTTGTGTCCAGTTCTCTTTGCTTCTTTCTCAATGATCAGACTTTTGCTCTCGCTGCAGCTCTTCTCGTTTGCGCTTCTTCATTTTTTGTTTTCTATTTTGACACAAACGTCTCAGGTGGGCGGGACTTTCAGGGGTGCATCCCCATTGGCTACTCAGTTTTTGAGTGACAGCCCACTACAACACAGATCATAAACAGTGCAACTCATGCAGCAAACTCCGGAGTCCACTCGGCCACGTTAGTGTTGGTGTCTCCTGGGGAGTTGTCATGAAAATATCGGACTTCTCTTATGGATTCTTGTTTATTATACTTGTGTTGTGTAGTTTATACTTTATTCCAACTTTAAATATTTTAATACCTGAACACACTGCTGCTGTAAAATAATTTCCCAATTTTGGATTGATAAAGTGTCTGTCAATTTATTTATTATATAGATAAAAAAAACACATCTACGTATGTATTTTCAAGCTAAAGGTGATACACAATATAAACTGTATACTGTTGTTTTTTCAAAGACATGTTACATTTCAAAAGCATATATGGCTATGTTTAGGACAAATAATTAAATACTGCTTTAATTCAACAAATTCTACAATATAAAAGTGGCAGATTTGCTTTTTTAAACAGACCAGACCTAGGTTGCATACCAACACAATTAGGAACATGCTCATATCTTACTGTTGGTCTGAAGAGCTGAAGCATTCATACACAATGGATAAAAACTGTGTTGTCTCATTCTATATCCTGTGAGAAAATGATATACATTTAGCAATACAAATTCGACATACTATTCCTAGCCTGAGGAAGATATGAATAA
The DNA here is from genome assembly GCF_949606895.1 of Notothenia rossii. Classification (NCBI taxonomy): domain Eukaryota; kingdom Metazoa; phylum Chordata; class Actinopteri; order Perciformes; family Nototheniidae; genus Notothenia; species Notothenia rossii. The sequence goes on from NC_136906.1 coordinate 51,531,465, forward strand.
TCAACAGATTTGAATGGGATCTCTAACATTTTCATGTAGAATAAAGACAAAAGAGTGATTATACAAATTACATTTACATGAAATCTTCCGGACAAAATTAGAAAAGTGCCGGTCAGAGGTCTTCTTTGTTATTTATTGAGCTTTAAAACAAATGAATAACGACTCTATATAATCATATAAGAATAATACACAGAGGACAGAGATCTCTTTTTCTCCTCCTCATCTGAGAGCCCAGTAGCTGATCAGAGCACGCTCCCCTCTCCTGCAGGGCTGCGTGGTCAGCTGCAGCTCATTTGCATTAAAGCTACGCCACAGAATCAGCCCTTGCAAAAACAGGGCTGGAATAGAGCAAATGGAGCGAAATGAGGCATGGCTAAAATGCATGATCTGTTAGGTATTTTGAAAAAAAAACTTCACAGACATGTTTTATATTATGGCCCTACAATATCTTTTTCAAATATAGCATGATAGGTCCACTTTAAAGCAAAAGACACTGTGTAGCGGAGGTTAATGTAAGGTTAGTTTAATATGCTCGTGAAATGCAACAACTTTTCGGTTTCACCGGTAGGATTTCTACGTTCTTGGTGATGCTGACTCATATGACTCAAAGGACTTGTATGATCCGGGTCTCTTCAATGACTGACTCAGAAGACTCAGAGTCCGTAAAAGGATCCGGATTTGGCATCTCTATTGTCAACCCTTGCATGTTGAGCTGATATAGCAGCCACATACTATTAGGTTTCCCGAGAAGTGACTGGAGATGAGAACCCGCTATGCAAGCACTACAACTGAGACTGTGGTGAAGTGTCAAAAAGGCTTTATTTTGTCCACGACACTGACAAGGAGTTGACGAAGCACACGTAGGGGGAAGACATGGATCTGGGCTGATCAGGAGGGGAGGCTGGACGTGGCAGGCAGAGAGGCTGGAGTATGTGGATCTGGAACAGGAAAAACAAGCAGGATTAGGAAATGATCTCCCTTCACTAGGAGCATCAAAAAGTCACCAGGAAAAAACACTAGTAGGCCTGGACGATAGTTTACCACTGAAGAATAAACGAAGAACTGGCGAAGTCTGAAGATGGGAACCAGGGTTTTAAGCAGGTGCAGGTGAGTAGTGGCAATCAGTGAGATGAGCAGCAGCTGAGGAGGTGATTTGGCGGGAATCGGAATGTAGGTAGTGTTGGAGATTTGGAGGATGTTCAAAACCAACCTCGTCTCCGCGTGTCGTTTGATAAGCTGGGTAAATTCGTAAAAAGGAAGGGATTAAGAAACACCAGAATGCAAGTTAAACAATAATCTTGTTTTAATGATAAAAAGTAACAATACAAATACAAATACAAATACAAACACAAAGGAAGTACTTCCTGCTCTTCCTCCAATCTCACGGATCTGGTCAGTTTGAAGAAAAGAAGAGGCTCGTCTAAAGAAAACATAGGCTTATATCCAAAACCCCAGGAGGAGCTATGCGGCTGCCCCCCCCCCCCCCCCCCCGAGGGGTCCTCCACTTAGAAAAGACAGCCAATCAGCGCGAGCCAGAGGCGACCCTTACATTCGAGATAACCAACCCCTCCTTGCAAGTTTCACATACTTTTGGCATTTTATAAAGATAGTTTTAAGATATAGTTTTTTATAGTTGGATTATACAAATAACACATGTGAGTTACCTTAACCTCAAACAATACTAACAAGAGGAAATCATCAGCTCTGATCTCAAGCAGTAAAAAATACCGCACACTCATTTAGCCTGCAGCTCTTCCAGACACTTGAGCTATTGTTCTTTAAGAATATTCCCTGCAGAATCTTTATTTCAAATAAAAGGTTTCACATTGCATATTTCCAGCTTCCTTTACACATACTGCTATTATTAATACAAAGTAATCAACCACACACATATATTTAAAACAAGTAGATTTCCCTGATCATTTGACATGCTGCTTCCATTTCCCATAGAGTAATAAAACATGTTTAAGCTAATTTCTCCACACTGTTTGTAGCCCTCCAGTACCCACATATGAAAGAATAAAAGCAGAGGAATCAAATAAAACACCAATACAGGAATAGTTGATAATTGATTATACAGGACATCTGATCACAGTAAGAAATACACACACATATTCTCTAGGAAGTGACCCTTGTTATAGGTCCGAATGTCCTGTCCCCTGAAAGTCATGAGTTTTGGTTGATTAACAGAAGTTTAATTGTTCTTGTGGCTTAATGGCTTCCCTGAACTTCCCTTCACCCCAAAGTCAGCTTGCTAGGAATGAATACATTTTATTGATAAGCTCAAAAGGACGTTTATCTTGGTTACTGCTGGGTGACCCAAGTCTCCAGGCCTGCAGGATGTGTAGGAGATAAACATTAATTCTACAAGACTTTAACTACATTATCTGAAAATGTATCTGGGACTTCCCCTGTTAATTGCAAGGACTATTGATAATTAACAGAGAGACCCTAGGGGCCTCTTCTTGGTATCTGCTAGGCAGAAGTCACTCAATGCAGAAATCACAAGTTTAACACATATTCTATATAAGGTGACATTAAAATGAATATACCAGATTGAACTTTCCTGCCCTAACACGTTACTTTAATACTTCAAATAACTCCAATAATACTTCAATCCCCCTTTTGGTCTCCCCCCCACGAGACCAACTCACATAAGACATTTGAAACACAACTAATGTCATTCCTTGCCACTGTGTCTGCTCCCGAACAGCATATACATCCATTAGAAGCTGGGATTTAGAGCACTCCAAACATTTGGGAACAGCTCCTCATAACAGTTTCTCGTGTCAGGGGAGGAAGATCAAAATACGCTAACAAACTGCATCCTTGTCTGCCGCTTCATCATACTCATCCTCACCCTCTGCCCAAGCCAACAAGGGCATTTGGTACAGTGGGGGAGGAGCAGCTTTTCCTTCAATGGTGGAACTGATTAGTTTGACACACAAGGAGCGGATGTAAGGCACACAACAACAACCACATGTTATTAAAATGGCCATAAAAGTAGCTACAGAAGAGACATTATTAAACCTTTCCATTGACCAAACATGTTAGCAAACCACTCCTCTAAGAAATTGTGTACCCCCGATTGTTCATGCATAGTCTTAGATAGGGTGCGAAGGCCTTCTAAAGCCCTTGTGACGGAACCGTCCGGAGCCGTGTTATTGGGAATAAATGTGCAGCACATCTCCCCAAACATTGCACAAACTCCACCCTTCTCTGCAAGAAGCATATCCAACGCCATCCTATTTTGCACAGCCATAAGGGACGTTGGACCCAATTGTTCAGCCAGGCCGTCTACCGCGTCCCTAGTGAGATTGGCCAATCGGAGTATGTTGTAATGTACATAGTTGATCCTTTCTACATTTTTGATAGGGGTCACAGGGAAGAAGGCAGAGATAATTGGCAAACTTTCAAACCCTGCAGCGATTTGATCCGCTAGTTTTTATTCGTTAGGGACCCCTCGTGGGATTCCGATGGAATCGATGTAGGTGGGAGAGTCGACAGACAAATCGAAGGAGCCCGGGCGTGGCGTTTGGACAGCGCGTGTCTCCTACGTCGAGTGATTAGGTTGGTGTTAAGTGTGGCTTTAGGGTCCGTGGGCCCCAGTTTTTTGCCTAATAACATTAGGGGTGCCTGGAGGCGCACCATAGCACACAATCCCACAGATAGTTCGGGAATACGGGTGAACAGGCGGTGGCCCCCACAATAATAGTAGAGCCCAGCTCTGGCCCAATGTCCTATATTAGTGCTAGACATGGTGAGGTTACACCAATCCGTAGAGACATTTCCTAGGTCAAAACGTGGGGACTTTTCAACCATGGAAAAACATGTGTACCCACCGGCGCCTTTGTCAGGCGTAAATGGGCCTGTCCTAGTGTCATTATCAATTGGAGGGAAAACTTTGGCTAGGGTGGCACAGTTAGGAGGGCTGGCCATCCTAGTCAGTTGTAACATACAGTTGAACCCCAAGGTATCTGTGGGAAAAAGGGGCGCAGGGTCAGTGACTAATTGCGGGCGGGCCGTAGCACAGGCTAGGCAATCCCCTGCCATTTGTTCTTGGGCTGTTTGGGCAACCCATTTTAACCATAGGTTGTCATCTGTGTATCCTGTGGCCATTTGGATGACGTCTAGAGGTTGAAGTTGGCTATAATCCCCCGTGCATTTATCCGTACATGTAATTTTAGACAGGTATTTAATATTAGATGCTGCACGAGGAAGGTTTCGTTCCACCTTTGGTTTAACTTTAATTTCGAAGAGGCCTTGTGGCGAACCCCCCCCTGCATGTACCGCGAGGACATAAAGTCCAGCGTCGGAGAGCATTACATTTTTTAGCGTTATGCGTACTGGATTACAAAACCTGACAACGCATGGGACGTTTGGGTTTCTCCTAATCACTTTCATTCTATGTTTGAGGGATCTAACAATTTCCGCCGATCGGTAAGGTGGCGTGTATCCCCAGTCATCAGGACCCGAATTTGCTAGGACACCGGACCAGGACTCGCAGGTGCACCCGTATGTGTATGTGACGGACACATAAGGGTCGCCTTTGGTCTTGTATGTACTGCCTCTGTAAATGTAAGGAGCACCTTTAACCGTATCTGTGGTGATTCTGTTACATACCGCAGGGGCTAAGCAGACATATTTGGCTAGGTAGGAATAGGTACGGTCGAGGCTTCTGCAGGGGGCAATTTTGCACAGGTCGAGTTGTATTATTCCATCACTACCTGCATGGAGAGTGAAGGTTTGTCTAGGAGACATTGGGGTAACTACTGTCTCATAATGGCCCCGTTTGACTCTAGTTACGGATTCATTTGGCGGAGGAGTGGAGTCTGGGTGGTCAATGGAATCACATAAGATTAAAATAATGGTAACAATCACAGTAGAAACCAGGGCTAATCCTGCTAACCATTTCCAGTTACCATACATAGTTATACTGTGAGCTCCAACCCTTCTAGTGTCAGTATACGTCTATTCTAACCCCCAAGTTATTAAAAAATGCTGTGAACCACTGGGTCACTCAACCATGATTTTAAAGGTTACAATGTACATACAGCAGGGCGAACAAGTAGATTATTACTCCTAACACTAGTAGTGACCAACAGGTTATCAGGAAATTCAGGGCTCCTTCAGACATTTTCTATTCTTCTCTGAGAGGTTTTGGTCCCTGTGTCAGTATTACATGAGGTAAAAAGAAAGACAAATCCCTTAAATATAGATTTTTTAGAAAACAACTCCCTACATTTGGGTTTATAAATGGGGTCTTCTTATAGGTTAATAAATGACTTTAACCTGTGGATTAAGATACCACTTCCCTCAAAAATGAGTTATTAAAATAACTTTACACTGTGGGTTAAGATACCACTTCCCTCCAAAAATGGGTTATTAAAATAACTTTAAACTGTGGGTTAAGATACCACTTCCCTCAAAAAATGGGTTAGTAAATGAGGTGCTATGTGTAGCTTATAGCAACCTGATCAGAGGGGAGCCCCCGTGAAGTCCTGTGTCTTCGTGCTCCGGCCTGCTGATGGCGACTTCTGGGCTGTCGGTTGTAGGGATGTCCTTGTTGTCCTTCTCCTCCAGTCCGCTGATGCCTGCTTCCAAGTCGTCTGCTGTAGGGATGTCCGCGAGGTCCTTCTCCTCCAGTCCGCTGATGCCTGCTTCCAAGTCGTCTGCTGTAGGGATGTCCGCGAGGTCCTTCTCCTCCAGTCCGCTGATGCCTGCTTCCAAGTCGTCTGCTGTAGGGATGTCCGCGTTGATGATAGCCAGGTCCGTCCGGATGTCGTCGAGGGTCCTTCCAGGTGATTTCCCCGCTGAACACTGGCTCCAGTGGTACCAGATGTCCCCCTTTCCTTCTAGGCGGACAGCACGGGATGTCCGCTGGGTCACTCTGTAGGGGCCGGTGAACCTGGGGTTGAGCCACTTGGGCCGGATGACCTTCAGCCAGACGAACTCCGCTGTGTTGGCCTCGTGTTTTTCGGGTCCCCCTTTGGCATCAGCAACCTGTGTGGAAAATCCTGACACCAATCCCTTAAGCTGCTGGAAATAAGGTTTCGGACTCAGGACCTCTACTTCCTTTCCTACACTCAAGGCTCCTGGGCCAGGAAACTGATGGCCATGTGTCAGCTCAAATGGGGAGAAGCCTGTCCCTTTGTTTATAGAGCTCCTAATTGACATGAGAGCCAGAGGCAAGGCCTCTAACCATTTCATGCCTGTCTCCTCACATGCTTTGCTGAGTTTCTGTTTGATGTTCTGGTTCATCCTTTCTACCTTTCCCTGAGATTGGGGGTGATAGACAGCTCCAAAACTGTGTCTTAGTCCTAAAGACTGTTCTACTGTGCGTAGGTCGTGGTTCTTGAAATGGCTGCCATTGTCTGACCTCACTTTCCTAGGAAACCCATGTAGTGGAATGTAATGAGTGACTAAGAACTTGATCACTGAGTCTGCATCTTCTCTCCTGCATGGCATAGCTTCTGGCCAACCTGTGTATGCATCGACTACAACTAGTAAGTATCTGAACCCTCTTACTTTGTCAATCATGTCAGTGTAGTCAATTATGATTTCTTCTCCTGCCATCTTAGGTAACGGAAACTTTCCCTGGTGCGGTTTTACAGTGGCTCTGATGTTATGGGTTAAGCAAATTACACATTCCTCTAGGTAATTAGCTATCATGTCAGGTAGGTAAGGGTGCCACCAGTGAGTCAGGTGTCTGTTCATTTGAGTTTTGCCGCAATGTGTTGGGCCGTGTGCTTCTTTAAGCATTGATCTTATCCATCCTGGGGGTATCACTGGTCTCCCATCTGGGGAGTACCATATCCCGTCTTTGTTGGTAGCTCCTCTGTCTAACCATACTGTCTTGTCTTGAGGAGACCCTGTTGCTTGAGCTTCTTTAAGAGTATCATCTGTTACTGCGGGCAGTAAGTCAGCAGATTTTAAGACCAGCATTTGAAACTGGGGCATATACCCGGCTTTGGCTTTAGCTGCCTTGTCTGCTGCATTGTTACCCCAAGCCAAATAGTTGTCCACCGTGCTGTGACCTTTACATTTAAGTAAAGCTAGTTTGTTGGGTAACATTACTGCTTCTGCAAGCCTTTTGATCTGTTTTTCGTGTTTGATGGGAGTATTGGTGGATGTTACAAATCCTGCTCGCATCCATTGGCGCATCTCCACATGTATGACACCATGAACATATGCTGAATCTGTATAGATGTTTACATCTTTTCCCTTTGATAGCTCTAATGCTGCAATGACTCCCATTACTTCTGCCAACTGTGCTGAGACTTTCCCTGTTACTTCTCCTGTTGATCTTTCCTCAAACTCTCCCTCAGCTTTTTGACTCACGACTGCGTATGCCGCTTGGAACCCTTTGGTGGGGTGTCTAAAACAACAGCCGTCTGTGAACAGGTTTTCTGCATGTGGCATAGGCTCGTCTCTGAGATCTATTCTTAGCTTCACATCCTGGATGATTCTTTCCTCACACCTATGGGGTTCTCCGCTGCCAATGGTGTCTGCGCTGTTAACTCCTTCATGTGTGTAGGTGATGTGTGCTTGCGTTAGAGTTTTCTCTAACCTGGTCTGTCTTGTGGAAGTCATTGTGAATGTGTAATAGATATAAGTCATGGTTGATGACCTTCCGGGTCTGTCCAGCAGAGGGCGCGTGTTGCTTGCCGCGGGTGCATAATACAGAAGACTTGAAGCAAGCTAACATCGTCTCTGTTTCCTTTGTCTTATATTTTCCCCATATTAGGTGAGTTCATCCGTGAGAAACGTTATATATGTAGACTGACTGTGTATAATATTAATGTGAATAGTGATAGTTGTTAGAGGTATTTTTGGAGGGTTTCTCTAGGTTCTGTAATTGTTGTAGCTGTGTATGCTAGCTTTGCGAGCGCCGTTAGCTATGCTAGCGCAGCTAGCTATGATAGTGTAGTTTAGCTCCAAGAAGGGGAGTTTGGGTGTTAATTTGGATATGTATGTTTGTACTGTGCATTTAAAAAGTGACATCTTGTGTGTTAAATTGGATGTATGTTTGCAGTACGCGCATTGTTAGTGGTTGTTTTATATCAAGAATCCATGTTCTGTATTATACAGCGTGCTATGTGTACCATGTTGTTGGCGGGCATAATACATAAGACTTGAAGCAAGCTAACATCGTCTCTGTTTCCTTTGTCTTATATTTTCCCCATATTAGGGGCATAACATTTGGAGGCGCTGCTGGGAGATTTGATTTGAGGACCATCCCTGAGTTGTTAGTGGAATCCTCTGATCAATCATCCCCTTAAACAACCCAGTCATCGGAGAAAGGAGCTTGGAAAGGCAGTCAAGGTCGTTTTCAGACAACGTTGGTAACCTGCATCCTGAAGTGTGAAAAGTCACCACTAGGGAGCAGCAAAAAAAACTAATTAAGTAAGATAAACCCTCATTTGCTATTTCTGCCCACTTCTCTGATACAATGGAGGCTGAATTGGAGAAGCTGCAGCTGGACATTACAGGTGCATTGTATACACTGACTGTAGAACAACTGATTAAAGTGTGCAATGAACTGGAGATTTCAGGACCGGATAATGTGCATGTGACTGGTAAATCTCGCAGTCAATTAATTTCTCATGTCACAGAGCATAATGAACGTGAAGAAATGGCCGAGCTAGAGGATGAAGGCATGTCCGAACTTCTTAATGTGCAGGATATCATAGACAAAGCCAAAATTACAACAAAGGTACATGACAGTGTCAAAAGGGAAGATCTCCAGAAGGAGGTAGAGGCACTAAGGTTGTCATTACAAGAAAAAGAAAATGCAATGCATGACCTAATGAACACAAGCATGAACCACCCTGCCGGGTTCAGCCCCCCAGAAAGAAATCTGGCCCAAGTACTCCCCAGTAGTTCTATGTGGCGCAAAGATCTTAAGATCGCAGGCCAAATAGGCGAGCCAGGACAAAAAGATAGGCTCACATTTTCTAGTCTGGCCAGACAAATTGAAAATGGCTTTAGTAAGGGCTACCCAGAGTCAGAGATCATTGATGCTGTAATCCGTGCCATCACACCAGGCCTGCAGTTACGGAGTTACCTTGAAGGGAAGGAAAACCTTACACTGCCTGCCCTTCGCTGAATTCTCAGGTCTCATTACCAGGAGAAAGGTGCCACAGAGTTATACAAACAACTCACCTCTGAGGTTCAGAGTAGTAAAGAAACGCCTCAAAACTTCCTGATTAGAACTATGGACATGAGACAGAAAATCCTGTTTGCTTCTCAAGAAGCCGAGTCAAACCTAAAATATGACCCAGCACTAGTCCAGAGTCTCTTCATGCATACTGTCCTGACTGGTCTACAGAATGACAATATTAAAAGTGACCTGCAGCCTCTCCTCATGCAGATAAGTACTTCGGATGAGCTGCTGCTGGAGAAATTGAACATTGCGTACACCAATGAAAAAGAGAGACAGGATAAAAAGAAACTTGCTGCCCCATCACGAGTAACAAATGTGAATACAGTCAAGTCCACTGAAGTTCCGGTGGAAATGAAAAGCACCAGCCAGCAAAACACAGTTACTCTGCCCACTGATCTGCTGTCAGAAATCAAAGGAATGCGCTCTGACATGGTGCTGTTGCAAGCCCTGAGAGCTGAGGTCTCCCAAATCAGAGAAACGATCCAAACGGCCACATCTGCACCCCCAGAGCATCCCTCACCAAGCAGAGAACCAGCTAATATTTCCGCCCCTTATCCTGTGTTTTCACCCCAACAACCCTCTCCCTATAGGGCTGAATTCAATGCCAACAGCGTGTACCACCAGCAGCCACCAGCAGCAGTGCAGGAGTACCGACCGGCATTCCACCCGGCACGAGTAAGAGAAACGGCTCAGTTTCAACAAGGGTATGCACCGCAGCGATACTACCCAGCACCACGCCCCCGACCTAGGTGTGTTTCCTGTACTCATGCAGGCGAAGAGTACTGTCAGCATTGCTTTAGGTGTGGAAGCAGTGAACATTTCAGAGCAGGTTGTAAGGCACAGAGGGTAGAGGGACCCACTAGGCGGAGCCCTTTAAACTAAGAGGGGTTGCTCCCATGGGACATGCAGCAACCGGCCACACAGATAAGTCCCAATCTTGTGCAAATTGCAATGAAGAGAAAAAGAGTAGGGAACTACAATACTGTTCAACTTGCAAAATTACACTGTATTGTTCTAAAGAATGTCAGGAGAACCATTGGCCTGCACACAAAAGGCATTGTAAGACATACACATGTTCAGGTATTAAGAAAGCGACACAGTCACATGACAAATCCAAGCACAAACAAAATATTGCAAAAGAAAAAACAGCTACTGTGAGAGAGTTAGTAGGGAAAAAGTGCCTCATCAGGTGTTTCCTACACGAACAGAAAACTCAGGCCCTCTGGGATACAGGCTCACAAATTTGTGCTATAGATGAGGTATGGAAAGAAAGCCATCTAACTGATGTACCGCTAAGAGATGTAGCAGAGCTAATTGACCCTATAGACTCTTTACAAATTGAAGCGGCCAATGGTACAGAAATGCCATATGTTGGTTGGCTTGAAGTGTCCTTTAAACTTACTGCAAGTGATACCGAGTTGCTAATACCCATGCTAGTGCTAAAAGGTAACCAACAGCAGTGTCCCATTATTGGCTTTAATGTCATTGAGCACCTTGTGATAGCCAGTCAGCCAGGCCAGAAAAGACATGGGGATAAAGAGAAGTTTGTACAGGCAGTAAAAATTACCTTTCCTCATCTTCGAAAAAACAAAGCAAAAGCCTTTATTAATGCTGTGAGTGTAGGACAGACATGTGACTATAACGTAAGAACAGCAAATGAGAGAGTTAGTGTGCCTAAACGTAACTCCATTCAACTCGAGTGTCGAGTACAGGCTCCATTTTTCAAAGAGGATAAAACTCTGGTTTTTGAGCCAAATGAGAACCCACAATGGCCTGAAGGATTAGAGTTTTGTGATACTCTTGTGTCCGTGAAGGCAGATACAGTCCCAAGAATTATTGTTAGTGTGCAAAACACAACAAATCATGACATTACGATGGCAGCAAGAACTATTATTGGAACTGTACAGTCAGTCAGATCAGTATATCCTGCAAACATATTTAAAACAGACCAAAAACCTGCTGCATCAATCCACCATGTCAACGCCCAGATCTCCAGTGAAAGCCCCCCTGTGCATGAGCAGTGGGATCCTCCTGTGGATTTGACTGTCCTTGATGAACACCAGAGACAAATAGTCAGTCAGATGCTAAGAGAAGAATCAGACTCATTTTCCAAGTCTGATGACGACATAGGCTGTGTGGAAAACTTGCAAATGAAGATTTCACTACAAGATGCTGAGCCAGTGTCAAGAGCCTACCGCTCTGTTCCAAAACCCTTATACAAGGAGATGAAAGATTACTTACTGGACTTGATAGCACAAGGGTGGGTTGAAAAGTCCATGTCTTCCTACTCCTCTCCAATCGTCTGCGTAAGAAAAAAGGACGGAACTCTACGTTTATGTATTGACTACAGGGAGCTCAACAGGAAAACCCACTCAGATCGCCATCCCATCCCCAGAGTACAGGACATTATGGATAACCTGGGAGGAAACACACTCTTTTCACTGCTGGACCAGGGTAAGGCATACCACCAGGGTTTCATGGCCAAAGACAGTAGACACCTAACAGCCTTTGTGACCCCCTGGGGCCTTTATGAGTGGGTACGAATCCCGTTTGGACTCATGAATGCCCCTGCAGCATTCCAGCGCTGCATGGAAGAGTGCTTGGAGGGCTTAAGGGATGAAATATGTGTGCCATATCTTGATGATGTTCTTGTGTTTAGCAGGACATTTGAGGATCATATCAATGCTGTCAGAAGGGTGCTGCAACGGCTGAGGGAGCATGGGATAAAACTAAAGCCCAGAAAGTGTGACCTGTTTAAAACACAAGTACGTTACCTTGGAAGAATTGTGTCTGCTGAGGGAAATAGAGTGGACCCTGCCGATACTGCTGCCGTAACGGCCCTGAAAAACAAACACCCAGGAACTATCGGTGAGTTAAGAGCAATAATGGGACTATTAAGTTATTACAGGCAGTATATCAAAGATTTTTCACGTATTGCCTGTCCCTTGTATGACCTGCTTAAAGCACCTACAGAAACTGAAATGCTGAAAAAAACGAAAACAAAAAGAAACAGTAGAGGAGTTTCATCCAACACACCCATCAAATGGACTGACATGCATCAGTTAATATTGGAACAGTTGATAGACTGTCTCTCGCAGCCTCCTGTTCTAGGTTTCCCAGAGTTTTCACAGCCATTTGTCCTCCATACCGATGCTTCCAACCAGGGATTGGGGGCAGTATTGTACCAAAAGCAAAATGGAAAGCTTCGTGTGATTGCTTATGGTTCACGTACTTTAACAACAGCAGAGAAAAATTACAATCTACACTCAGGCAAATTAGAGTTTCTTGCCCTCAAATGGGCAATCACAGAAAAATTCCGTGATTACCTATACTATGCACCATTCTTCACCGTCTACAGTGACAATAACCCACTTACATATGTACTGTCCACTGCCAAACTGAATGCAACAGGTTGTCGATGGGTAGCAGAACTGGCAGACTTCCATTTCATAATTAAATACCGTCCTGGTAAGGAAAACATTGATGCTGACAGTCTGTCCAGAATGCCTTTGGACGTGGAAGTATTCATGGATGAGTGTACAGAGGAAATGTCATATGATGTGATTGGAGCAGCTACACAAGCAGTGGAGAACCAGGATGAATCCAGTGTGTCATGGTCCATGGGTGTCTCATTAAGTTGTGCAGCATTAACTGTAGACGCATCCATCATTCCATTGACAATAGGACAGATCAAACATGACCAAAGAAATGATCCCAATGTTGGAGCAGTGATTCAGTACAAGCTGGCAGAAAAGAAGCCATCAGGCTCAGAACTCAAACAACTCAGTTCACAAATCTTATGTCTGCTAAGAGAGTGGGACAAGTTGGAGATGAATGAGAGTGGAGTGTTGTACAGGAAAACTTCAAACAGAACACAGCTTGTGCTTCCAGAAAAGCACAAAAGTACAGTATTAAAGGAGCTCCATGATGAAATGGGCCATCAAGGTGCAGACAGGACTACATCTTTGGTACGGGACCGGTTTTACTGGCCCTACATGCAACGAGAAATCGAAGATTATGTCATGAGGAGATGTGTGTGCCTCAAGCACAAGAAACCAAGCCGTCAGACAAGAGCGCCACTGACGAACATTGTCACCACTCAACCGTTTGAGCTTGTCTCAATTGATTTCTTGCACCTTGACAAATGTAAGGGTGGTTATGAATATATTCTTGTAATTGTTGACCACTTTACACGTTTTGCCCAGGCCCACGCCACGACTTCCAAATCAGGAAAAACAGTTGCAGAAAAAATCTTTAACGACTATGTGCTGAGATTCGGCTTTCCGACAAGAATACACCATGATCAGGGTGGTGAATTTGAAAACCAATTGTTCACACAATTGAAAAAGTACTGTGGAGTTGCTGGGTCGAGAACCACTCCCTACCACCCACAAGGAAACGGACAGGTCGAGCGGTTTAACCGAACATTACTCCAGATGTTAAAGACCCTCACAGAGAGACAAAAGACTAACTGGAAAGACTCACTAAATAAACTGATTTACTCCTACAACTGTACTCGTAGTGATGTAACAGGTTTCTCACCCTTCAACCTGTTGTACGGACGCTCTCCACGGTTGCCAGTTGATATGCTGTTCGACTTGACCGTGGAGCAAGGGGACAGTAATCATCATCGTTACATGGAAAAGTGGAGGCAGGGCATGGAGGAGGCATACGAGATCACAAGAGAAAATGCTCACAAAGCTGCTATGAGAAGCAAGACACATTATGGCAGTAAGGTGAGAAGCTCAGTATTACAGCCTGGTGATCGTGTATTAATCAGGAACATGACACCTCGCGGTGGTCCTGGCAAACTGAGAAATCACTGGGAAGATGCTATTCACACAGTTGTGCGTCAAGTGAGTCAAGATATCCCTGTTTATGAACTCAGACCTGAGAGAGGGACAGGGAGATCAAGGGTTTTACATCATAATCTTCTCCTCCCATGTGACAACCTGCCGCTGGAAACTCAAGTACAGCCACGTGCAAAGAGAAAGAGTGTGGAGAGAAATGAGGAAGCGGAGCAAACAGGGGAGGAGGAAGAGGATGATGAGTATTATCTAGCACCACTTAAGCAGCAATCAAATCCATGCCCACCTGAGACAGTGAATCCTGCGTGCACTAGTACACATGTGGAGCTTGAATGCATACACTCTGAGGAAAACCTGTCAGCTGAGCCAGAGAAAGAACAAGAAATGGCACACGAAGTTGGGTACTTGCCGGAGGGGGAGGACAGCTACGTTGAGGACAGCTATGTTGAGGATCTACCTGTGGAGAATGACAGCTACGTTGAAAACAGCTGCGTTGAGGATCTACCTGTGGAGAATGACAGCTACGTTGAGGATCTACCTGTGGAGAATGCTGTCCCATCACCTGCTCAAAGTGACCCCAGTAGTAAGGAGCTTCAAGGGCATCGACGACAATGCAGACGACCAAAGGTCTTCACATATGATAGGCTTGGCTCACCAGCCTGCTACAACATAAAAGCACCACCTCTGCATACAAACTTAAAGGTGCCATGGACACACACTGTACCGCCATACCACTTTCCGCAGTACTATGGATATGAGGGTAGTGACATTGCACACCATTGAACTGAGTAAATGCACATACATTACACTCAAAGAACACATAAAAAGGAAAATGGACGGCAGAGGTCACATTCAAAGTGATTGTTGACATGAGATACATTTATGGGCTGTGTTTTCACACAATATATCATTACATGACACTGTTACAGTCAATCATATCTCACTCACCTGTTTTAAAGGAGTGTAGTTCACTTGGACATGCTGCACAGGCAGAACTGTTAACAAGGTAGCAACGGACTATGTTGAAACTATGTGTGACAAAGGAGGTCAAAAACAAATGTATGAAAAGAGTTCCAGACTGTAACATTGCACTTTATAGGTAAATGTACTAAACATGTTTAGCCTGAAATAATGCATATTCGAGACCGTTTCTTCTGGCCACATATGCAGCAAGAAGTAGAGCACTCACACACACAACATACATTCAGGGACTGTAAAAAACAAAAACAAACGGAGAGCTTGTGAACATATGTTTGTCATACAATGATGGACTTTCTACTAAGCCAAGGGCTTAAATGTGTAAATTGAGTGTGTGCACTTTTGCCAGACTGAACAGTGAGCGTGGTATGTGTTTAATAAATGTTATAGATGTTGCTGACATGTAGGCATAATATTGTGGATTAGAATGTCGGGACGACATCTGTTTTGAAGGGGAGTGTGTAATAGATATAAGTCATGGTTGATGACCTTCCGGGTCTGTCCAGCAGAGGGCGCGTGTTGCTTGCCGCGGGTGCATAATACAGAAGACTTGAAGCAAGCTAACATCGTCTCTGTTTCCTTTGTCTTATATTTTCCCCATATTAGGTGAGTTCATCCGTGAGAAACGTTATATATGTAGACTGACTGTGTATAATATTAATGTGAATAGTGATAGTTGTTAGAGGTATTTTTGGAGGGTTTCTCTAGGTTCTGTAATTGTTGTAGCTGTGTATGCTAGCTTTGCGAGCGCCGTTAGCTATGCTAGCGCAGCTAGCTATGATAGTGTAGTTTAGCTCCAAGAAGGGGAGTTTGGGTGTTAATTTGGATATGTATGTTTGTACTGTGCATTTAAAAAGTGACATCTTGTGTGTTAAATTGGATGTATGTTTGCAGTACGCGCATTGTTAGTGGTTGTTTTATATCAAGAATCCATGTTCTGTATTATACAGCGTGCTATGTGTACCATGTTGTTGGCGGGCATAATACATAAGACTTGAAGCAAGCTAACATCGTCTCTGTTTCCTTTGTCTTATATTTTCCCCATATTAGGGGCATAACAAATGCACTTGAGTTCACAAAAGAGACAATGCTGTGTGTTGTCAGTACTGTCAAAGGGTGTCTCATCACAATGTGGGAAATTTTGTTTAAGATACGTGCTGTACCTGCTGCATGTCTTGTGCATGGAGGTTCCCTGTTCTCCACTCTGTCCAGTGTGACACTAATGTACATCAGTATTGACCTACAACCCCCCTTTTTCTGAAATAGAACACCATTTACTGTGTTCTCATTTTCAGAAACATCAAGGAAAAATGGCAATGCATATGATGCAGAGGCGAGAGAGGTGACCTGGGACATGGATTGTTTGAGAGAAATGAACGCAGCTTCTGCAGCTTGTATCCAGTCCAGTGTGACAGTGAGATTGCGCATGCCTTTCTCATTGATCAGTGTCCTCAGTACAGCTGTTCTTGGGTTATAATCTGGGATATAGTGTCTGCTGTAGCCTGTGAGACCCAGAAAAGATAACATGTATTTGACTGTCCTGGGTTTTGGGTGATGCAATATAACCTCCTGATGTGTTACTGACATGCCTGTACCTGCTGGAGAGATAACTCTGCCCAAAAATGTCACCTCTTTACGGGTGCATTGTAGCTTTTTCTTGGAGACCTTGAACCCTGTTGCATGGAGGCGAACCAGTAGGTTCCTGGTGGCCTCTAAACAAGAGGCTGCGGAGGGTGCTGCAATGAGAAGGTCATCTACATACTGGATCAACACCACCCCCTCTGGTAATGAAACGCCATCTAGCTGTTCCCTGAGTATTTTGTTAAATATTCCTGGAGACAGACTGAAGCCTTGGGGCAGTCTCGTGTACTGTAGTTTTTCCCCTCCCATTGTAAATGAAAAAATAGGCCTCATCTTCTCCGCCAGGGGTATGCAGAAGAAAGCGTTGGCCAGGTCAATACAGGTGAACCAGGTATGCTCAGGTGTGATATTACAAATAGCCGTGTATGGGTTAGGCACTGTTACCAGAGCTGTAGTTGTAATAGCATTAATGGTCCTTAAATCATGAGCCATTCTGTACTCCCCGCTAGGTTTTGATACCGGGAGTATTGGAGTGTTCCACTCGCTTTGTGAGGGTTCCAACACCCCTGCTCTCTTCAGACTCTCAACTGCCTTGCTGATTCCCCCTTTGGCCTGTGGTTTAACAGGGTACTGTGATAGATTTACAGGCATAGTGCTGCTCACCTCAAATGTTATTGGTGCAGCCTTTGAGCAGAAACCTACGTCATGAGAGTCAGATGCCCACAGGTCAGGTGGGAGGTCACGCAACATGTCTTCAGTAAATTAATGGTCAGTTTTTTCTCTACCGTGATGTCTCTCCACTTCGTGTCTCTCCATGAAGATGCATTCTTGTGTGCAGATTTTTAGAGCATAAGCCTTGTGTGAGGGAGAGTATGTGAGTGCTGCTATTTGTGTTGGTTCCCAATCCTCGACTTCTAGCAGTGTCTTTACCATAGGACCAAGTTCCCTAGCTTCATAGCCCCTCCTGATAGCTAAGGAAATGTGTGGTGTGGCTTCAGCTGACATACGGTACCTATAGAGTTGTTCATCAGTGAGTACAACAGATGCAGCCACCCCCGCTTGTCCCACAAATAAATTGGTTGTGGCTACGTCCCAAATGGACATAGCCACCTCTGCGTCATACGCATATGCATAACTTTGGTCGTCCATTCTATCATAATTCAGCGTCAGATGGGGAGGATCTGGAGGGGAACCATAAGGCCTGAGGAGGTTAATCCACGGCTTCCATTGTTGAAAAATGGAAAATAGTCCTGGTGTCTTGTCTTGGGGCCGGTCGAGCAACCCCCAGTATATAGTGGCCTGCTGAGTTGCTTCTGCTGCAGTGGATTGGGCCAACATCATTTGAGAAGCTGACTTTATGGTTGACAGTGAACAATTGAGGCGAGTGCCATTTGGGAATGATATTATTAGTCCGTCGGGGGAACAGAGGATCGAGGCGTTAGCTTTGATAAGAACATCCCGCCCCATGAGGTTAGCCGGACTTTGGGGTGCCAAAATGTACTGATGAAGAAATAGCTGGCCCGCTATTCTGGTGGTTAATGGCGTAGTGAGCGGCACCTGCTCTATTTCTCCCGAAAACCCTATGACTGAGACCGTATTACTGGACTTGGATGTGTTGAAAACGGGGGAGTTGATAGTTGAATATCGAGCTCCTGAATCAACAAGGAACGGTAATTTTGCGTGTTTTACAGTCATGTCCATGTAAGGGTCCGCCAGGCCCGTACATTCAGGGTTCCCTGGGCGACCTCATTGTGGTGGGTAACAGTCTTGTTCGTACTGGACAAACTGGCCATAGGGAGCAGCCATCACATTTGGTGCAACGTGACCCTGGTCTTGGTGTTGGGCCTGTGGGGCTGCTTCATGGGGTTTCTGGACATACTGCATGTCTGCTCTGTTCCCTTGTCCCTGCCCCCTCTGTCCCCGCCCTCTCTGTGGGCATCGCCTGTACCAGTGGGTGGCCTGTCCACAGATGTAGCACCCGTTCTGCTGATATTGGATCACTCCAGGAGCTGTTCCAACCCTTCCCAAACCTTTAGCCGTGCCTCTGAACCCGCCCCTCCATTGCTGAAAACCATTATTGTAGCCGTATTGGGGCTGGTTATAGAATGGACCTTGGTTGGGAAAACCCTCCTTTGGGTTTTGCGGACCCGGTGCCTGCTCTGCCGGCCCCACAGGATGAACAATCAGCTGTTTGGCACTTTTTTTCTCATTTTGAACTGTTTTACGGGCTATTTCTAGCTGAGCACGGAGTAGTTGCACTCTTAACTCTTCTTCCTCAGTTTAATTCTTTGTAAGTTGTTTGTTAAATTTTCCTACATGATGGCCCAGATGACGCTCCCATGTCTGCGTGTTTAGTAGATCCACTTCTGGGTTGTCCTCCATAAGAGCTTTAATCTCGGCAGGTACTGCTGCTAATATTGCTTTACGGAACATCTGCATATGTTGGTCACTATTTTCTGGACTACAGTCAGTAGCTACTATGTATTGTTGGCGTGACCTGAGCAACATGGTTGCTGCGGCCTCTCCAGGTGTGAACGTGAAAGATAGTGAGCCGTAACCTCCTCCCGTCTGTGGGAAATGTTCTCTCATTGCCAAGCTCAGCAAGCTGTGTATGTTGTTGGAAGAGATAGGCTGGTTATCGTTCATTGTTACTGTTCCTGATCTTTCCTCAACTTTCTTTACGTCATGGCTGGAAGTCTGTTGTGCTAATATCCTCCTGAAATCTCCAAGGCAGATTGTTTGTCCTACTGACATATCAGCAAACTTTCTCATCCAATGTCTCCCTCCCTCAGTAGGTAGCGGCATTTTGTCAACTAGTGCGTGCACATCTCCTAGTGAGAAAGGGTGGTAAGCGGTATTCCCATTGGGGAGTGCCACCAAAGGAGCCTGTAATACTGGAGCAATAAAGGGAAGAGGTGTGTTGTCTTCTGAGGTGTGTTGGGATCTCAAACTCATACGGGGAAGTGCAAGGACCTGTGTAGCAGTCAGTTCAGAGATTGTTCCTGTCATATTTATGTACTTAACCTTGCTCTTGCACATCCTGCCGTTGACATCTCCCTGTTTTGCTCCAGAGGAACACTCACCACTCTCATCCCCCGATGCCCCTCCCTTGCTGGTGGAGTAATGGCCTGTTTGTGCCTGCCGTTCTTGGAACGGCAGGTCACTCAAACTGCCCTCGCCTTTGGGAGAACTTTCACTGTACCCTTCCCCACCTGCTTGTTGTTGGCTACCGCCCTCCTGCTCTCTATTCATTCTGTCCTGACTTACTTGTTCTATTTCTTCCTTCTCTCTTCTCAGTAATTCTTCCGCTTCCTGACAATGGACCCCCTCCCTATCCTGATGGTCCGTACCACCATAATCTCTTCCTCTTTCCTCAGATGCTCTCTCCTCCAGTCGCTTTCTGTGATCGTCTGCCCGTGCTTTCTCCTCTCTTTCCCTCTCCTCATATTTTTCTACAATGGCGATCAATTCTTCTGGTGTGGGGCTGCTTTCTCCCTTTGTAACGGAGGTCTTCCTTAAAGGAGTTAGCGAAACATTTCCCACTATTTTAAAGTTACCCCCCCTTACACTTGCTTTTTCTTGGGCTGAGCCAGAGTCCACCGGGTTCAGTGGCATCTGTAGACTATACCTGGGGGGTGAGTTCGGGACAGGGGAAGAGTAAGGAGGCGGTTGTGTAGATACACTGGATAAATCCGGATAAATCAGGGGGGAATGAATTGAGACATACTGATCCCCTACATTTCCTGTCTGAGACCCCTCTCCTGAACTAGCCGTTCTTGCAGTGCACACGTCATTTACAGCACTGCTGAGATTTCGTCTCCTCCTGTCTGAGGCAGAGGTGTCCTTTTGAGTCATATCCCTATAAAATCTGATACGTTCTGCAACATATTGATGTATGTCGTCATCTGTGGGTGGTGGTGTCAGCACGCACGCGTCCCTAATGTCCTGGGGGAACAGGAGAGTGCCAACGTCACTAGAGCGTTGAAACTCCCCCCCCTGTGTTTGGGCTGCTACCATGACTGGGGGATTGTTGACTGGGGGGAGAACCAAAATCATCCCCTTCCTGACAAGTGCTGCATTGTGGCAAATCCTCCTTAATTGATCAACCGCCTCTTTCTCTTCCTTTAGTTTCTGACGGGCAAAAAATCCGGGCTTCTGCTCGTTTAGGTTACCCAGTTTCTTTACCAGCTGTCGCTCATACTGATTCAGAGCTGAGCCTACATTTCCTAGAGTGTCATCCCCTCCCACTCTATCTTCTTTTATCATTTTATCATGGAGGAACCTAAGGTCGGCACAAGCCTTCTTCTTGTCTCCCTGTTTTGTTCCACTTAGAATCAATCTGTCCCCATTGTTCTTGGAAACTTCCGGGAATTGGGACGTCTAAATCACTTTTTTTGAACTGCCCTTCCATATTGACTTCGCGTGTATTTATCTGACTAGGTTAATATGTGTTCACTAGTAATTTGTGATATACAGGACAATGCTCGTCGTCACTCCTAATGTAGTTATTGTATTTATTTAACTGCCCTGCCTTTGTCTAGACGTGTAAATAGTTTGAGTGTATAAACACATGTATTTGAACTCCACCTTGAGTGATAAATGCAGTAACAGAAAAGTACCAGTAAAGCACTTATATAGGAGCAGCGGACTGGCTTATTGAAAGCCAGTTGAGTAGCACTCGAAATGTTTTGGCACTTATAAAACCTGATTAGTTTAATGATCCTGTCTTCTTTGATTGTATGTTCCTGGTGAAACGCAGTTATTGTGAGTTGCTTTGGATTAAAGCGTCTTCCAGGTGTAACGCAATATTGCAAGAGATACTACAAAATACGTCCAGCAGATGAAGCCAACAAACTATACTATTAAGCAATACTCGAACCGCTAGTCTGTCTTTTCTGTGCCACACCCTGTTTGCCACCAGATGGCGGCACCCGACCAGGAATGAGCTCCACCTCACTGAGGGGAGAAATGATTTTGGAAGCAGCAGGCTTAAACTTTGCTTCTTTATCTGACTAGTAAATATTCACAGAAAAAATTCCCCGTACAGTCTATTCAGCTTTTATTGTCCGATGTTTATTTCAACAAGTTTAGCAAGCCTCTCAGCGCGCTTCAACACCATCTTTCAACGATGTGACGCTGACATGGAGCCGAAACTCAGGCCCACAGAACTCTTTATCGTGACGTTTGGCTTTATAGATTCAACCCCACAGAACAAAGGATTAATTTGATCCGGTCACTTCAAAATTGCTTTTTGAAGGTTGCGTTTCTCTCCTTTGGATGTACTTATAACTCAACTTCGATTCCTTTGAACCTAAGAATTGTTATTCTGATTCGTCCCCGGATGCCGTCTGAAAACGGTCACTGGACGTCCCCCAACGAGTCTTCAGCCGTCTCCTTTCTGAAAAAAGTACGGGGCCTTTCACCTTCGTCTTACATACCTCGTTGATTCACTTTTATGTTATATAACTTTCCTACCTATCTAAAATATGTATCTATACTGTTACTATAAAAACACTGTAAACTTCGTCTGACAACCCTAAAATTTAGAATATGGACAAATCACAGATTTCGAATTAAGCTGGGATCTGCTCACCTGTTATTGTCAGAGCTCTGTTTTTAGTTGTCAGAAGAAGCCGAGATGTTTAGCCCTGGACTATTCCGTCCGCTTGCTGCTGGTGGTCTCTTCCCCGAAAACACCCCACTCAGACACGTCGGGTCACCACTTGTTGGAGATTTGGAGGATGTTCAAAACCAACCTCGTCTCCGCGTGTCGTTTGATAAGCTGGGTAAATTCGTAAAAAGGAAGGGATTAAGAAACACCAGAATGCAAGTTAAACAATAATCTTGTTTTAATGATAAAAAGTAACAGTACAAATACAAATACAAACACAAAGGAAGTACTTCCTGCTCTTCCTCCAATCTCACGGATCTGGTCAGTTTGAAGAAAAGAAGAGGCTCGTCTAAAGAAAACATAGGCTTATATCCAAAACCCCAGGAGGAGCTATGCGGCTGCCCCCCCCCCCCCGAGGGGTCCTCCACTTAGAAAAGACAGCCAATCAGCGCGAGCCAGAGGCGACCCTTACATTCGAGATAACCAACCCCTCCTTGCAAGTTTCACATACTTTTGGCATTTTATAAAGATAGTTTTAAGATATAGTTTTTTATAGTTGGATTATACAAATAACACATGTGAGTTACCTTAACCTCAAACAATACTAACAAGAGGAAATCATCAGCTCTGATCTCAAGCAGTAAAAAATACCGCACACTCATTTAGCCTGCAGCTCTTCCAGACACTTGAGCTATTGTTCTTTAAGAATATTCCCTGCAGAATCTTTATTTCAAATAAAAGGTTTCACATTGCATATTTCCAGCTTCCTTTACACATACTGCTATTATTAATACAAAGTAATCAACCACACACATATATTTAAAACAAGTAGATTTCCCTGATCATTTGACATGCTGCTTCCATTTCCCATAGAGTAATAAAACATGTTTAAGCTAATTTCTCCACACTGTTTGTAGCCCTCCAGTACCCACATATGAAAGAATAAAAGCAGAGGAATCAAATAAAACACCAATACAGGAATAGTTGATAAATGATTATACAGGACATCTGATCACAGTAAGAAATACACACACATATTCTCTAGGAAGTGACCCTTGTTATAGGTCCGAATGTCCTGTCCCCTGAAAGTCATGAGTTTTGGTTGATTAACAGAAGTTTAATTGTTCTTGTGGCTTAATGGCTTCCCTGAACTTCCCTTCACCCCAAAGTCAGCTTGCTAGGAATGAATACATTTTATTGATAAGCTAAAAAGGACGTTTACCTTGGTTACTGCTGGGTGACCCAAGTCTCCAGGCCTGCAGGATGTGTAGGAGATAAACATTAATTCTACAAGACTTTAACTACATTATCTGAAAATGTATCTGGGACTTCCCATGTTAATTGCAAGGACTATTGATAATTAACAGAGAGACCCTAGGGGCCTCTTCTTGGTATCTGCTAGGCAGAAGTCACTCAATGCAGAAATCAAAAGTTTAACACATATTCTATATAAGGTGACATTAAAATGAATATACCAGATTGAACTTTCCTGCCCTAACACGTTACTTTAATACTTCAAATAACTCCAATAATACTTCAATAGCCACGCCCAGCCAGGGAGACAGACACATAGACAAACAGACACAGACAGGGGAAAAATAAGGAGGAAGTACTGCAGATCCTCACACATACACCCTGACGGTAGCGAGACACCGGCCGTCGTCCAGGAGCGACTGCAGGAACTCAAGGGTAGTAGGCACTGAGCAATATACTGGGTCCTCATTTCGCCCTTGGCACCAGTCAGAAAACAGTTTCCACCTGTTTTTTTACAGCCTACGAGTAGATGGTGCCCTAGCATTGAGAATAGTTCTCCTGACAGGCTCTATGCAGTCGCTTAGCAGCTGGTCGGGCACTCCAGTGGCAAGACCCACAGCTGGAGGCGGCAGGGGTCGGGGTGCCACATCCAACCTTCCAGCTGAGACAAGAGGTCCTTTAATAAGGGGCAGTGGGTCGACATCTTCGAGGCAAAGAGACCAAATGCTGGTCACTACCTCTGGATGAAGCCGCCGGTGGAGGCTTGTGACGGGAGAGGAAGTCGGCGACATGCCCAGGTCAGGAGACTCTGGGACACCTCTAGCAAGCGTGCAGATTTGGTGCCCCCCTGGTGGTTTATGTGATACACCGTTGTAGTGTTGTTGTGACAAGCACATGCCTCCTCCTCAGGTATGGCAGGAAGTGCCTGAGTGCTAGGTGCACAGCTCGTAGGTCTAGCACGTTGATGTGTTCTGTGCAGTCCTGAACACACTTCCCACAAGCTGTCCTGTTTTGCCACACCGCACCCCATCCCGAGAGGCTGGCATCCGTCATAACACTCTCTCTGTGGAATGGGACAGACCCCATGGCCACGCAACTCGACATATACGACCTCTCCCCCCATGGGGATAGAGTGGAGACGCACTGTTGTGACTTGTGCTGTGATTTTTCTATGCCTGTTTAACTTGGGGTCTAAGTGGAGGCCGTTCAGCCATCTCTGCAGGGGGGCGCAGTGACAATAACAGCTGAAGAACGCACTGGCAGGCGCTGTTTCTGGCTGCCGTACATCCAGCTGCTGGCGAGCCAGTGCCATGCGAATGACGGCACAGATCCAGAAGCATGGGATGGGCCCTCCTCGTCATACTCATTAAAAGTGGATTGGCTAAGCTGGCATTGAGACCACATCGTCATCTGGAACCAGCTCAGCCATGGGTGGATTGGCTGCAGCGGCGTGCTCTGTACGGGAACCAGAATGGAGAGCCAGGAGGAGTGACTTCATCTGGGCTAGCTCAGTAGTGAGCAGGTCCACCCTGGAGGACAGCCTATCAGGATTAGTCCTCCTCTTGGGCGGGGCACCGCAGCCTCTGCGGCTCAACGCCTAGGATGGGTAGGTTGGGCTGGAGTCGACTGTGCAGGCGGAAGGCCACCCTCAGCCAGTAGTTCAACCTCGGCTAGTCTAGCAGTTCTTACCGCATGAGGCAAGATGCACGGGTCCTCCGAAATGCCCTCCCTCAGATGCTCGAGGCCAAGACAAGAGGGGCAAATGTCATGGCCATCCTCTGGTTGAAGAGGAGCCATACAGGTGTTACAGCCGTTAAACATAGCGATAGCACTAACGAAAACTCCAGACTAATTGCTGCTGGCAACTTTAGTCAGTCTGAGCGAGAGCACTCCGCTGACTGTAAATAACCGGGCCAGGAAACAATATATGCAGTGGAGTGAGCACAACAGTAGTTAGCGTGAGCGTGAGCGCTCTGCTAACTGGGGTGAGAAAAATGAAGTCAGTTAACGGTATATATGCCGTGAGAGGAGAGCGGGAATACTCTCTCCACTAGCGCCGTAGCGAGTTAGCCTGAGCGAGAGCACTCTGCTAACTGAAGGATGGAGCGGGTGATAAATCATCTGTGTGCAGTGAGAGGGAAGCGGGACGCTCTCTTCACTAGCGCTGTAGCAAGTTAGCTTTGAGAGAGAGCTCTCAGCTAACTGGAGGATGGAACAGGAACCAATTGTGCGCCGTGACAGGGGAGCGAAGACACTCTCTTCACTAGCGCCGTAATGAGTTAGCTTTGAGCGAGAGCACTCAGCTAACTGGAGGATGGAACAGGTAAGGAACCAAATGTGTGCAGTGAGAGGGCAGCGGAGACGTTCTCTTCACTAGTGCAGTAACAAGTTAGCTTGAGCGAGAGCACTCGGCTAACTTGGACAAAATGATCTATTAGCTTGAGAATAGATGGCACAATCAGCAATAAATTACAGCGATCTCACCGACTGACGTGCAGGAGCGTCCGCTCTTTACCGGGCCGGAGCTCCTGGGAGTCCGAGCGGTGAACACCGCGGTCCCGTCCCTTGGGAGGGCGACAGCTCGTCGCAGCCTTTGGAGGGCGAGTGTTCTAGCCTGCTGATCCGATCGAGACGATCACAAGGCTACAGGTGTTATGCTCTCTGAGACCTTACAGGAGTGAACCCACAATACTGAACACTATGGAGAGGAGACAGAGTTTATGAAGCAAAAAGGTTTATTTACCAAAACAGTTTTATAGAGACAAAAGAGGGATTTGATAATCCATAAAGTCCAGGGTCTGGGAGTGTCCCCAGAGGAGGAGCGGAGGTCCGGAGCCGGGGATCCTGAGTTGGCGAGACGGAGCAGGCTGGAGCAGGTGTGCGTGGAAGCACGGAGGTACACAGACAAGCAGTGGCGGCTGGTGGAAATTAATTTAGGTGGGGCTATTGTAATGAGGAATAAACCACACGGGGAACATTTTGAGAAATTACCCCTTAAATTAAATTGGCTACGCTATTTCATCGTTGCTGTTGTATGATTGGTGTTTAGCTAAAGTATTTAGCGTCTACAGCACCTCTGCTTTTAGGGTTGACGTAGAACCAAACGTCGCCCGGAGGTCCCCCGGTGTTGTTGCAGGAGCTGCTGCACTAGCTAACGCTCCACTAGCTAACTCTACATTAGCAAAACAAACGCTTATTTCTTTTGCAAATCGTGCGGCGGGCTTCAAACACGTTCCCCTCAACTGGTTTCAACCAAGCACTAAATTAGATGTTTTCCAACCAAATACGGTTGAACTGACACTTCCCCATATTAATTTGTAAGTAGATTCGAAGATACATGAGTTTCTGACTGCCGCAAGCTGAAGCTTGGTTACTAGCTGGGTGTTCTCCAATAAGGGGCCGGGGGAAACAAAGTTAGTGATTACTGGTTCCATGTTGATTTGATTCAATACAAATTGTTGGGGGGAACTGAAAGGCTATTACCGTACTGGTTACTTTGCATCCCGGACATTTCCCCCAAAACACATTTAGACGCTATCGCGACACAGAAGTACCTTTCAAATCCGATCATTTTTAAGACCTTCTAAATCATATTTAAGACCTTTCTTATTTTTTTGGTCATATTTAAGACCTTTTTAAGGCCTTACATTCAGATTATCAAATGTAAGACTTTTTAAAGGCCCAGTGAAGTGCATGTTTTTGCACCAAAATGAAATGGCAGTTTCATTCCTTACATATCATTGTGCCTGTTCATGGCTAAAATAATTTGTAATAATTCATAATTAATGAATTAATGAATTATTCATTTTGCCGTCTGAGCCTAACGGAAGTTGCAGACGATAGTGGCTGTGACGTCACAAGATGTACCCAGTTGCGATTGTAAACATGGCGGAGACTCTGGAAAGTGATACTAGTGTGAGAGAAATGATTGATTTGGACAGCTTTTCGGACAGGATAGATGAGGAAAGTGATCAATCTGGTGCACTTTGAGGGCAACATTAAGAGATTTATGGATACAGCTCTCAACACTCATATGAAACATATATTTCAATAATCAAAAAACATTGGAAGGATTTCTTAACCTATTTTATACAACTAATATTACATAGATGGAAATATTTGTTTACATAGATGACCAAACCCACTGAGATAACTTAGGCTACAGTTTACCTCCCTGAGCTGATGTTATCTCTCTCAGTCCCACAGGAGAGCACTCTCCCTCTCCTTATTGTTGAAACAGCTAATCTCCGTTAGCTCCGAGCTAGCACCAGATGCTAACAACAACCCTGTAACTCTGTCAGTCTCTCTTTCTCTCTCTCTCGAATCAACCACTGGCCTTTATTTATCATGATCAATCAAATAATCTACGAAACAATGACACCAGCCAGGCTCACCTTCATCTTTTGGGAACAGAAACATCGCCACTTCGGCAGACTTGACATTACTACAGCCAGCGGCAATGCATCGTTTCCCCTGTGTTTTTCATCCCTCTTTCTTCACTGTCGCCTCCATTGTCAGGTTTTCTCGATTGGCAATCACTTCCAGTCGACTCCGACACACTTTCCAGGAAAATACTAGCTCAAAAACGTTGAGAAATTCGACTTTAAAAATGAGAAAAACGAACGGTGGTGAATGTAAACAGTGCGGCGGCGTCCATCTCGTGACGTCACGCAGTAGATCGCAAGCCACGCCCACGAAGGCGAAGGTCGACTGCAGATTTCCCCGGAAAATTCAAAACTCGTCAAATTTGTTGCTATTCCAACATTTTTTGATATGGGTTCCAATGGAGAATTTTGGTCATTACTATACGTATTAGCATAACAGATCATGCACAGGTGCACACTTCACAGGGCCTTTAAGACCCCGTGGGAACCCTGAGGAGACTAAATACGAACATTATATGCAGACACAGACGTGGTTCAGAAACACAGAAATATTAGAAAACAGACCATTAAGGCAGAACATCTAGTTTGATGCTGTCGAAACTCAACTACAATAATATGTGTGTGTGTGTGTGTGTGTGTGTGTGTGTGTGTTTAGCACGGGCACATAGTATCTGTCCCCGGCTGTTTGAAGAGCAAGCATGGGAAACAAAAGACAGTGTTTACCTCTTGCATCCAGCTAGTCACACACACAGTTACAGTCACACTCCCTGTAATTGACATAATTAATAGATAGTTCAGCTTCTCACCATCAATCAATCAATCAATCAATCAATCAATCAATCAATCAATCAATCAATCAATCAATCAATGTTTATTTATATAGCCCAATATCAAAAATGTTACATTTGTCTCAGTGGACTTCAGTTTGTACAGAATATCAGTATGACAATACGACACCCTCTGTCCTTAGACCCTCACATCGTACAAGGAAAAACTTCCAGAGAAAACACACAGTTTAAAGGGAAAAATGGGAGAAACCTCAGGGAGAGCAACAGAGGAGGGATCCCTCTCCCAGGACGGACAGACGTTCAATAGATGCCGTGTGTAAATTGAAAAGATAATACATTTTCAATATAGGTAGTCCAAATGTTTGGAAATGCATGTGTGTATAATAGGAAGATGAATCCACGAGGATCTCCATCCAGGACTTATGATCCAGGACCACAGCCACGACTCAAGATCCAGGACTCGCGATCCATGACACAGGACCGCAGGATCATCCATGACTCCGGATCCCGGCGTATATAGACACCAAAAAGAAAGAAATTTCGGGAAGCTGGGTTAATCGGAACATGAGAGTACACAGGTATAGACAGAGAGAAGGAAGAAGTAAGATGTCCCCCGACAAACTAATCCTATATCAGCAAAACTAGGGGCTGAATCTAATCAGCCCTAACTATAAGCTTTATCAAAAAGGAAGGTCTTAAGCGCACTCTTAAAAACGGATAGGGTGTCTGCCGCCCGAACACAAACTGGAAGCTGATTCCACAAAAGTGGAGCTTGATAAGAAAAGGCTCTGGCTCCCATTGTACATTTAGAGACTCTAGGAACAACCAACAACCCTGCATTCTTGGAACGCAATGCCCTAGTAGGACAGTAGGGTATAATGAGTTCTTTAAGGTAAGATGGCGCCTGCCCATTAAGGGCTTTGTAGGCGAGAAGAAGAATTTTAAATTCTATCCTGTGTTCTATAGGGAGCCAGTGTAAGGGAGCCAGAACAGGAGTAATGTGGTCCCTTTTCCTAACTCTGGTTAGTACACGAGCTGCAGCATTTTGAATCAACTGAAGCGACTTGACTGACTTCTTTGTACACCCTGATAATAAGGAGTTACAATAATCCAGCCTTGAAGTAACAAATGCATGGACTAGTTTCTCTGCATCGTTTTGAGGCAAGATATGCCTGATTTTTGCAATGTTACGTAGATGGAAGTAGGCGGTCCTTGAAATTGATTTTATGTGGGTGTTAAAGGATCAATCCTGATCAAATATAACACCAAGATTCCTTACAGTCTCACTGGAGGCCAAATTAATGCCATCCATAGTTAGTATATCTTTAGATAATTTGTTTCGTAGATTCTTCGGGCCAAGTACAATAACTTCAGTTTTGGTTGTGTTTAACATCAAAAAATGTAAGGTCATCCACGTTTTTAAGTCCTTGAGGCAGTCTTGAATTTTATTTAGATGATTAATTTCATCAGGCTTGATTGATAAATATAGTTGAGTATCATCCGCATAACAATGAAAGTTTACAGAATGATTCCTTATAATATTGCCTAACGGAAGCATATATAGTGTGAAAAAAATAGGTCCAAGCACTGAGCCCTGTGGCACTCCATGGCTAACTTTGGTTTGCATGGAAGATTCATCGTTGACATGTAAAAACTGAGAGCGTTCAGATAGATAGGACCTAAACAAGCCTAAAGCAGTTCCCTGTATGCCAACTAAGTGCTCCAGTCTTTGCAATAGGATATCATGGTCGATAGTATCAAATGCAGCACTAAGATCGAGCAAGACAAGAATAGAGACAAGTCCCTTGTCTGAGGCTATTAGAATGTCATTTGTGACTTTAACCAGAGCTGTCTCTGTGCTATGTTGTGTTCTAAAGCCAGACTGAAAATCTTCAAATAAATCATAGTTTTTTAAGTAATCACACAGCTGTTTTGCGACTGCTTTCTCAAGAATTTTTGAGAGGAACGTAAGATTAGAAATAGGTCTATAGTTGGCTAAAACCTCTGGATCGAGGTTGTGCTTTTTAAGAAGCGGTTTTATCACTGCTACTTTGAATGAATGTGGACCATAGCCTGATAATAAAGACATATTCATAATATTTAATAAAGAAGTGCTAATTAATGGAAAAACTTATTTTAACAGCTTAGTTGGAATCGGGTCTAAGATACACGTTGATGGTTTAGAAGAGAGAATCATTGAATTTAATTGTTCAAGGTTTATGGCTGAAAAGCATTCTAGTTTACTATCTAGTGTAATATTAGAACTTACGTTTCCGGGAGCTGTTGATAACACTATACTGGTCAAAGGCAAGAGGTCATTGATTTTGTTTCTAAGAGTAACAATTTTATCGTTAAAAAAGCACATAAAATCATTACTACTGAGTGCTATGGGAATAGAAGGCTCAGTCGAGCTGTGGCTCTCTGTCAGCCTGGCTACAGTGCTGAAAAGAAATCTTGCATTATTCTTATTCTCATCTATTAATGAAGAGTAGTAGGCTGCTCTCGCTTTACGCAGTGCTTTCTTATATTCATTGAGAGTAATATGCCAAATTAAACGAGATTCTTCAAGTTTAGGGGAACGCCATATCCTTTCAAGTTTTCTCGACTTTTGCTTTATTTTGCGGGTTTCGGCATTATGCCATGGAGCTAATCTATGTTGTTTTATTTTCTTCTTTTTCAAAGGAGCAACAGAGTCTAATTTTATTCGCAGCGCATCTGTAGCACTATCAACAACATGATCAATTTGGGGTGGTGTACATTTTGTATAAGTTTCCTCCCCTACATGCAGACATGCTATAGAGTTAAGTATTGGTGGAATCTCTTCCTTAAATTTGGCTATAGCACTAACAGATAGGTTTCTGCTGCAGGAGCTTTTGGCTAATGCTTTGTAGTCTAGTAACAGTACTTCAAAAGTTACTAAGAAATGGTCGGATAAAGCAGGATTATGCGGTTCGACTAATAGTTGCTCAATTTCAATACCATAAGTCAGAACAAGGTCAAGAGTGTGATTATAGCAGTGGGTTGGTTTATTTACACTCTGACAGAAACCAACAGAATCTAATATAGAGTTAAATGCAACAGTAAGGCTATTTTTATCATCGTCCACATGAATATTAAAGTCACCTACGCTAATTACTTTATCTGTTTTAAGTACCAAAGTTGATACAAACTCAGAGAATTCTGATAAGAATTCTGAATAAGGACCTGGTGCACGGTACACTGTAACAAATAAGATTGGCTGCAAAATTTTCCAGGTCGGATGCGTAAGACTAAAAATGAGGCTTTCAAAGGAGGTATAATTTAATTTTTGTTTAGTATTGATAAGTAAACTTGAGTCAAAGATTGCTGCAACTCCACCTCCTCGGCCCGTGCCTCGGCAATATGAGTATTGATATGGCTGGGTGGAGTGGCCTCATTTATGCTGACATATTCTTCATGTCTCAACCAAGTTTCAGTGAGACAGCATATATCAATATTATAATCTGATTTTAAATCATTTACCAGTATTGCTTTAGATGCTAGAGATCTTATGTTTAAGAGACCACATTTAATCTTCCTGTTTTGTTACACTGTAGTAGTTGTTACATTTACTTTTATTAGGTTATTATGTATGACACCTCTTTTAGGTTTTACCTTAAATTGTCCTTGGGCAGACACACACACCGTTAATATTGGGTATTTTATTGGGTTCGGGATTCCTATGGATGACTGCCCAGGAGAGAGCGCAGAGAAGCGTGTAAGACTGCGACTCCGCCTCCTGGTTTCAACTCCAGTTTGTCATGGATTAAGTCCACAAAGCCCTGAAATGTTTGCCGAAATGAGATTTGCACCTTCCAAAGTAGGATGAATGCCGTCTCTCTTAATCAGACCAGGTTTTCCCCAGAAGGCTGTCCAATTATTTACGAAGCCCACATTGTTTGCTGGGCACCACCAAGACAACCAGCGCTGAAATGATGACATGCGGCTATACATGTCATCATTGATCAGATTGGGGAGGGGACCAGAGAAGATTACGGTGTCCGACATTGTTTTAGCATAACTACACACCGACGCCACATTAAGTTTGGTGCATTCTGATTGGCGTAAACGAACATCATTACCACCGACGTGAATAACAATCCTACTGTATTTACTTTTATTTTTAGCCAGCAGTCTAAGATGCGCCTCAACGTCGCCCGCTCTGGCCCCCGGAATGCATGTGACTGTGGAGGCTTCGGTCTCTAAATTCACGTGTCTCATAATAGAGCTACCAATAACCAGACTTGGCTTCTCAGCGGGTGTGTCGCTGAGTGGGGAATATCTGTTAGATACGTGAACGGGTTGGTGGGGACCTGCGGGTTTCGCGTTATGCCCCTTCTGAACAGTCACCCAGTCTCCCTGCTGCTCGGGAGTTGCCGGGGGACGGCTAAGAGGAGCTACCTTTTGCCGGTCCGCACCGGCTAACATGGGCTTTACTGTAGCTGAGTTATTTTCTAAGATGCGGAGCCACGCTTTTATGGCTATGATTCCCGCCTCCAACCTAACAACTATACTACATTTAAAACATGTATCGGTACCAGTAAAGGAGGTAGGGAAGTAACCAAACATGAGACAGTTAGAGCAGGAAATAGCACCAAGGGTGGGGAAAGAGCCATGGCTAGTTATCAAGCTGAAGTAGCTACCGTTAGCAAAATCGAAAAGAGTGTCGGCAACTGTGGAGTTACAGTCGCTAAGAGAAGGAGAGTTGTGAGTGCTTAAGCTGTAGTAACGTGTGATTACAACGTCAGGCAGTTGCCGTGATCAAGAGTTTTAAAAAGATCGATTAAGTTAAGATAATAAGCTATCAGCAACAGAACAGGCACACGGGATACCCGGAGATGACAACAACAACCGGAAGTTACAACATGCTTACCGCAATAGTGGTCCGTGTAGCATTCGCTGTGGCCCACTGATGTTAACGATCGTAACTGAAAGGCTGCCTGTCAAACGTAAACATTCAGCCACGTGACTCGCAAACTCTCGCAAGAGTTTTACACAAGACGGATCCTTTCTAGCCATAACCCTGCACCGTGCGCTGACATTGGCGCCCGGTGATCATCAGATTTGACGACGCTGATTGGCTGAAATTATGTTTCAGAGCCATAGCTTACAGATAGCAACAGTCAGCTGCTAGTGGCTGCTGCTGCACTGGTTGAGGGCTCCTCTCTTAGCGCCCAGACGAGAGAGGGTAATGATACACGGGCAAGGCCAGGCAGGAAACATGTGACTTATCAGTAACTTTGGACATTGTAACACCATTTTAAACGAAATTTTATTCTAGATTATACATTTTACTGATACCAATTATATAATATTTACCTTGTTCATTAAAAATTCAAATTAAAAATATATATTTTAAAAGAAATTAATTTTTTATTTTTTTTATTTTAATTTGTAATGTGGGAAGAGGTGGGGCGGCGCCCCTAGCGCCCCTATGTGCCGGCCGCCACTGCAGACAAGGGGTAGGTGGCTGGACGTGGCAGGCAGAGGAGTAGGCAGACGGATAGTGAATCGAGAGAGCACAAGGTAAGGATAACAGGAACACAGAGAGTTTGGCTATGCTAAAGCTAAATATACCAAGACGTTTTACCAGCGTGGTTCAACGACGAACTGGTGAATACTGGATGACGAAAACCGGGTATATAATCAGGTGTAGGTGAGTAGATGAATCAGAGTGATGAGCAGCAGCTGAGGAGGTGAGTTGGCGGGAATCGTAAGTAGGTCAGCCACACCCAGCCAGGAAGACAGACACACAAACAGACAGACAATAACAAACACAAAACAAAGGGGAACAGAAGGAGGCAGACTGTATGCAGACTGTATATCCTCACAACAGGTAGCGATGAGCTAGAATCAAATTCTTCAATAAGCTAGCATGGCGTCTACTCATAAAGTAGTAACCTGTGAAGATGAAAAAGGACTGAACTCGCTGACAACACCGGAACTTATGCCTTCCGGGGTCATACGAGCTCACACGTGACTTTGTTGATATAAATATTTGACCTGTGCATGCAGAAGACAGAAGATATTCAGTGCTAATTACCACCTCTGGTGGTCAGCAAGGATGAAATAGAACATGTCTGCAGGTCTTTGGGGGACACAGGATTGATAAGATAATGCAGAGAAAGACAACAAACAATGTTAAACTGTAGCAAAGATTAAAACCATCCTTCACTTCAGGGTCGGTTTCAGATGTCATCAGCTCTTCTTCGCAGACTTTTATTTTACACTGAAAGCAGGACAGTTGTATTTCTAACCTAATATCATTTCCAATGTCCCAATGGGCTCTACAGTCCTTGACAAAAAAGTTTCTGATACAAGATCCAACAAGCTCCTAAAGAAGAAAACATCCTGTAACATAACAACTTGGGAATGGATATTGAGACAAGTGATAACATATCAAAAAAAATATGTCAAAAACCATTATAATCTTTTGAGCCATATATACATTTAGACCCCACCTCCAACTGATATTAACAACTGTTCTGTTTTTGGCAATTTTATGTAAATAAGAAAAACAATTCTTCACCTTGAAAATAATTCCCAACAATGCCCAAATTAAACTCCTCTTGGATTTCATGGCTGGAGTTGCCTTAAACTGAGAAGAGGTCAAAGGTCGCCAACCAGGAATACATTAACATCAGACTATAGACCATCTTTGCAGTGTTCCGATCTCCCCTAACATAATACCAACAGTTTATATTTTGATTACATTTTCTTTGAGTCCTATCAAATGTGCATTATAGGGCCCCCTTAAACTCCTTTCATGAACAGAACTAAGTACACCTTTTAGAAGCTAATGACTGGAGCTGATGAGTTTTCTGCTCAATGCTAAAAGAGCTAAAAATATGCATGGCTGCACCCAATATCTCCCCGTCCTCAGTCAGTCATAATCATAGATTATATAGATGCTACAATACATCAGTCACTGCAGATGAATCATTGGAGCCATCATGCAACAGGGTTGTGAAATGCTAGTCAGCCAGGCACATAATTCCAAAACGCTCGGCTCACTCGCAGTGACTCTCACTGAAGGATATGTAGCGACGTGTGACTCGTACCAGTTTAACTCGGTGTGACAGGAAGTGATTCGGCGGCACGCAGGAGCAGGTAGGACAACAGGAGGGCTGACTGCTGGGGGAGTAAACTGTGCTGCTCCTCTGCCCTCCCCAGGGGAATATACTCCTCTCAATAAAAGCCCAGACAACTACTCAGATAGCCACATATTGATATTGATTATTGTAGCGGACTTACAAAAAATAGGAGTGCAAATTTACTGCAATCGCCCACAATGGCTTGAATCGATGGGGTTTTATAAGCAGCTTTCATGAATAGAGATTATAGATCGGTTCTTCAGAAGATATAGTTTCAGTTAATTCATGTCTGGTACTGGGCTCTGTGTAAGGCTGATGTGAACAGTGAGCCGTGACTTTTATACCTAGGCCCTCTGACCTCCTGCCGAGCTGAAAAGTTCCAGAGCTAGTTGAAGCTACCAAGCTAAGCTAACATGCTCCCCCTCTGCACACTGCCGTCGCATTTTACGTTTCTATTGTAAGCGGACATGAAACTATTCAGCAAAACTATAAATAGTAATCTAAGTTATTGAGTTTTTAGCATAATACTTCAGAATCTTAAAATGCCTTTACATTTGTATGCAATTGTGCTAAATTCAACACTGGAATCAAGCAAATATTACAACCCAGTCTCATGGCATTTCGTGTTCACCAACACGATTTTTAATCTATTGATTCGTGTTCACCAACACCATTTTCCCCTTTTTTTCGTGTTGCACAGCACGATTTTAAAAGCAATGTATTTCTACTGGTAATGTGTTTCGTGCCTGCAGCACGTCTTTTTCTCCGGTCGGGTCGTGGAAGACCGGAAGCTGTGTGGTTCATAAAAACATGTTCTTACTCAATATCAAGCCACAATTATTGCTTTTATTTTAAATCGTATAATTTCTGACTTTTGTTTCCTTTTCTCTGAGGAAAATAAATGGGGCTCAGAGCCTCAGAACACTGAAATCTGTATTTTTTAAATCTTTTTTTCCTTTTAATTTGTTATTTTTTTCAAAATAACACACTGTTTTTTACTCACCAATAACACACAATTATCCTTACTTTTATTTATTGGTTTGATTCCATAATCTCGGGCTTTGTTGGCGTCCTTCAGGAACTGAATTTCAAAATAAAAATAACCGGAAACAGACGTAGGCACTTCGAGCGCTTACCCAAGATCCTCAGCTATGGTTTAAAGAGTCTGTGACACGATTTTCCCCCATCATCCAAACCCATCAATTTGAGTAAATATTGTCCCCTTGAAAACCGTTACTGAACTGATTTTGGATATTTGTACTTTGATAACCATTAATCTGCCCTTCAATGTTGACCATTTCCTGGATCTTCTCGGGGATTCTTCAAGTCCCGCCAAATTATGGGTGACGTCAATGCGGGCACAGCGCTCCAGCTGCACCGTTCAGGATCCCAGCATCTGCATGTAAACGCACGATGGCGCACACAGCCGCAAGCTCAGACAGCGATGACAGTTTAATTTTGAACGTGTCTGAGAGCTCATATGAGGCTGAAGGATCGGTTTATTTTGTATCTGTTAGAAATTTAGGAATTAGGTGCGTCAATATGGGCAATCATACGGTCATGTAGCCAGTGCTGGACTGGGACTAAAAATCAGCCCAGGACTCTCGACCGGCCCACTTCGGTACAACTAGTAAATTGTCAACGGGGGGAGTGGGGATGTGCTAGTGACTTATCCGACCG
The DNA here is from genome assembly GCF_949606895.1 of Notothenia rossii. Lineage (NCBI taxonomy): Eukaryota > Metazoa > Chordata > Actinopteri > Perciformes > Nototheniidae > Notothenia > Notothenia rossii. The sequence continues at coordinate 51,568,828 of NC_136906.1, forward strand.
GCCCACTTCGATACCGGCCCATCGGGATTCGTCCCGATGGCCAGTCCGCCACTGCACCCAGCCCAGCCCACGTAAACTGTCAATGGGGGGAGCCTCGCTGCGGGGAAACGGTGGACCTAGTGTCCCGATCGGAGTGGGAATAATAATAATAATAATAATAATAATCCGTGCATTTTATCCATTAATTTCCCCAACATTGTGGTAAAAAAAAAAACACGTTTAATCCATGTTGGTGTAGGCCTACTACTACAACCAGTGGTGTAGTGGGGATGTTTAACTGGGTGGACGGGGTGGTGGGTGGACGGGAGACACTATGGACGCGCTCGTGAACTGTCAACGGGAGGGGGGGGCTTGGGGACCTCTGTGTCGCCTGTCAGCGCAACTTACATGATGCCGTTTAGACAATATAATAATAAAGGGCGGTGCCGGCTGTCAGCGAACCGATCCGGCCTTTCTGCGCGACTATCACTCAAATGCGGGACATAGTCTCAATGTGTGGGACGCGGGACAAATAATAAAAATGCTGTGTGTGCAGTCCCGCACAGTGCGGGACACCTGGTCACCCTACACACACAGTTCTGCCCCTTACACACACACTTCAAATCAAGTTGCATAAATGCTTGAGCTACGTTTTTATTATAATTACTGTGAAATCTGCCTATTATGTTTTCGTCATTATTACAACAAACACACACTTGCAACTGATAACACTGGCAATGATTTTAGATGTATTAGACTATTTAAAAAAGAAATCATGCTTCAAATAAGTGGGGGTACGGCGTACCCCGGCGTCCAACGCCCACTACACCACTGACTGCAACTACAAAAAGCTAAGGTTTGTTTTCTCATCAGGAAATGCAGACCGGCTCAAACAAAATATTTTTACATCATCATCCTCACGATCATTTAATGTATCATATGTTCGCCGAATTGACATGAAAGCACTAATAAATGTAGTTTCATCCACTTGAGTTTACAAAAATAATCGATTTGTTTTTATATCACATCTGACGGGAGGAAATTCAGCAGCTCTCACTACCGATTTTTAATCCTAATTTAATCATCATCTTCATCACGATCATTTATGTTTATGTTCGCCGAATTGACATGAAAGCACTGACAAATATGAATATACTGTAGTCAACTTCATTAAAACTTTATTAACGTGCCTAAACTCAGTAATTCACCATTTCTATGCATGACAACACACTTTGTCCGTGTTTGGCTCTCTCGCCGCACAGTGAAGCGTTCCCGCATTGACGTCACTTCCGGCTTCCCCCAAAACCTCAAAATGAGTCGAAGGAATTTTCCCGCGATGTTCGAAATTATTGATATTTATCGGAACGGTATCGCTTTTTCTTTTTTAAACTGACGGTTCGAGATTACTAGTAGCCCACTATTTCATTGCACAACAGTTGTTGGGTTCGTGTCACAGGCTCTTTAAGCTTGCTGATTGGATGTTTTAGCCGCAATGCATGCTGGGATTTGGTGTTTATATGATATGAAATCCGGAAAACATTTTAAAAGAATAAAATAATACTTAATTCCGAGTGTTCTTGCTTTTCTCTTTGAAAGTCATCACATAACGGCATTGTAATACACGTTCCGGCTTCATTACATATTACAGATCTGCCGTAGTTTTTTATTTATAGAGCCCTGATGAGAAGACCTTTGGAAAAACTGGAAGAAATGCCGCCGAAACTGAATACTTAACGTGGATCATAAATATATCAACAATTAAACAACATCTTCAATTTCTCTTCACACAATACGTCTCCTTGCAGTATCAACCTTAATTCGGCTGACTTTTATATTTGATCTAATTCGTAGATAGGTTATATTTACACCATAACGGTGCACAGCTGATATAAAAGGACTTTGATTTTCTTCGAATATAAGAATGTAAATACTGAGTCTGAAATAGTATAGCAATATGCTATAAAATTATGTGAAAACATGTATAAAACTACACATCTTCAGATGTTGTACATACATAAGTGTCCTACACTGATAATACAAAGTTATTATAGCTGTGTGTACCTTGTGTGCACCGCCTAGTGGTTAAAGCACGTTATTGAATTATTGTTTTTATGTGTTATATTTGATTAAAAAAATATTAAGAGTACATACTTTCATAGGGGGAAAGTAGAAGGTCTGTGATAGAAATATAGAATATAAAAAATCAAGAAGATACTGTAAGTGATCTCTACAATAAAACAGTTTAGTGCCAGATGTACAAAGATATTAATAGGAGGATGTGCAAAACAGAAAAACGAATTAACCTTTATTTAAACATTAAATAATACTTTAGATTAAGGTCCTCTTTTAAATAAGAAAAACACTTTGGGGATATCTACAGATAAATATTAAGCCTGACAAAGTACTTAACGTCTAATATATTGCTTTCCTGCAATGTTGAAGCACTTATTTTAACTGATATTATACACATTAATTATACTCTTATGTATGAAGATAGTATAAGAAATGTGCAGAATATGACAGTTTAATGGTGGAGGTACAAACCCATGTTGATAGATGTCTTGTAATGTGCTGTTGAGGAACCTGTGACCCAAGATTTTCATTCATTGCATACACCGTAGTTTTGTATATGATATGTCAACTCAATAACCTTTGAAAATCTTGAAATCTTGAAAGGGATGTGCAAAATAGCCATTATACAGTCTTTAATTAACTATTAGTAGAGAATAATGAGTAATGAATATACTTTATTACTCGTTTCCATTCATGTCAATTGCAGATAAATGTTTAGTCTTCTCAAGCACCAACTATCAAATATCTCTCCTGATTGTTGGTCACTTGGCAATCAGGTTAACCTCTGAATTGTGGAGTAGAATTACAAAGTAACAATGAGCTGTCATGTGGGTATATATTAATGCTGCGCATTATGGACACAAGCGATTTTCACCCATTTATTAATTATATGTTTTACATTTGATAACACCAATGTGTTTAATACTGGCAACTTCTAATTGTGGGAAAAACAAAAACGTTCAGTAGAGACGTCCCATGGAAAATGTTGCGAAACACAATAGCCAGCATGTGTAGTTCTGGGGGGGGGGGGGTTCTTGAAGATTAATCACGTGGACTGTAGTCCTAAACGATAGCTGGGGATTATGGGTAGTGTAGTGTCTTCGGCCATCCTAAACTCCTAGAGGCCTACGTCTGTTTCCGGTTATTTTTATTTTGAAATTCAGTTCCTGACGGACACCAAAAAAGACAGAGATTATGGAATTAAACCAATAAATAAAAGCAAGGATAATTGTGTGTTATTGGTGAGTAAATAACAGTGTGTTATCTTGAAAAGAACAACAAATTAGAAGGAAAAAAAGATTTAAAAATACAGATTTCAGTATTCTGAGGCTCTGAGCCCCATTTATTTTCCTCACAGACGGAAACAAAAGTCAGAAATTATACGATTTAAAATAAAAGCAATAATTGTGGCTTGATATTGAGAAAGAACATGTTTTTATGAACCACACAGCTTCCGGTCTTCCACGACCCGACCGGAGAAAAAGACGTGCTGCAGGTACGAAACACATTACCAGTAGAACTACATTGCTTTTAAAATCGTGCTGTGCAACACGAAAAAAAGGAGAAAATCGTGTTGGTGAACACGAATCAATAGATTAAAAATCTTGTTGGTGAACACGAAATGCCATGAGACTGGGTTGAATATTAATATGCTTGCATGACATTAGTTATTTATATTTTGATATCACTTAATTATACGTTTGTTTATTTTTATTAAGGATCCCCATTAGCTTTTTCTCTTGACAAAAGCTACTCTTCTTGGGGTCCGACACTTAAAACAATACAACAATAATACAACAACATTCAAGACATAATTCCTGACATCATTAACAACATTAACACCATCACCAATATCATCAACAATCTCCAACATCATCAACAATGTCATCCACTTTCAATATCAATCTCAGCAAAGGATGAGTGCATAAGTCACCCACCAGTACAAAGTATGCGATCAAATTCAATTAGGGTTCACAGTTCACAAGGGTACATGGTCATTAGTAGATGGCCCTTCAATCTCTTCTTGAAAGAGGCTCTGGACTCTATTTCAGCGAGGTAGTTTGGCAATGAGTTCCATTCCTTTATAGCCAGTGGGCGTTGTTAAATATGTTCTTTATTCTCGCGTCCAGGAGAGAAGCTTTAAAATGAGACTAAATGGAGTCTCTGAAAAGATTCAAATGGGATACTTTAATTAAAAAAGGCGCTGTAGTGTTACAGACAGAATATTGTTCCGGCAGAAAACAGCTGTGATCTGGCTCTCCTGAGCAAGAAGAGAAGGACGAATCCCCCGTTCGGTGCCGTTATATATCCTCTGCTGGCTCCTCCCCGCCAGCCGGCTCGCCTCGCCTCTAATGTCCGTTGTTGCATTGAAAACAGAGGATTGGTACTTTTCACATTCAACATATGCTTAACACGCCTTTTCTCCTCATATTCTCTTTCATCACTTTTCATCTAACACATTCTAAACGCTGTAATCAATACTCTAAAACATACAGAAAATACTTCACGGCTGGTTTGGTTTCCGGTCATTCCGGATGTTGTCACATGCTACTCTCGTCTGTAAACAACAGTGTATTCAAATAAACTGTACTTTCATTTAATATTCAGCATGGTAGTATCTCGACATCTATAGTTGTAGTGTTAAATCAGTATGTTTCGGTTTTCACCACACCACGTCATTTCGCTTCTCAATTCACCTCATTAGGAAATCGTATATTAGCCACATGCTAAATGCTAACCGGAGATGAAGGATTTTCAGAATAAAAACTTAACTGCTTGTGCACAAGAATTTCTGTTTTTTCAGTATAGACAAGTTTACGCGCCAAAACACGGGTAGCGCCATGACACTACACAAATGCACTTCATTTCCGCCGGAAGTCTTTTGCACAGCGTCTGTCGGTGTAAACCGATGTAAACAGTCAGACGGGCACTGGTGTAAACACAGCGATTTCGATGCTAACAGTGATGCTAGCTTGGGAACACGATTCTACTTCTTTGACTGGAGATGGCGTTACTCTCCCCCACCCGAATTCAGTGCAAAACTGGGAGGATAACATGACGACGTGGCCCAGCATAAAACCAAAATAAACTGCCTTATTTAGGTCATGCCCACAGGAGCCAACAGTTGTCTGTTGTTTACATAATGCACAATTTACATGATCTCTTTATGCTGTGCAATATATCATATGTGCCTGTACTGTTTGAGTGAAAATAAAGTTTGATGTAATTTAATTTCATTATTGCACTGTTATTGCATTATTGCATTTCATATGTTCCTTAGAGTGCTACAATTTCTTTTAACACAGTTCATCATTCATATTAAGCTCATACTGTACATAAATAACACTGAATGAATTAATTGTTGAGAGGAAACTAAAGAAATGGCTTCAACAAGAAAGATCACATGTTTAATCCTAACAGGTATTACAAATTAAAATATAAAAGCAGCCCACACAATTACATCACTATGAAAATATTCATATATAATATTAAAAAATACAATGCATGCAGTATTTGTTGTGTTTATCTGTATTTAATGAACAACATGGCTGGGTGCTGGTTTGTGGTCGTAGCACTCTCTATCTAACCACTCGTTCAGGTGCTTTCTCGAGTGATTGCAACCAACTACCGCACACGTAGTTCCCGAACCACCTTTCTTCATGTTGTAATTGTTATATCCTCTTTGTCTCTGCGATATCAGTGCTTTGTCGGCACAACGGAGCTAGCTAGCAAAACAAACCCAGTCCGCCAAAACGGAAGTGCATTGCATCGAAGGGAGGAGTTCAGGATGTAGAGCGGAAACGGCTCAATAACTTGTGTATAAAAGAGCATTTAACTTGACAGTATGTCTAAACTACATTATACCATCAAAACATTGATTTTACATTTCTAACAGTGTTTAACGCGGGGATACGCTGTACCCCCACTTATTTGGAGCATGATCTTTTTTTGAATAGTCTAATAAATATAAAATCATTGCCAGTGTTATCAGATGCAAGTATGTATTTGTTGTAATAATGACAAAAACATAATACATTTCACAGTAATTGTAATACAAAATAAAAACGATTTCTTGATTCGTCATCACGCTTGTGACCCCACGGCGAGCTAGGGGTGTGTCAGTGACACGAGCCAGCTCGCCGCCCGCCGATTTTGCTGCAGCTTTTTCCTTCAAGAACACTAACGAAAAAGCTCTATAATGGCAGGCAAACATTTTTTACTTGACTTATTTTCTAAAAAGAATATAATTCACAAGAAGAAAGAGGATAGCAGCACCGAAGTGTGTGTGTGTGTGTGTGTGTGTGTGTGTGTGTGTGTGTGTGTGTGTGTGTGTGTGTGTGTGTGTGTGTGTGTGTGTGTGTGTGTGTGTGTGTGTGTGTGTGTGTGTGTGTGTGTGTGAAAAGCAGCGGTGTCTGCTTATTTGCGATGGAGGCTAGAGAGAGAGATGCTTGGTTGGAATACTGTAGTTTATGTAATTCATGTGTTGTCTTTTTGCAGTACAGTAACTAAAGTAGGACTAAGCAAGCATACCGGTAGTTTCTGTGGACCTGTCTGCACGTTTTGTGAGTGCACTGCGCGCGTGCGCACTTGTGTGGCAATTTTTTGGGATTACCTAATTAAAATAGCGTCCCCCCAGTAAAAAAATCCCCACTACACCACTGTTTATAGCTCTATAAGACACAGACGATTTCAGAAGATTTGTCCTGGGTTTAGGTGCCAGTAGATGGCCTGATGTAGCTTGTCTAGTCCTATGGTCATGCTCGTCTCTTGTGTAAACTATTTGATCATAAAAATACAGTGGTTTTTTGCTAAAACGGACATTTTTTGGAAAAGTGATAACACGAGATTGCAAACGTTTCTCAACTGGAAGCCATGATAGGTTTCTATGCATAACTCCAATATGAGTGCGCTTCGAACAGTGGAGAGCTAGTCTGGCAGCCTTGTTTTGAGCTATTTTTAATTTCTGTATATGTGTTTTTGCTGCTGATGACCATATGACCGGACAGTACTCAAGATGTGACAAAACCAGAGACTGAATTACTTGTTTCAAAGTGGTTGGTGTTACATACTTTGTACATTTTTTCGCAACAGCTATGCTCCTTCCCATTTTAGTTACGATACTGTAAATTTGCTTTGTCCGCTTTAAACCAGAATCAAGAACAATGCCAAGCAACTTAGTCTCGTTTACCTGTTCCACTGGCTGACCAGCCAGTGTCAGGCTTAATTGAGGATTGCTGCTTAACGTATGTCTGGATCCGAACACCATTGCTTTTGTTTTCGCAATGTTGAGTACCAGTTTGTTATTGTTGACCCAGTTTGCTATGGCTTTAATCTCTATTTTAAGTAGATTGTTTAGCTCACAGTATCTTGATGCTGTACTGTACATTGTGGAATCATCAGCATACATTATTACACTGGACTTATTTAATACGCAAGGAAGGTCATTTGTGAATATATAATACAACAAAAGCCCAAGCGAACTCCTCTGTGGGACCCCACACTGCAACACCTTACTTTCAGAAAAGCTCCCATTGAAAACGACTCGCTCCTAGTCAGGTAGCTCTCCATCCAACACATAGCAACAGAAACAAAGCCATAGCATTTGAGTTTGTTCAGCAGCCGAATGTGATCGATTACATCGAAAGCTGCGCTAAAGTCTAACATGACCTGTAATGGGATAACCTTGGCTTCCTTCCAGATCTCGGGGCACACGCCTTGCTCTAAACCTTTATTAAAAATGTGATTCAATTACTTGGATATGTATTTGGCCGTCGTTTTGAGCAGTTTACCATCCAAGTTGTCAATCCAAGGAGATTTATCATCGGACAGATGCATTTATTATATATTACCCCCTCAGGCTGATTTTGGAAAAGGACATTAACCGTGGTTTGGTGTTTTTCCCTTATTTATCTAAAACAAATGACATGATAAATGACTTGTGTTTCTGCCCCTGCCATTGCTGCACAAGGTTGCAACATTGTAGATAAATTCAAGCACCGACACCTGTCTGCTCTCACATTCTTCTATTCTGCAAATTTGGGGTGGGACACAATAAATAAAGCTTCGCCAGTTTGTTTGTTTTATTGCAGTCAAGACATAACAATAACGGAATCACGCCGCTCAAGTAGCTTTTGCGAACATCGCTCAAAACATTTGGAGTTGGGAACTGCTTTCTGTAGAAGCTGCTGCATCCTGTCCTCAGAGTAAATTGCCAGAAGCGCCGACACTTCCTCATCATTCCACCGCTCCGGTGTTGTAGTACGTGTGGTCATAACTGCTTTAAAGTACAAAAAAACTACTCGCTCAGGTGTGGATGTGGTTTTGTAGCAAGGAAAACAATGGCTGCCTAACAAAAACAATTCAGAGTCTAACAGGGTGTGGTTTGCAATTCGCCCAGCCAATAGAAATAGAATAGAAATTGGCACTCTTTTATCACCAGGTTGGTACCACCTCTCTAGCAGGGACTGAAAATGGCCAAAAGAGTTCCCGGCACTGAGTAGTCCCGGCGGTGTGAACCCGACATTATTGGTACTAACGGAACTAAAGAACCAAAGTACCAGGGAAATGCCTGCGGTGTGAATGCGGCTATTGTGGAATTCAAACATGCACTGCTTTTCCCTCATGATACGATCTTTAATAATGTGATGTGACACTGCGTCCTCGACTGCACCCATGGCATTCCTCAGCTTGTCTACTTTATTTGTAAAATAATCATTAAAATGATTTGCAATATCTGCTTGTTTGGTAATGAATTTACCCTCGGTTTCTATAAAGGAAGGATGCATGTTTGAGTTCCTCCCCATTATGTTATTCAATGTTTTCCATAATTTCTTTCCATCATTTTTAGAATCACTGATTTCCTGCAAGTAGTATTCCCTCTTTCTACATTTATTCAATTTGGTTACCACATTTCTTAGTTTACAGTAATGTTGTTTGTCACATAGAGAACCTGTTCTGTCTGCAGTTTTTTTAGCATCATCTCATTGGACCATTAAACTTCTCATTTTTTGACCAGGCAGACCTTTTTCTCATAGGAACATGCTGATCGGCAATCCCCATGAAAGACTTCATAAATACTCCCAGTGCTTTTTCTGGGTTTTCCTCATGGCAAAATTCAAACCATTGCTCATTCTTTACCTCCTCTACAAATTGTCCCTGATGAAACCCCTTATAAGACCTTCTATAATTTATCTTGGAGGTAGCCTTAGGTATTTTGATCTTGCGTACTATAGCAACTAGATTATGATCACTAAAGCCAACTGTGAGTGACAACACTTGAGTGCAGTGCTCTGGCCTGTTAGTATATATGTGGTCAATGCAGGTCGTTGTAATAGCCCCATGTTTATTTGTAGCCCTTCTGGTTGGTGATGTGATTGCCTGAGTCTTATTACACATTTTGGCAGCTAATGCAATATTGTTCCACATGGGGCCTTTCTCATTGAAGGCATTGATATTCAGGTCTCCCATGAAATATATTTAGCTATTACACTCAGCTGTATTATCTACCATTTCACAAATACCATTCTAGATAGTTTGAATTGGCACTCGGTGGCCTATAACAGCATCCAATTAATATGGGTTTTAAATGTGGCAATTGTATTTGTAATCATAAAGCTTCTATTTCATTTTTCATTAGGTCGTATGGTACTTTAGCCGGAATATAATTTTGTACATAGATCAAAACTCCGCCATCATTCTTATCTCTATCCTTTCTGAACAGATTGTAACCATGCATTGCAACCTCTGAATCATCAAAAGATGAGTTCAGGTGTGATTCTGATATAGCTAGTATGTGTATATTATTTTATTCTACCAAATGGCATAGTTCATGCACCTTATTCCTCAAACTACACACATTCAAGTGAGCAAGTAACATTCCCTTCTTTAGCAGATTAACAGAATGTGACATTATTGTCATGTGTTCATAATGAGTTCATATCAGGTATACCTGAAAAGTCCAGTAATACAATTAGGCTCTGGAGTGCTGTGGGGGGCGGATTATCAGCTTGTCATGCCTCAGAAAGGCAATCTCTCCCCTCTCCCACGCTTTCCACAATTTAGGGAGCAGCTCTTTCCTTTTCATTCTGACTGCATCAGTGTAATCTTCATTAATGTAGATGTTCGTCCCTCTTAGATTTTTGACTCTCTGCAAAACCGCTTATCTGTCCTTGAACCTCAGGAACGTCACTACTATGGGCCTGAGTCTGGTATTGTTAGCGGCTGGCTTCCCGGTGCGGTGAGCTCGCTCAATCTCAATGCCTCGCTGAAGCTTGAGCTTGTCCACAAGAATGTCTTTCACCTTTTCCTCAGTTTCCGCCCAGGTCTCCCCAGGCTCCTCACCGATGCCGTCAATAACCACGTTGCTCCTTCTCGATTGTCCGTCTGCATATTCCATTTTGTCAGTGACAGCTGACAGACCGTCACTATTTTTCAAGATGTCAGCTTGCATAGACTTACAGTGTACAGACTGTTTCACATTTTGAGTTTTCATGTAATCTGCATCCTTTTGAGTACATTGAATGCTAGACCTGATTTCCTGAACCTCCCTTGTAACGGCATCCAGCCTTTTGTTAGTAGAATCCATAATCATTTTAACAAAGCCTCTGAAGTTCTCCTGTTGCTGCTGTAAGAGTGCAGTAAACATGTCTTTCTGCTGATTTAGTAACTCTGTTACCTGAGCAAGAGAGACCAGATCCTCCTCTGGTTTTCCTTCTTTGCTGTCCATCTGCACCTTCTTTGGTTGCATACTGAAAGCTGTGGTTGGTGAGATAGCTCCGGGCAGATGTTAGCTGCTGCAGATAGCTCCAGGTAGATGTCAGCTGCTGCAGATAGCTCCAGGTAGATGTTTAATACATTTAAGTCACGCTAAGGTACATGTGATGGTAGCTAGTTAGTGGTCTTACCTGTGATGCCTCCTCCAAACAGCATAATAACCAGACTGTATCATTAAAACTACAAGTACCAGTTCTAGATCATTGACTTTAGACCAGGGGTCGGCAACCTTTTTGATATGAAGTGCCATTTACAAAAAAAATTGTTATCAGCGTGCCAACTATCAACGGGGGGGGGGGGTCAACTATCAGCAGGAGGGCGGGGGAGCCTTGCTGCGGGGAAGCAGTGTCGCAACATACACGATGCCGAATTTAACAAACAAATTTAAGTAATTGGTTTAAACGGCATAATAATAAGGACGATCGTCCGTTCTGTGATTCTTCAGAGCACACATGTTATGATATTAGGGTCGCGTCGGGTCATGCAGAGTGAGATGAGATCGCTGTCCCTTTAAGAGAGAGAGATAGAGAGAGAGGGGTGTGGCTTGTGCATGTGTTTGTGGATGGTAGAGCGACAGTGAGCGAGCGTGTGTATGTTTCTGGAAGTGAAACGGGAAAGCAGAAAAACAGAGGTCTGTGATGTATTTTGTGAAACAGAAGAACAGCTAAATAAATGCAACGGCCTCCCAAGAAGAGCTCACCTCTCTCCAGTCATTTAAGCTAAAGTAGGTCATTGAACCTGAAGCTTGTTGCTTCTGCCCTCCTCGACTACGGTCTGGGAGCCGACAGGAAAGTTCAACACACAGATGGCCAGTCCGCCCCCTTTGTAGCATATTATTTCGATGAGAGATGAGCAGATCGCCACTGGGCTTTCAACTGAATACACAGCCACGCAAAAACTGCGGCATTTGTACAGCTCCTTATGGGTACTGCAATTTGTGAAGTGCTTTCCTCCCCGTTGAAACGATCAGCACTGTACCACGGAGGAATGCGGCAGAAAGTCACCTGGAGTAAAGAGAGCGGGGCTGCGTTGCGTGCATGGCTTCCTTCTGCAGGTAACGGGGAGACGCGCTCTGGCGGCGGTCTCGTTCAGGATCCGAAAATACAATTTAAATATTTTGCACACTTATTCCACTTATTCCTAGTGTGCCACTGGTTACGGTGCCGCGTGCCAGCATTGCCAGTGCCAGGGGTTGCCGACCCCTGCTTTAGACAAACAATTCAAAAGACAAAATGTATTTAAAGACCAATCTTTATTTTAATGTGCCTCTTAACCTGATATATTAGTTATAGTATTGACAATCTAAAAAAACTGAGCAACTCAATGGTTCAACTTTATATTTCTTATTGTCTAAAGTATTTATTATTTTCATTTTTCCCCTCTCATATTCAGTGTGGACGAATTGAGACAGCGTGGTATCCATAGAGCTGCAGAGACTTCAGGGAGAAACCTCTGTGTGATGGACGTCCTCTGTCTGTTTTTTTTGGCCTGGAGAGGACTGAGGGTCTTTCATCAGCGAGGAGGTCCAGGCCTGATGGAGGAGCTCATGCTGGGCATAGCTGATACCAACTGCACAGGCCTAGTCTGTCACGTTATTTGACTAAATGTGTTTACTTATATATAGGTTTACACCTTCTGTCCATATGTGCTTTTAATTAAAAAAAATTTTGATTAACTTTTGGTTCACATTTCAATAAATTGTATTTGTATTTGCACTCCTTTCGTCCATTATTGTTACTGAAAATAGATTACACATTCACATCTGACTGAAGATTGGCCCCATTTATTTGTGACGTTGCAAATTCTGCGGTACAAGGCACAAGTGATCTGAAGCTCATAAAGTGAGGCAAATAGAAACAATCAGCTGATGGAGTGTAGATTTTTCTTAGTGAATGGCCTGTACTGGTCTTAAAATCTCATAACATCAGCTTTTAATGTTCCGCTTGGATGTTCTTCTTGACCCTCAGAGAAGGAGAAAATGTTGAGTCGTGTCTTTCAGGCATGTCCTTTCCTAACAAAAATGACAGGAAACATAAAACATATTATTGCAGAACAAGTGTGTTATTTATGAAAGGTGTGTGTGTGTGTGTGTGTGTGTGTGTGTGTGTGTGTGTGTGTGTGTGTGTGTGTGTGTGTGTGTGTGTGTGTGTGTGTGTGTGTGTGTGTGTGTGTGTGTGTGTGTGTGTGTGTGTGTGTGTGTGTGTGTGTGTGTTTAGGGGCTGTAGATATAATTATTTTGTAATTGTAATGTTTTATTTTATTTTAACAAAGACAATCAGATTATGACCGAGCAGTATGAAGTTTTTTTATTTGTATTCATCAACATTGAAATATATTTAATTATCAAAATAATATTTAACTGTTATCAAAACGTAGTGCAACTGTAGAAGCTTGCTCTGTTGTCTCACTGAAAGGATAACTTTTACCACTTTTTGCCCAACGTGCATTGCGGCTAAAACATCCAATCAACGAGCTTCAAGCTGAGGATCTTGGGTATCTGTTCAGTGGGTTTGTGGTGTGTATCCCTCAAAATGTCCCTTATAGGCCTACGTCTGTTTCCGGTGACTTTATTTACGGCTAAAAAGCTTATTAAGATTATAGAATTAAACAAATAAATAAAAACAAGGATAATTGTGTGTTATTGTTGAGTAAATAGCAGTGTGTCATTTAGAAAAGAATAACAAATTAGAAGGAAAAGAATATTCTAAAAAATACAGATTTCATTATTTTGAGGCTCTAAGCCCCATTTCTTTTCCTCACAGACGGGAAAAAAAGTCTGACATTATACGATTTAAAATAAAAACAAATAAATAAAAAGATAAAACACTGGCATGTAATTTACGTTAGAATAAATAGAAACTTTGAATAATAGATGAGTGAAATCTACGTCACTTTACAGCCCCGCCCACTTTTGGGGAAATCGACGCTGTCATTTGAACGGCGATCAAGCCTGAAGGCACAGAGATCTTCTTCTTAAAGGAAGTACATAAACACCGGATTTGTTTTAATGTTTTTTTTCATGAAGAGGAGCTTCTCAGTGGGGCAAGAGGTCTCATGCAGCCCGTAACTTCAGCTGCAGGACTCATCCTCTGAAACAGAAACTGCCTGAGAATGAGAATCTGGTGTGGATCTGAACTGTGCTTGAAGGGAGTCAGCACAAAGATAAAACACTTGTTTGCCAAACATGAGAAGGGGAATCTGATGTGGAGTTTGTAGTGGAGTCTGATCCCTCTTCGTCCAACCCTTCCCCTGAAAGTGGAGAGGACACAGAGGATCCCATCCCGTAGCTGTGCTACATGCCTCTGCACTATCCTATCCTGGGGATCGTGTCCATCATGGCAGTGCGTGGACATCAAAACATTTTCAAATCTGGTTTCCCTCTCACGAGGAAACGCCACGCTACATTCCTGCTGCCAGAGGTTTGGTTTCAGGGCCCACGCGTTATGCCATTACGAGAGGCATAAATAAGAATTCATGACGTGGAATCCTTCTTTGATTTATTCTTTACCCCTGAGATCATCAGCAGTATTGTCGACATGACACACCTGCATGGGGGACGTTCGGTGGCAAACTGGAGGGATGTTGATGCCACAGATGTTTGAGCAAAACATTGGATAGGATAGTGCAGAGGAATGTAGCGCAGCTACGGGATGGGATCCTCTGTGTCCTCCCCACTTTCAGGAGAAGGGTCAGACAAAGAACGATCAGACTCCACCAAACATCTGATAATTTCTCTCAGCATGGCTTCACATGGCGGCGCAACGAATATTCTTGTTACTCCTGGGGCAATCTCTGGTGCTATCATCCCCTTTGTGGTGTGATTGAGGAGGGGATCACTAAGCACTTTAGTGAACATCAGGCTTTTTCCATCTAAAAGGTTTTGTAGTCTTTCATACATCTCAACCTCATCACCATCGTGTTGTTCCTCAGCAGCTCCTCTGCAGCTCCTCAGCAAAGGACCTCATCGGTTCCTCTGTATCAACGTGGGATTCGGGGCAGAATTGTTCCTTCTTCTCTGCCCCCATCCGATAAATTAACTGTTTGGCAAAAAAGTGTTTTATCTTTGTGCTGACTCCTTTCAAGCACAGGCAGATCAACACCAGATTCTCCTTCTCAGGGTGTTTCTGTTTCAGAGGATGAGTCCTGCAGCTGAAGTTATGGGCTGCATGAGACCTCTTTTCCCACAGAGAAGCTCCTCTTCATCTTACTGGTTGTTGCGTATCACAGGAATGAAATGACCAGCCAGCCAAACTACACATATTTGAAGCTTTGGCTTTGCAGCAGGTGTTTTTTATATACTTCAAGGAGTGTATGTATGGCTGTTTATGTCTGTTTGCTAAAGAGTAATTATCAAAGGACTTTGAAGTTCCAAACAATTCAAAACATCGAGGTCAAGCTGGGTCAATATCATACATCTGTTTACCTCTAAGACGCATGAAACAGCACAAATGAAAAACAAAACGCCATGAGAGCACACTTAGTCCTGTCTCATTCTCACACACAATCACTCACACACACAAGATATAAGGAGGTTTAATATGTAAGAGTGTGTATGAGTCTGGGAATGAGGGAGTGAGTGAAAAAGAGAGAGAGAAAGAAAAAAGATATGAGGTGAAAACTGTGACTTGCTGTAAACCAAATCTACTGTATATTGTTGTCTCTGTACACACACTGTACATCCACACACACACACACACACACACACACACACACACACACACACACACACACACACACACACACACACAAATATGAATATACTGTATTCAACTTCATTAAAACGTTATTAACGTGCCTAAACTCAGTAATTCACTAAAAATATTTTTATTTTAATGGAGCCTCGTCGGCAGATCAGGATCCCAACGCGTAGCGGAGGGATCTTGATCTGCATGAAGGGTGTTATTTTCCCCATAAGGAACAAGTCGCTGCAAATTATCCCGCTTATTACATGGCCACATTCTCAACAAAGTAACGACATGACTCCCAATATTAATTGAAATACTTTTATGGATTTAGAAAACTGTTTTTATTGATTTAAAAAATAGTTGTATGTATTGATTTAAATTGACATGCATCCGCTAAGAAAAATAGTCCGTTGTTACCGTTTTTTTAAAACAGTCTGAATGAAACGGCAGCTCTCGGCTGTGTATTTACACAACTAATGGCCCATCAACCATATCTCTCTCCCCCCCTCCCCCCCCTGATCTTTCTTCTACAGCAGCTAAATTAACTGTAGGTTACTCTGAGTGACAAGCTTACAATTAGACACAACACTGTCATTGCTAGTGGCCCTCAGTTAGGTGACTTTTATGTTCAACTGCTAAATTCGTTACTGATAAAAAAGGGCTTCTACTGTACCTAATTACCTTAACACTCGAACCGCCAGAGGTTTTTGTATAGGCCTACCTAAACCTGTCAAATCCCGCTATTAGAATGCAATTTTTAACAACATAGGGTGCTACATAACACACTTTCAGGAAAAGTCACGGACTGGGAGACTTTAATATTTTATTGAAAAAAAGTTACATTGCACACACACAACACACATCACACAAATTGACCCGATTGGCGGTTCTAGTGTTAAATAAACTCACAAATTAATGAAACCAGTTCAATACGCATTATTCTTATTCTTATCATTCTTTATGAGCATTGGAATTTTTCCGATCATGCCCCTAGGAGGAGTTCGCAAGAATGTGCTTAAAATGGCTGAAAAACGCACATTTTTCAAAATGGCCAACTTTCTGTGGGGCGGGGCTAATGGAAGGCAATTTGAAATATGTGTGCAATCATAATATAAATATTTATACAGCGTTTCGTGAATATCGGAATAACCATATCCGAGTAGTTTGGAGTAATTTGCGACATGTAAATCGTCAAAAATGGTGTATTCATTGTTAGCTAACGAACTCCACGATGGAGCTTTCAAAAATGTTCTTCTCAATTTAGCATGATATTGGATAGGGGCTGAATGTGTTCTGGATTGGAACTTTTCCGATCATTCCCCTAGGAGGAGTTTGCAAGAATGTGCTTAAAATGCATGAAAAACGCACTTTTTTCAAAATGGCAGACTTCCTGGGGGGCGGGGCTAATAAAATCTATATACAAATATGTCTGCAATTCCATGAGGAATGTCTGTGCCAAAATTCGTGAAGTTTTGAGAAACTATATGTGACTACCACACAATAGGGGGTGCTAGTGAGAAGTCTTTTTGAAAAATTACCTTTTTTTTTTACATTCTCGAAAAGGTCGTGTCCCAAGTTTTGCGTCCGAAGCTCATTTTATGCTATCGCAATTTTAAAAAAATGTTTAGGCCACGCCCACATTCGGAATTTGTTGCGACACTTTAAATCTGAGTTCGTAGTCACCCCGAGTGTGTGTAAGAAAAAAATATATATATTAGTCCATCCGCTCTTGAGTTATAAATTGTTGGTGTTTTTGGCCCCCCCTATAGTCCAAAAATGAAAATACTTTGGTGTGACTATTCCCAAAGACAGTTTGAACCTATCTACCAAAATCTGTGATGTTTGGATACATTGTTGATGAGTTATGAGCATTTATTTCTAAGCCCCGCCTTTTTGCGAGAACGTTTTGATTGACGGCGGCAATATTTATCGTCCTAACATGCTCATTTTCTAGGTCAATTTCAGGTCATTTGGAGTTACGGTGCGACTATGTACATTTATTCCGAAATGGGATTTTGATAGGTGGCACTAGTGAGCACGTTGCAATATTTTAACCCATTGACTCCAGAATGTTGCAATTTTTACGGGTCCTGGCGTCCGTGCAAATTTATACAACTATTTAAGCGTCCTAAAGGCCTCAAAAACAGGAAACGCCAGCACTATAATAATAATTCCACCAATAACAATAGGTTTCTTCGCACTTCGTGCTAGGACGCCGTCGGGTCCTAGCACATCCGTGCTCGGGCCCCAATAATAAATCATATAGTATGTGTCCGAAAGGGAGCAGGAGGAAGCAAACACAAAAATATACAAAAAATATACTGCATATTAAAGCAAACGATTGTAAAGGTAAAAGTATGAGCATAACAAATAAAGTGTAATGTAAACATTTACATTATTATGATTATTTAATATATAAAGACTATATATTATTGAATTACAAGATTAGATATACTTTAGTTGATCTAAAATATTGATGTGTTCAAATGCTCTTCAAAACACAACTGAAAGTCCATGAAACTTGTCTTTCTGTATTTGTGAATGAAGCGCCATCTCCTGGTTAAAACCTGAAATAAAAAATCTGGCAACGCCCTTTTGGAAAATAGTGGGAGGGCTTAACATTCCTCAATACTGGTCTTAGGCAGGTCGTACGCAGGAAGCTGTAAACTGGAGTCTGAAATTAGGTGCTACATCTGTATGGACAAAAATGTCCAGTGATACCGGAGGGTTAATACACCAAAGAGCTGGTAGAAATATAGACGGTATAATATAGAAAAACATAAATGTGTAACCATATAGATCAGTATTGACACTTTAAAAAATATAAAAAAGATGAATATAAAATATTAAACCAATTTGGACAGTTTTATAAACAAAATGTGTAGATATGACTTACTTGCAAAGTTAGTCATCAACGGGTGTATGTGTTTGGAAGACGGGGATCTTTCATCATGATATCTAAACATAACATTACACCAGAAAAATATCAAAACGGGGAGCCAGTATTATAGTCCAAAATCCTGATCATTGATTTACAGGATATAATGATTTCAGATATCCTGGTCTGAGATTGCATATTGTGTCAAGACTGATAATTGTTTAAACACCTCAACAGATTAACCATACTTATTAATGGTAAAATGAAGAACATGACAGGAAAACAAATTAAAGCCCTTCAGCTATGGCTACAGCCATTACATGGTCTGTATAATTGTTACAAACTTAGGCACTTAGGATGTAGGACCCAATTGCACGACCCGGGAGACAGAGGTAAAGTATTGGTAAGATACTTTATTTTTCCAAAAACAGGCAAGATGAACAAAAAAAGGTCACTATTGAATCTCAGTTTGAGATGACAAAAAAATGGAGAACAAAATGATAATCGCTCACGTGGTGAGGAACAAAACTTTTCTTGAGCACAAAAGAGCATAGACCTGACTGTGGCAAAAGACAAGACGAACTGACACTGGGAGACAGGGGAATTTAAACACATGATAATAAGACACAGGTGGGAACAATCAGGGGCGGGGCTGACGCTGATGAGCACAGGAGACACACAAGGGGTGACAGGTGAAAACAATCAGGAAATTAGACACACCAGGGAAACTAACAACAGAGAGGACACCACAGGGAGAAAAAACAGACAATACACAGGGAGGAAAACATGACAAGGAGAACAGCAAAACATCCACTACCAGACACACAAAACTAAAAACGTGACACAACACAAGAATCGTGACAAGAATCTCAATTATGGTGGAAAATACTACAATTCCTGGCAGGTTGCTGTTTTATGCTTCCTTTTTATTACCCAAATACACTGTAGAAAGTAAATATATATATGTGTTAGCGAAACACATTATTAGGTCAACAGGGTTAACATCAGCAGTGAAAGTCTGTACACTGAAAATTCAACAGTGACTTTAATTAAGTGTAGGAGAGAACAACACAATGAAAAACTGAATCGTTGACTTTAATTAAATGTATTATGTCAACATATTTCACACAACTGTATTAGGTTAGTTAAAAGCAATACTATTAAGTTGAAATAAAAATAATAGGTTAAACTTAATATTAGTGCTTTCAACCAACCTAAGAAAGGTACAGTATTTGAAATCTGTTGACATAAAACAATTAATTAAAAGTCAGTTTTTTCAGTGTGTCAATAGCTCTACACCGTTCCGGATCGTTATTTATTGGTTGAGCATATTTACATGAGAGCAACAGCTGTGCAGCAGACATGTTGACTTTATGTTGGTGTTTTTATGTCAGCCTGAAAGCCATAACTGTTGCTGTGCCATCCCTCTCATGAGTCGACAGATAATAGAACTGTGAAAGGAGAGGTGAGACAGGTGTGGGAATATTATAATGAGTAACTGGCTTGGAAATATATGCAGGAACGTGACATGGATGCCAATGGGTCACCAATATCAGATGAATATTCATGTGGGTTGAAACCCTGTTCCTCATCTAATTGGTGCTGAGTCATGTTTATTCATCTGGCTGCGACAGCTCATCATGCTTCAACAGTCCTTTGATCTAAGAAAAATGGGCCATTCCTAATGCATGTTTTTGTTGCTTCTTTACAATGCCAACGTTGGAAGAAACAGTGTCTTTACTTTTATAGATGGAGTTCAACACTCAGCCTATGTATGCATCCATAAATCCCAGATTGCCAGTCCTTGCAGTGTTCCTCGATGGTCAGAAAAACCTCATTCCTGACATCAAAAAACACATGAGATGCCTTTATTAAAATATTACATAATGACACGATTTTTAGAACTTAAGTTTGTAAGATATATGACCAAATTCATGAATACTACCTAACACAACATACATCACTTTTTTCAAATATTGTTTTGCTGATTTGTTTTAGTTTTTACTTTAATAATAATAATCTTAATTTATAAAGCTAAAAAAAAAATACAAAGCGCTTTCCAATAAAAGCAGGAGTCATTTATAATACAAAGATAATGAAATACACAGAATGTAAAAACAAACATAAATAACACAGAGAAAAAATTCCCCCCAAAGTTTTTTTAAGTGATTTAAAACACCAGACAGTGTGTGCAGCCATGATCTCCTCAGGTAGGTTGTTATTTAAACCTGCTTCCCTCTTTTTAATGCGTTTTGGTCCAACCTCTTGACAAACCGTGACATAAACCATAATATGATTATTTAAATTACTGCTAACTTTGGTTGTATTTTTTTTGGGTTGCATTCCTGAATTGTTGTACAATTAGAGTACATCCAACAGGTATTGCTAATTCTGTTTAAAGTTCACCTATTATGCAAAATCCACTTTTTCATTTTATACGTATGTCTCTCCTCTGTGTTAGGAGATTCAGAAAGAGAATTTTGAGACATGTTGTTTATTATCTAAGGCATATCATATTTAACAAATAAAGAGTATAATAGGGGACCTCTAAGCATTCTGAATTTATTTTGGTCATATCGGTATTGTGTTTACAACTAGGCCATATCATTAGTGAGCGCTATTTCAACAACGTACTTGTTCGCCTTCAAACCTGCAGTGATTTTTCGCACCTATACTTCACCTTAATGAAGAACCTAATAGGTAGCACTGCACCTGTCTGAAGGAGTTCAGTTTTAATCTTCACAAATTGTTTTCGGTCCAAACATTTATTTAGAAAGTGCTATGACGAATGCACTTTTACCTCATTCACACCAACGCAACTCCAGTTCAAGCTCCGTGCTAGAGCTTTTCAGGTTCAGAACCAGTACTTAGGTTTAGCTCCGGCTCTTTTCACACTGCCCAGAGTCCGACTGGTGCTGCGTCATTGCATCATCGTTTGCGTCATGACGTAACCGTTTGCGTGCCTGCTTCATAAAGCCAAACCGCGCGGAAAACCCCTCAGAGCTGACACCGACAACAACAACCACAACAACAATGGCCGATTGTGCTCCAGCTTCCTCTGTACCTCTTCGGAAGACCAGATTCCCAGTAGGTAGCTGGTCTCTTCAGTGGACCACTGCTGCTTGTTAAGTTTCTCCATCGTTATGTACAAACTGGATAAAACGCCGGCTTTTTGTTGTTGTTCAGGAGTTGATCCCGCTCCTGCCCCTGCCCCCGTCTAGACGTACAGATGTAGAGCTTCATTTCAGACGCCTACCCGTGCGGGTCCGTGATCTGCACGGGGTGGGCCCCTGCTGAAAAGGAAACCCCCCCCGCAGGACTTGATAAGCCCCCTTGATAAATAAATGTAATTATAATGAAACCAGCTGCAATGGATCATGGATCCACCAGTGGGAGCCGTGAAAAGCTGCCACACTGGAACTCATGTGAAATAAACAACTGATAGATCTACAGTATCTGATATAGCGGATATT
Organism: Notothenia rossii; assembly: GCF_949606895.1. Taxonomy (NCBI): domain Eukaryota; kingdom Metazoa; phylum Chordata; class Actinopteri; order Perciformes; family Nototheniidae; genus Notothenia; species Notothenia rossii. The sequence goes on from NC_136906.1 coordinate 51,590,688, forward strand.
TGTTAAGATCCATATGTCACGGATAGGATCATATTCTGTGCTAAATAAGAGACATGTAATCATTTACAAAACATCACCATGTTTTTATTTAACAAAATAATGTTGTTTAATTCACGTTGGCGTAAGTACAAAACCATCGCTATGTTTTTATATCAGGAAATGCAGCCCGGCTCAAACAAACGATTTTCAATCATCATCCTCACGATCATTTAATGTATCATAATGTTCGCAAATTGAAGTGAATACATTAATATAGGTAGTTTAATCCACGTGAGTTTACAACAACAAAAATAATCGCTTTGTTTTTATATCATATCTGACCGGAGGAAAATGCAGCACGGGTCTCAATCCTAAACCCATTGGCAAATAAACAATAATATGTACAGTGTTAATAGTTTACTGTATTATTAGTGTCTAATATTACTGCTATAACAATCACACATTGAGTTGTTAAAATCAGACCGTTATTTTTTTTTTAAACAGTCTGAATGAAACGGCAGCTCTCAGGTGATCAGCTGTTTGTTTACACAATAAAATATGCATAGTAATTTAATAAATCCTTCCAACACACATTGTAAGAACAGTTCTGTTTCATATGAGTGTTGAGAGCTGTATCCACAAATCTCTTAATCTTGCCCTCAAAAGTGCACCAGATTGATGCATTTAACCCTTTGGAGTCGACCGACCGTCACGCCGGCGTGATCAGATCACATGACCTGTTCAAGCCGGTGCCGCAAAAAAACAACAATCCGGACAACATTGCCGTGTGTTTCTGTCAAAAGTAGTGGCTTGAATCTATATCCCAGTCTTTGTTTCATGCAAAAAGACCCAGTAAACACGGAGATACGATTATATAAAGTTAATACATTTACAATGGTACTGGATTTTGATGTATTGTATCGGCTTCATATCGCAATATATTCCCAAAGTCTGAAATGCAAAAATGTCCCACATTAGGGCAATTCACCCATTTAATCATTCAAACAAAATCATATTTGCTGCTCTAAACAAAGTCAAAAATCATACATCCAAACAGAATACATTTAATTAATTATTATTAATACGTTGTCTTGTTCATTGTTTTTCACTTTTATTAAATGTTTAATATGTCCGGCACAGACCCGGGACTAAGGTGTTAATGGTGGACTATCGGACATTCAAAATGCATATTACGTTTCTAACTTTCAATATCATTATTTCCGCTCTCTTCACTCCAGAAGAGCGGTCTCTCTGTGTGCGGGGGATCACAGGGGGGGGGGGGGGGGGACCAATCCCCCCTGGGAGACTTCCTCCACACGTTCCGATGGCCAATTTGTTTTAAACAAAGGGTTCCCAACAGCATAGGCAACAGGAACGTGCACAGACATTTGGAGGGGCTATTGCTCTAAACTGGAAAAAGGGCCTCCCCCCAATAAAAATACCTTTTGAAAATTGTAACTTGTTTTTTAATGTAAAAGAAACCAAACGATTATTACATCAACTGAATTGAACAGTAATTCACATCTCATAACAAAATAAGCTAAGGCGACTACTTGCATTCGGTAACTTGATTTAAAAAATGAAAACCAGGGAAATGTTTTGTTTTGCGGTCCATATCTAATTAACATATCTAATGTTAGTAACTATTAAAGACAAAATGGGGACAATTCTGTTGTAATGTAGTTTGACCATTGTAACTGCTGTGCAGACATACTGATACAATAGGGCCTCTAACTAATTACCTTAAATACACTCACTAATTAATGAAACCAGTTCAATATGCATTATCCTTATTCTCATCATTCTTTATGAGCGCAGTAATGGTAAGGTATCTAATTACTTATTTATTTAGTATACCATAACTTAGTAACAGATGGTCAAACTAAAGTGGAGACATGGCAGAAATCCTACAATGAAGCGGGACATTGAACTGTTCACCCGTGAGAGGGCAATCAAGAAAAGAGAGCGAGCGGCCCCATTGAGGGAGTTTACAGATGAAAAGACACAGAAAGACAGAAGCACAATAACGACAAGTAGGCTATATTTAGGTGTTTTGTTTGTAAATAACCGACGGTATCAAGAGGAAGTAAAGTCCCCTGGTTTGTCCCTTATACCCTAACTGCCATGAGACAACTCAAAAGCAAGTTTCCAAAATCCGACACTGAGGTGTTCTTATCGCACCGGCAGATGACAGCGCTGACAAAGTGTGTTTCCCGCGGCGAGACGCTACAATACTAATTGTGGGCTCATCATGTTGATTCGGCCACAACAGAAAAAAGAAAAACAAACTCTTGCTCTCTCCAGAGGGACAGGTCAGCCAAAAAGGCCAAACGGGCCGTTGCCCGGGCAACATTAGCCCGTACCTGTGCACGTCCCTGATAGGCAACATGGGGGGTGGGGGCTTGTAAATGGTATGGTCCTAAGGATGTGTTCTAATCAAACCAAAAGAGAAAATGCAGATATCATTCTCTCTCTCGACTCGCTGGTATCTCGGGCTGAGCGCTCATTGGTGGTTTGTATCTCGTGCTGCTGATGAAACTCTCCAATTGGCTCGGCAAAAGTTTGTTGTTGTTTTGTGTCAGTTTTACCTCACCACTTCCATTCACATTTTCATCATTGTTCCACAATGTTTATCATGAAATTAATATCTATATATTTTATACTATACTTGCACTGCTTACCGTTTTCATACTTTATATATCTTAGCATATTCATACACACTGTTCATACTGCTCACAGGCTGGGCTGCTGTGTTTATCTAGTGTATTCATACTGTACCCCTCCTCATTGTTTATTCATCATTGAATTCATTCTATATTTTATTCTGTAGATTGTGTACATTACTTTTCACTTTTCTGCTTGTTGCACTCCTGGTTAGAAGCTAAACTGCATTTCTTTGTCTCAGTACCTGTAATATGGTGGGGAGACGTGTGTGATTAAAAGTTCTTTCGCAGAAATGTAAAGTGATCTAACTGAGTTCTATTCATATTCTTGACGCATACTGTGATCTGCATGCACTTATCAAACATTTAATTAAAGTGGGCTAGTGAGGGGGTCCACAATCAGCCAACGTGCTTTTGTTTTTATTACATGAATTGAGGTGACTGAGGCTTTTTAATATAGACTTTTCAGTGAAAACTGAACTTGAAAATGGTTTCCTCTTTTTATTTTCGGGGTGGGGAGACGTGTGTGATTAAAAATGCATTCGCAGAAATGTAAAGTGATCTAACAAAGCTCTATTCATATTCTTGACGGGAAGAGCAGTGTAAATGGGTGTCCATATGCATTTGAAAAGCAATATAAATCACACAGTTATTATGAAATAGGCTTTAAAAGCGCCGTCGATAACCATTACCTTTCTCCAATTCAAACTCTTGACGGGAAAAAAGGAAGGTGTAAATGGTTGGGCTAGACTTTACTGTATACATACAAAGGCCATTTAATAAACGTTCTTCTGGAAATGTTCACATCAGGCACCTTCAAGTTAAACAATACTACAGTAAACAATTAACACAGTAAATTATGTCGATTAAACCACATTTATTTCATTAAAAATAAATGAAATATGGTTTCCTCTGGAGTCGGCTTGACTCGGTTTGCATTCATAAAGAATGCACAAATGTGTTTAATCTTTAATGTCAGATATACTAAGTAAATACATTTGTTCCTGCTCAAGATTAGATTCAACTTTATTGTTATTGCACATATTACAGGTACTGAGACAACGAAATGCAGTTTAGTTTCTAACCAGGAGTGCAACAAGCAGTGAAAAGTAATGTACACAATCTACAGAATGAGATATAGAATGAATTGAATGATGAATAAACAGTGAGGAGGGGTACAGTATGAATACACTAGATATACACAGCAGCCAGCCTGTGAGCAGTATTAACAGCAGTGTTCGAATTAACAATTTGCTTTCGGGGGAGCCCTATTTTTCACTGCATATCCTGCTACTAAATATGTCACACGCACACTCTGTTGACTGGCGCAGCAGGGCGGATGCGATCAATTGCTATAAAAACACTGCTATTTTTATTTACTTATGAAAAGCCATGGATACCTTTCATTCCACTCACTCCATTATTTCTGTGTCCAGTTAAAAGGCAGCTCATGGGCATAGTCAGGTTCGCTAGTGTAAGTGGCACCAACTCGTTCAACTCTTTGTTTAAAACGAATTGGCCATCGGAACGTGTGGAGGAAGTCTCCACACGGGGGATTGGTCCCATTCCACAGCTCTCCCCTCCCTCCTGTGATCCCCCGCACACAGAGAGACCGCTCTTCTGGAGTGAAGAGAGCGGAAATAATGATATTGCAAGTTAGAAACGTAAGGTGCATTTTCAGAGACAAGATGGACACTTGGGGGAAAATATGCTGCATTTTGAATGTCTGATAGTCCACCATTAACACCTTAGTCCCGGGTCTGTGAGAAATATCAAACATTTAATAAAAGTGAAAAACAATGAACAAGAATTAACGTATTAATAATAATTAATTATATTTATTCCATTTTGGATTTTTGACTTTGTTTAGAGCACTGATCTTCTCTGCAGCAGAGAGCTAAGCGCTGTCAGACCGGACCTAACCCTGAAAAGTATTATCATCTGAAATTAATCATTATATTATTCATATTAAATACATATAAGTATTTGTACAACTTGTATTTAGAAATACTCTGTTGTAATTATTGATGCATAAATGTGTTCATCCATTCAATGTGGCATCTATATAATGGGGTTAATGTATTATATTACATAATAATACAAAACATTATAATATATGATATGATAATTATATTTTAGTTTTATTCATTTCTTATTTCATAGTTTCTCATTATTCTTTTTTTTATTTTTATCGCTCATTTTATTTTTTATTTTATTAATCTGTGTGAATCTGTGCTATCCTGTTTTTCACTCTTACCCTGTTGCTGTTTGAACTACTGAATTTCCCCACGGGGATTAACAAAGGTCCATCTTATCTTATCTTAATGTATACATTGATTTACTTCAATCTACTGTACTGTGTAAAAACACCCCAACAATATTATAAAAAATATACTGCATAAAGCAAACTATATACTTTATTTGTTCTAAAATATTGATGTTTTTTCATTATAGTAGCCTGTGAAAACCATAACAGTGATTAAAGTGATTAAATACTACAGTATTCAACAAACACAACTGCAGAGCTGCAAACATTGCAAACAGACTAAGTTCGACAATACCCAGTTGTCTTTGTGTATTTGTGAATGAAGCGCCATCTCATGGTTAAATCCTGTAATTGAACAAATGGGGAAATTTGGCAACGCCCTCTAGCAATTTGGCAACAACCCCAGCCACTGGGATCCGCTGGGCTTTTGACTGGGACACACCCATGTGAGTCCTATCTTGAGTGCTACATCTGTAAGCGTGACGTATGTGGTGCTTTTGCTCTGGCCGGACAATTTTTTGGTGCTCGAAATTAACCGGATTCCGGAGCTAAGAGGCTGCTCCGCTGCGGTGTGCAGAGGAAAACCCGGTGCTTTTCAAGCTCCAGCTCCGAACCGGCCCTGAAACACCGTTGGTGTGAATGAGGTATTTGAGGAATTAAGTTGCTGAAATTGCCAAAACATCACTGCCAGGCATTGCAACAATAATAAGCCAAAAAGCGGACTGTTTCATTTATACAATGTGAGTGTTCCCAGACCTCCTTATACTGCCATAGAAGATTTCAAGTGGCTGTTTAAAACAGCATTGAGGACTCAAAGTTCAATTTTTTTTAACTTTGAGTTTATCTTTGTACAGATGTAGCGATTCATTTCAGACAGTTTGAAACGCGACGGCCGTGATTGGTACGTGATCTGCCCTCGCTCAAGGGAAAACCTCCAGCTTGACTTGAGACCGCCCCCGTGATAGATAAATGTAATTATAATGAAGCCAGCTGCAATGGATCATTGATCCACCAGGGGGTGCAGTGGGGTTCCACACTGGGGCTCATGTGAAATAAAGTCAGATACAGTACGCTGGATGTACAGCGGAACTTTGTTAAGATCCATATGTCACGGATATCATACTCTGTGCTAGATAAGAGACATGTAATCATTTACAAAACATCACCATGTTGTTATTTAACAAAATAATGTTGTTTAGTCGAAAAAAACGAACGGGAGGAAATGCAGCCAGGCTCTCGATTTTTAATCCTAATTTAATCATCATCTTCACCACGATCATTTATGTTTATGTTCGCCGAATTGACATGAAATCACTGTATTCAACTTCATTAAAACGTTATTAACGTGCCTAAACTCAGTAATTCACCAAAAATATGTATATTTTAATGGAGCTTCGTCGGTCGATCAGGATCCCAAAGCGTAGCGGAGAGATCCTCATCTGGATGAAGGGTGTTATTTTCCCCATAAAGAACAAGTCGCTGCAAATTATCCTGCTTATTACATGGCCATATTCTCAACAAAGTAACAACATGACTCCCAATATTAATTGAAATGCTTTTATGGATTTAGAAAATGTTTTTATTGATTTAAAAAATAGTTGAATGTATTGATTTAAATTGACATGCATCCGCTAAGAAAAATAGTCCGTTGTTACCGTTTTTTAAACAGTTTGAATGAAACGGCAGCTCTCAGCTGTGTATTTACACAACTAATGGCCCATCAACCACAGCTCTCTCCCCCCCCCCCTCCCCCCCTGATCTTTCTTCTCCAGCAGCTAAATTAACAGTAGGTTACTCTGAGTGACCATAGACTGTATGTGACAAGCTTACAGTTAGTGACGTAACAACACCATAAAAGCTGGTGGGTTGAAAGCAATACAGGAGGCAAAAATAACTAGAATAATTGTGATGTATTTATTGTGGCTTTTATGTTTTCAGGTATAAAATGTTATGTAATTCAGGCTTATAGTTCACCCTTCTCTAAAAGCCTTCAACAATGACAATATTCATTGCAATTTAATAAATCCTTCCAACACACATTGTAAAAAATAGCCTACTGTAAGTTAAGAAATCATTCCAATATGTACATCTTCTGATGTAACAACAATAACATTATAAATAGTAACATAGCTGACTATAGTATTGCACATTTAGCTTTGAGTGTTACTGACCTGAGATGTTTTTATTACATGAATTAAGGTGACTGAGGCTTTTTAACATACAGGGATGCAAACTCATCAGGTATGAAAAAGGTGACAAGGACACGAGCCCCCGGCTCCACCACCCCACGGAATAACAGAGGATTTTAGCGGTCAGAACAACTAAAGCAGCAGTGTTAATAATAACAGAAACTCCAAAGAGTCACATCTAATAGAAATATATAAAAGCATTTATTTTAAATTGTGTAGCAGTCAGTTTATAATTTTGGCAGCACTGTTGAGCATTTTGAAAATGTATTTTCATGCCTCTGTGCAAGGCTTAAGTCTTTTTATCTTTATAGCCACATGGTGTAAAGTAACTAAGTTCATAAACTCAACAAGTACTTGGGCACAATTTTGAGAAACTTGTACTTTATTTAAGTATTTCAATGTTTTGCTACTTTGTTCTTCTACTCCACTACAGTTCAGAGGTACATGCTGTACTTTTCCTCCACTCCATGTATGTAATACCTTTAGTTACTTTACAGATGTGGATGAATGATGTGAAATATAATCAAGTGTTAATTCCGACTTTAGTTCCACCTGGAGCAAATCCACAAGCTACCCTGCAGTATACAAAGTCATTCAAACTAGCTGCACCTTTACCAGCTTTGAGAACACTTTCATGATCGATCATTATAAAACATATCATATCTATTATTCTGAAATGGACCAATCTGCACAATGACTACTTTTACTATCGCTACTTTCACTATATTTTGATGATAATACTTTTCTACTTTTACTTGAGGAACATTTTGAATGCAGGACTTTTACTGTAACAGAGTATTCCTACACTCTGGGACTATTACTTTCACTCAAGTACAAGATCTGAGTACTTCTACTTTTACTCAAGTACAAGACCTGAGTACTTCTACTTTTACTCTTGTACAAGATCTGTGTGCTTCTACTTTTACTCAAGTACAAGACCTGAGTGCTTCTACTTTTACTCAAGTACAAGATTTTAGTTTCTACTTTTACTCTAGTACAAGATCTGTGTGCTTCTACTTTTACTCAAGTACAAGATCTGAGTACTTCTACTTTTACTCAAGTACAAGACCTGAGTACTTCTACTTTTACTCAAGTACAAGATCTGAGTACTTCTACTTTTACTCAAGTACAATATATATATAGCCTACTTATACCACCTCTTTTTATAGCCTATGAAAAAAACTATTAGAAATAGAAGGCTAAAGCTAACGTTAGCAGATAGTGACAATGTATGCTAGCTAGCTAGCTCAACGATTCCTTAAATAATATTGCCACAGAAAAGGTTTTCAGTTCACATCACGCTCTGCCGCTCCAACAGGGAGCTCTGCTCTGAACACCTGAACGGACCGTTCTAACAGCTGTTCACCAGCTGTTCACCAGCGGTCCAGTCTGTGCCACAGTGACTCCGGACGCACAGTTAATATTAACGAACGCACCCGTAGGTAATGTAGCTGCTGAAGCTAGACCATCATCTCGGAGCAGCAGAGCCTTATTATACATCCATGAGCAGAGCCGACAGGCAGGAAGACTCGAGCACACAGCTCGCACTTCATTATAATATATAAAAAAAGAACACCATGCGTGTCATGATGGCACATATAAGCTCACGGCCGCAGATTACTCCGGGTCCCAGAGCCCCCCATACCCCAAAAATATTTTTATTGCAGATCTACATGAATCACATAAACGACTTATTTTGGATTCAAAACGGCGAATTTCGCCGAAAGGTGACAAGTTTGCATCACTGAACATAGACAGAGCACAACTGAAACATAACATCTGAGATGTAACAACATAATACACTTTTTGGGGATGCTTGAGATGTGAGGAGTGAGGGACACGGCTTAGAACGGGCGTGTCGCCTGGCAGGACAGGAGAGTGTGTATTTAAAAAATAGTTATATGTATTGATTTAAAAAATAGTTGTATTGATTTAAATTGACATGCATCCGCTAAGAAAAATAGTCCGTTGTTACCGTTTTTTAAACAGTCTGAATGAAACGGCAGCTCTCAGCTGTGTATTTACACAACTAATGGCCCATCAACCACAGCTCTCTCCCCCCCTCCCCCCATGATCTTTCTTCTCCAGCAGCTAAATTAACGGTAGGTTACTCTGAGTGACAAGCTTACAGTTAGACACAACACTGTCATTGCAAGTGACCCTCAGTTAGTTGACTTTTATGTTCAACTGCTAAATTCGTTACTGATAAAAAAGGGCTTCTACTGTACCTAATTACCTTAACGCTAGAACCGCCAGAGGTTTTTGTATAGGCCTACCTAAACCCGTAAAATCCCGCTATTAGAATGCAATTTTTAACAACATAGGGTGCTACATAACACACTTTCAGGAAAAGTCACGGACCGGGAGACTTTAATATTTTATTGAAAAAAAGTTACATTGCACACACACAACACACATCTTTGTTTTATATTTGTGAATATGTCTGGGTGTTGCCATCTGTACGTGGCGGCGCTGCATTCTTACTTACATTGCTATGGTTATGGCGGTGATGCCAGCGCGGTATTTGAAATGTTCATATTGATATTTTTTTAACTCTGGCTTTGTAATAAAAAATATGGCAAAACGAAAACAGCCAAGCGTCACAGCTTTTGGATTCACAAGCAAAGAAGCGAAGGAGTCTAAAAATGACAACGTGAACGGAAAACAACTTTTAGTTGGCCGGCTGTAAGCGGCGTTAGGGTCGAGCTTGACAGCTCCACACCGAGGGAGAGGCCTGCCGATGCGGAGCCTGAAGAGGCTTCAACAACGGCCACATCCGCCGGCATTGTGACACCGTCTGTATTAGTAGAAGAGTGTTTTTATAGCAATTGATCGCATCCGCGCTGCTGCGCGAGTCAACAGAGCGTGCGTGTGACATATTTAGTAGCAGGATGTGCTCTGAAAAATAGGGCTCCCCGAAAGCAAATGGGTAATTCGAAAACTGACAGAGCTCCCTCTATACAAATCAAACTGAAGACGGTGTGAAAGCACCTATTGTTTTAAATAATGGTCGGAATGTGACCTGTGAGCCTTCTGAATTACCGTGGGACAGCACATTCTAAACTAAAATGTTCAATCAATGAAGTAACATCTTATCTTATCTTAATAATATCTTCATATTAATATGAATAATAAATCATACAGTATGTGTCCGAAAGGGAGCAGGAGGAAGCAAACACAAAAATATACTGCATATTAAAGCAAACGATTGTAAAGGTAAAAGTATGAGCATAACAAATAAAGAAGTGTAATGTAAACATTTACATTATAATTATGATTATTTAATATATAAAGACTATATATTATTGAATTACAAGATTAGATATACTTTAGTTGATCTAAAATATTGATGTGTTCAAATGCTCTTCAAAACACAACTGAAAGTCCATGACACTTGTCTTTCTGTATTTGTGAATGAAGCGCCATCTCCTGGTTAAAACCTGAAATTGAAAATCTGGCAACGCCCTCTTGGAAAATAGTAGGAGGGCTTAACATTCCTCTATACTGGTCTTTGGCAGGTCGTAGGCAGGAAGCTGTAAGCTGGAGTCTGAAATGAAGTGCTACATCTGTACGTTGATGCTACATGCTACACACAGGGATTCCTCCACGATTCCTAAACAGATTAACGTTTTGTTAACAATTGCTGCAATCAGCGGTCAGGTTTTTTGTTTGGATATTTTTTTTTTTCCAGGTGCTTGCCGCACCTGATGCCCTTTCATGGAACTTGATGGTGAGCTAAGATTCTAAACCTATCCTCCCTGCCACATGGTGAAGTAGGATTAAACGGAGATTAATTAACTTTACCCCGGAAGCTTTTCTTTTGTTGTCTTTTGCCTTTACTGGGCACCTGAAAATAATCATGTGAATTTGAATGAACTTGTTGATATCTTGAATACAACAATTTTGTAACGCATACCTGGTTTCAGTTTGTATTTTTCACACACATTGAGCTCCATAGTCGTTCCTAGTTCTTCTGAATATCACTCATTTAATTACAGCTAATACACTTGCTACATAAGCTAACGTTATATATGTTCATTCCACACTCATAACAACGGCCTACAGACATATATAAACCAGCGACTGTATTCACCCAACCCAGTCTCATGGCATTTCGTGTTCACCAACACGATTTTTAATCTATTGATTCGTGTTCACCAACACGATTTCCCCCCTTTTTTTCGTGTTGCACAGAACGATTTTAAAAGCAATGTATTTCTATTGGTAGTCTCACGGCATTACGTGTTATAGGAAGACCGGAAGCTGTGTGGTTCGTAAAAACTTGTTCTTACTCAATAGCAAGCCACAGTTATTGCTTTTATTTTAAATCGTATAATTTCGGACTTTTGCTGTCGTCTGTGAGGAAAATAAATGGGGCTCAGAGCCTCAGAATACTGAAATCTGTATTTTTTCAATCTTTTTTTCCTTATAATTTGTTATTCTTTTCAAAATAACACACTGTTATTTACTCACCAATAACCCAATTATCCTTGTTTTTATTTATTTGTTTAGTTCCATAATCTCTGGCTGTTTTGGCATCCGTCAGGAACTGAATTTCAAAATAAAAATAACCGGAAACAGACGTAGGCATTTCGAGCGATTACCCAAGATCCTCAGCTATGGTTTAAACTCGCCGATTGGATGTTTTAACCGCAATGCATGTTGGGATTTGGCGTTTATATGATATGAAATCGGAAAAACATTTTAAAAGAATAAAATAATACTTAATTCCGAGTGTTCTTGCTTTTCTCTTTGAGAGTCATCACATAAAGGCATTGTAATATACGGTTTGGCTGCATTACATATTACAGATCTGCCGTAGTTCTCTATTTATAGAGCCCTGATGAGAAGACCTTTGGAAAAACTGGAAGAAATGCCGCCGAAACTGAATATTTGACGTGGATCATAAATATATCAACAATTAAACATCATCTTCAATTTCTCTTCACAAAATACGTCTCCTTGCAATATCAATAGTAATTCGGCTGACTTTTACATTTGATCTAATTCATAGATAGGTTATATTTACACCATAACGGTGCACAGCTGATATAAAAAGACTTGTAGTTTTTAAAGATATTACTGATTTTCTTTGAATATAAGAATGTAAATACTGAGTCTGAAATAGTATAGCAATATGCTGTAAAATTATGTGAAAACATGAATAAAACTACACATCTTCAGATGTTGTACATACATAAGTGTCCTACACTAATAATACAAAGTTATTATGGCTGTGTGTACCTTGTGTGCACCGCCTAGTGGTTAAAGCATGTTATTGAATTATTGTTTTTATGTGTTATATTTGATTAAAAAAATATGAAGAGTACATACTTTCATAGGGGGAAAGTAGAAGGTCAATGATAGCAATATAGAATATAAAAAATCAAGAAGATACTGTAAGTGATCTCTACAATATAACAGTTTAGTGCAGGATGTACAAATATATTAATCTGAGGAGGTGCAAAACAGAAAAACGAATTAACCTTTATTTAAACATTAAATAATACTTTAGATTAAGGTCTTCTTTTAATAAAACAGCGATTTTTGAGAGATTTTAAATCTCAGATATGCTCAACTGAACCTGTTACACAGGTCTCAGTGGGTCACGCGCCTCAACCCTGCATTACAATAGGCAGGGACACTCTGCTGTCGCCCATCAGCTGAAAATAGTTAACTAATTAGAGGGGCGTGGCCCCACAGCTGTGAGAACTCAGCAATCAGGTGTCCATCTTAGGTAGCTCTTTCCTGAAGCGTCAGCCAGACGAAGACATTGGAGTCCTACGGGAGTAAGACTGACAAAGACATTGGAGTCCTGCGGGAGTCACGAGGGAGGCAAAGAGGAGGCAAATCCTACTTTGATTGAGCTAAGTACCGCTGGTGTTTTATTTTTATTTTTCTAGCCCCTCATGCTAAAACATGTGTATTTTCTCCATTCCTGTTCATGTGTCTGCTCGCAAGTATCACTGGCCTCTCCTAATCGATATAACCGGCCTGCTCTCGTCTATCCCACATGCTCCACTGAGATCCAACATCTAGTTTCAGGGGGCCTGTGGAACTGCCAGTCAGCTGTTCCTAAGACTGACTTCATCTCTGGCTACGCTTCCCTGCAGTCTCTGGATTTCCTTGCTCTCACGGAGACCTGGATTACTCCATCCAACACATCCACCCCAGCAGTTCTCCCCACAGCATATTCCTTCTCCCATACACCCAGACCCACTGGCAGAGGAGGTGGCACTGGTCTCCTACTCTCTCCCAACTGGAGCTTTTCCCTCTTCAAGTTACCTAACTTCACTCCTTCCACCTTTGAATTCCATGCCGTCACAGTAACCCATCCTATACAATTAACCATTGTTGTTCTCTACCGTCCACCAGGCGCCTTGGGGGACTTCATGGAGGAATTAGATAATCTCCTCTCACACATCCCTGAAACTGGCCCTCCCGCTGTACTTCTCTGAGACTTCAACCTCCAGACAGGGAAGATAGACGAACTAATATCTCTTTTAACCACCTTTGCTTTCTCACTGTCTCCATCCCCACCAACTCATAACGCTGGCAATGTCCTTGATCTCATATTCTCAAGGAGCTAAACTACTTCTAACCTCTCTGTAAACCCGCTCCACACATCCGATCACTTCTTCATTTCATTCTCTCTACCCCTTTCCAAACATAACAAACTAATCTATTCTCATCCTGCACTTGTCCACCGTAACCTCCGTTCCCTCTCCCCTTCTACCTTTGCCTCATCGGTGCTCTCAGCCCTCCCTTCCTCTGACTCGTTCCAATTCCTGCGTCCAAACTCTGCTGCAGAAACTCTCCTCTCTACTCTCTCATCCTCTCTGGACTCTCTGTGTCCTCTCACATCTCAGCAGGCTCGTCAGTCCCCTCCTGCTCCCTGGCTAAATGACGCACTGCGTGCTAATAGAACCATCCTTCGGGCAGCAGAGCGGAAACGGTGGAAATCCAAACACCATGACGACCTTCTAACCTATCAGGCTCTCCTCTCCTCTTTCTCTGCTTCCATCTCTCAGGCAACAAGCACTTTCTTCCAAGATAAGATCCAATCTTCCTATTCCAATCCCCCAAAAATATTTTCAATCTTTTCCACCCTCTTGGACCCCCCCAAAGCCCCTTCCCCCTCCTCCCTTCTTTCAAGCGACTTTGTTAACTACTTTGAAAAAAAGGTTGATGATATTCGCTCTTCTTTTTCTGACTCACCTTTACTCACCGCTGGGTCTCCTGACCCTCCTTTCACCCACACACTGACCTCCTTCTCCCCTCTCTCTCCAAGTGAGGTTGTTACCCTCATTACCTCTGCCCGTCCTACCACCTGTCCTCTGGACCCTATCCCCTCAAACCTCCTTCAGACTATCGCTCCTGATATTCTACCGTTTCTCACCCATTTCATCAACACTTCTCTAACTTTTGGTCACTTTCCAAACAGTCTCAAGGAGGCAAGAGTAAACCCTCTCCTAAAGAAACCCACTCTCAATCCGTATGATGTTATAAACTACAGGCCTGTCTCTCTCCTCCCGTTCCTGTCTAAAACACTTGAACGCGCTGTCTTTAAACAACTCTCCTGTTATCTCCATCAGAACAACCTTCTTGATCCGCACTAGTCTGGTTTCAAGGCAGGTCACTCAACAGAAACTGCTCTCCTTGCTGTCTCTGAGGAACTGCACACTGCTAAAGCAGCCTCCCTCTCCTCTGTCATCATCCTTCTGGACCTGTCTGCTGCATTCGACACGGTGAACCATCAGATCCTCCTTCGCATTCTCCAAAAACTTGGAGTTTCAGGCACTGCACTTTCCCTCCTCACCTCATACCTCAAACACCGCACCTACAGGGTAACTTGGAGAGGGTCCGAGTCCGACCCTTGTCAATTAACTACAGGGGTTCCTCAGGGCTCAGTTCTTGGTCCCCTCTTCTTCTCCTTGTACACAAACTCGCTCGGATCTGTCATTAGCCCGCATGGTTTTTCATACAACTGCTACGCTGACGACACCAAATTAATTATGTCCTTTCCCCGCTCAGAGACCCAGGTCGTCGCACGCATCTCTGCTTGTCTATCAGACATCTCTCTGTGGATGTCTGCTCACCACCTCAAGCTCAACCTTGACAAAACTGAACTGCTTTTCCTTCCGGGAAAAGATTGTCCCACTCTTGACCTAACAATCAACATCGGCACCTCTGTTGTTTCCCCGACTCAGACAGCAAGGAATCTGGGTGTGATCCTAGATAACAAACTGTCCTTCACTGCAAACATTGCTGCTACAACCCGCTGCTGAAGATACACGCTTTACAACATCAGGAGGATACGTCCCCAGCTGACCCAGAAAACAGCGCAGGTTCTGGTCCAGGCTCTCGTCATCTCACGCTTAGACTACTGCAACTCCCTCCTGGCTGGTCTACCTGCATGTGCCATCCGACCTCTGCAGCTCATCCAGAATGCAGCGGCTCGTCTGATCTTCAACCTTCCAAAATTCTCCCACACCACTCCGCTCCTCCGCTCCCTTCACTGGCTTCCGGTAACTGCTATAATCCACTTCAAGACACTGGTACTTGCGTACCATGCTGCGAATGGATCTGGCCCTTCCTACATCCAGGACATGGTTAAACTGTACACCCCAGCACGTGCACTCCGCTCTGCATCAGCCAAACAGCTCGCTGCACCCGCACTGCGAGGGGGACCCAAGTTCCCATCAGCAAAAACACGTGGGTTTGCTATCCTGGCTCCAAAATGGTGGAATGAGCTCCCCATTGATATCAGGACAGCAGATAACTTGCACATCTTCCGGCGCAGACTTAAAACTCATCTCTTTCGACTCCACTTCGAGCGATATAATTATTAACAAATAACTGCTAACAGATCACTTATATACTAATAACGGACTGGCTTATATATATAGCCAGTTGAGTAGCACTCGAAATGTTTGGCTCTATGAAACCTGATGTACTTATATGATTCTGTTTTCTTCAAGGTTGTATCTTCCTGGTCGAACTTATTGTAAGTTGCTTTGGATAAAAGCGTCAGCTAAATGCAATGTAATGTAATGTAATAAAATAAGAAAAAATCTTTGGGGGTATCTATCTACAGATCAATATGAAGCCTGACAAAGTACTTAACGTCTAATATATTGCTTTCCTGCAATGTTAACTATGTTGAAGCACTTATTTTAACTGATATTATACATATGAATTATACTCTTATGTATGTAGATAGTATAAGAAATGTGCAGAATATGATAGTTTAATGGTGGAGGTATACACACATATTGATAGATGTCTTGTAATGCGCTGTTGAGGAATCTGTGACCCAAGATTGTCATTCATTGCATACACCGTAGTTGTGTATATGATATGTCAATAACCTTTGAAAATCTTGAAAGGGATGTGCAAAATAGCCGTTATACAGTCTTTAATTAACTATTAGTAGAGAATAACGAGTAATGAATATACTTTATTACTCGTTTCCATTCATGTCAATTGCAGATAAATGTTTAGTCTTCTCAAGCACCAACTATCAAATATCTCTCCACATTGTTGGTACTTGACAGTCACCTTCCCTGAATTGTACTCAGGCGTAACTAAAGTCTGCTTTAAGGGTTGTTTATATTTCACATCATTAATCAGAATCTGCAAAGTTACTAAAATAACTGTAGTGGAGTAAAAATACCAGGTTAACCTCTGAATTGTAGTGGAGTAGAATTACAAAGTAACAATGAGCTGTCATGTGGGTATATATTAATGCTGCACATTATGGACACAAGCGATTTTCACCCATTTATTAATTATATGTTTTACATTTGACACCAATGTCATGGCAACTTCTAATTGTGGGAAAACCGAAAACGTTCAGCAGAGACGTCCCATAGAACATTTTGCGAAACACAATAGCCAGCATGTGTAGTTCTGGGGGGGCGTTCAATTCCAGTTTTGGATAGTCTGGCGTGGTTTCGTTCCATTTCAAACAGCTGTTTCACGCTAGGCTAACCTTGGCGCACTGCCACTCCAACATCCAAATCCCAGAGCTTGAAGATTAATCACAGGGACTATAGTCCTTAACGATAGCTGGGGATTATGGGTAGTGTAGTGTCTTCGGCCATCCTAAACTCCTTGAGGCCTATGTCTGTTTCCGGTTATTTTTATTTTGAAATTCAGTTCCTGACGGACGTAAAAAAATCACGCGATTATGGAAATAAACCAATAAATAAAAACAAGGATAATTATGTGTTATTGTTGAGTAAATAACAGTGTGTTATTTTCAAAAGAATAACAAATTAGAAGGAAAAAAAGATTTAAAAAATACAGATTTCAGTATCTTGAGGCTCTCAGCCCCATTTATTTTCCTCACAGACGGCAACAAAAGTCAGAAATTATACGATTTAAAATAAACAGCAATAATTGTGGCTTGATATTGAGTAAGAACATGTTTTTATGAACCAGACAGCTTCCGGTCTTCCTATAACACGTAATGCCGTGAGACTACCAATAGAAATACATTGCTTTTAAAATCGTGCTGTGCAACACGAAAAAAAGGGGAAAATCGTGTTGGTGAACACGAATCAATAGATTAAAAATCGTGTTGGTGCACACGAAATGCCATGAGACTGGGTTGATTCACCATGACCCAGACAGTCTGTGGCTTGTACTTGTTTAACTTTTGTCCAGTTTCTGAACAGATATGAGGAGCTGTGATCTCTGTGTGCTAACTGCTAACAGCTCACGGCTGATGTTTTCTGGTTGAACGTCAGTGACTGCAGGCTGAGATCCTCACCGCTGATTGGCTTCCGCGAGAACACTTCACGTGAATTTGACGCTCGAGTTGAAACAATTGAACTCTCGCGTTTGACGTGGCACCGTTCAATTGCGTGATTCGCGCCGCGTCCACCGCTTCATGCTCGCCGTCGGAGCGAATTCGCGTCTGTCCGCGTCTCTGCATTGACTTTACATGTAATCGTGCCGCCCCCAAACATTGCATCGCGTCCGATGTGAACGCAGCATTATGCTTCAAATATCTGGAACAAACTCCCAGAAACCTGCAAGTCCGCTGCAACTCTGACTACTTTTAAATCCAGGCTGAAGACTTTTATTTTTGTCGCTGCTTTTAATTGAGCTATTCATATCTTAAACTGCACTTCAACTTTTATTCATGTATTTTTTCTTTGAATGTTTATTTTATTATCTTACATATCTAATGCTTGCTAGCTAATTTGAAAGAGAAATGTTTGCTAGTCAGCTTGTTGGAAAGATAGTTAACATTCACTAACCAGTTCGTTGGATAGATACAGTATATATTGTTCGTTATATATATATTGCTAACGTGAATGAACCCATATAAAATTAATTGTTTAAAACACTAAAAATGCTTAGTCTGAATAACTAACACATGTGCATTTCAACTGGTGGTGGGGAAAGGTTATTTATGTGAATAAGCAGAAAGGAAGTCTTAACTCACTTGAACTTACCTGACATAATATTACCTTTGTTATCCATTCTATACACCATAACCATTGTATAAATGTTACTGTTAAGGTTTATTTATAAATTAATGAAAGCTGATTCAAAAATCACAAACTCTTACTTAATATGTCAGTGTACAAAGACTGTCTGCACTCTGAAGACCAAGGGCAATCAATATCACCAATTCAAAGTGCTGCATGCACTTTGAAGAAAACAAAAGACAGGAAGCAGACCCCTGTAAGGAAGACACTAATGTATTCTCCCCTGAATTTTGAAACTGCGATTGTTAAAAGTGTGAAAGGGAAAAAACAAATATTTCAACTTAACTAATAAAAAACATTTGACGTGGAGGTGATTCGTGTTGTTATATGCAATGTGCATGGAGGTTAGTGCATATTTGGAATGCCATTATATGCTGGAGTCCTCCTCAGGCATAAGGACTCGTGTGAGTTCTAGGAATTAAGTTACAACATTTTCTATCAATGTCTTGACAGGATGATAGATGAGCTACGAAGCAGATTTGTTTGTGACAGTACAGAGCTGATCAATGGCATCAGACTGCCATACAGCAGCAGATGTCTTCCTAATTGAAGACTCAACAGCTCCTCGCTTAACAACACAAGATAACAGTCTGTAAAGAAGCGATTGCTGTCACGAAACAGTTCCTGACCAGAAGAAGAAAAGAAGGTGCCATATTAGATTCGGGAAGTATACAAGTTCCTCGGCCCTGACATGTGTTTAAAGTCTGAGATAGGTCTTTCATACAGCAAAAACATCATTCCTGTTAGCAGCTGCAGTTGCAAAACATAATTCAGTGCTCTCCACTGGCTGAACTCACGGTTAGGAATAACCATGGGCCAGAACAGGCTCAAAATCATGGCAGTGATGTCCATTGGGAGGGGGCTTATATGTGCCACAGGCCGTGTCAGTGTTGTAGACCTATTTTCAATTTCTAACCTAGAAAGTTTGTTTATAATGGAGAAATCAAATGAAATATTGAAAGAGCGTCAAACGGAAAGACTGACAGACAGACAGTAGTCGAGTTGAGGGGGGATGGGGGGGATGGCATCCCCCTTAGGTATTAAAATGGTCAAAACCATCCCCCTTATGAAACGGCCATCCCCCCTTCCCATCCCCTGTTATTTGATCAATTAATGTGGAAATATTGCCAATGTTTAATTTTCAACATTCTACATTTTATATGTGCACGTCACGTGCCCCTCGTCCACATTATTTTAGCCGCTAAAATACTGTTGACGAGGGGCTCGTGCACATATCACGATCACGAAATTGATGTCAAGTCAGTCAGCGTCAACGATAGCAGCGCAGCCTGTGCAAGCATCATGGCCAGTAAACGACAAGGACAGCTTGACCTGAGGGACTACTTCGGCTTTAAGAGGACAAAAAGTACCACTGAAGGTAAGTCAAGAATACTTTTGATATGTCACCAAATGTGTAATCTCTGGACAGAGGCGATAACAACAGAGTTATAGTTTGGGAGCTTACGTTTTTTTTCTTGTTAACTAGCCTAACGCCAGGCAGCTAGTACTAGCTGCTATAGTAACCAACGTCAGGTTAGACCTTTCTTATATTCACAAAGTTAATGTCAGATTTGATTTCTTTTTCACATGGAATATCTCGCAGGGTTTCCCACAGCTCTTTACTGCTTAGGCGACCGCATAAGCAACACACTTAACTAGCCTAGACATGTTCAGTCGGGGATTTTTTTTTTATGTAATTTAGGATGAGGCAGAGCAAGCTAGTGTACAAGCAGAGACGACAGGGGCAGAAGAACACAGAGAAGAACAGGTGTCGTTAACGGTTCCTGAAACAGCCGGTGAAGTTCAGTTAAGGATGGTAGATAGTCCAAGTTTGGGATTCTTCAGTATGAAAACTGGTTCCGAAAGAACCCATTTGAATTAAGGTTCCTGGAGGATCTTTAGGCTGATTTTGTGTATCAATTCGATGATCATGTATCCAATAGTGATTTAAGCACTTTTTTTGATAAGCTTTCCATTCATTTCAGTGAGATCATATAATATAAATTAAGTGTGAAAATTGCACCTTTAGTCACTGTGAGCGACCAAAATGTATTACTTAAAAAGCTTTAAATGTGATGCATGCCTCCGAATCGTGTGATAGCGGCTTCTGGTGGTTGAATGTCATCGCTCTTATTTTATATGAAAAAAAAACACAACTTGACAGTATTTCTACTTCACTGTCTGCTCATTCTAACAAAACCATAATGCCGTTGTTTTCTTCATATAGAGGATAATCATGGCGAGGAAGCAGGAAGGAGAGTAGAGGAGACTAGAGCTGGAGAAGGAACAGGTTTGATATTTCTAAATAGACACTTTTCTTTTTCGAAGAGGGGGAAATGTAGCTAATCCTACCAAGGGGGGGGTTTAACAGATTTTATGTTTTTGTGGTAGAAAAAAGAAGAGAGGAGGAGGCAGAAGCAGAGGAGCCTAGAGCTGGAGAAGGAACAGGTTTGATAATTCTAAATAGACACTTTTCTTTTTCGAAGAGGGGAAATGTATCTTACCAAGTGGGGTTTTAACATAGATTTTATGTTTTTGTGGTAGAAAAAAGAAGAGAGGAGGAGGCAGAAGCAGAGGAGCCTAGAGCTGGAGAAGGAACAGGTTTGATAATTCTAAATAGACACTTTTCTTTTTCGAAGAGGGGAAATGTATCTTACCAAGTGGGGTTTTAACATAGATTTTATGTTTTTGTGGTAGAAAAAAGAAGAGAGGAGGAGGCAGAAGCAGGGCGAGATAGTGTCGATGATTCTGACCAAAATAACCAGGGAGATAATGAGCAAGATATCCCTGAATGCTGGACATCTACCAAGTTCAGGGAGAAAAAAAAGTATTATCCATGGCTAATATGTCAAAGCAAAAAACTTGGCTGCCTAACCTGCCAGAAAATGAAAGTGGTTGGGCCAAGTACAGGTGGGAGCAGCCAGTTGCATATTGCTGAGGAGTGGTCCAACGTTAAGGTTACAGCCTATGGTACAAACCGAGCAGCACAGCTGCAGTCTCTTCGTGAGAAAATACACAAGCATAAAATGTCAGACTATCACCAAGCAGCTGAGAAAACCATGGAAAAAGCAAAAGAAAAGACATTGGAAACATTGACTTCTGAAATGCAAAGGGATCACTTCTTAACTACTGATAGGATATTTCGTACAGTTTACAAGATTGTGAAATCTGGAAGGCCTTTCACAGATCTACCGTCCGATATTGATCTGCAAGTCTTGAATGGACTAGACATGGGAAGAACTTTACATTCAGACTATTCCTGTGCAACAATCAGCCAACACATAGCAAATGAAATGCGAAAGAGAGTAGTTGGAAAGGTCCTTCAAAGTGGAACAAAACTTTCTGTTATGATAGATGAAGCTACAACTGACAGTAAAAAATCAGTATTGATCATTTATATTAGAGCGAGCTTAGGGATGAGTGAAGAGCCCCTAACATTCTTCTTGGATCTAGTTGAGCTGTCTGCTACCAATGCAGGTGAAATCTATCAAGCTCTAATGAAAAAGCTGTCACATCATGGCTTCTCTGAAGCTATTCTGAGTGAACGCTTTGTTTGCTTTGCATCAGATGGAGCTTCTGTAATGCTTGGAAGTAAAGCAGGTGTTGCAACCAAAATCGTAGAAAAGTTTCCAAACGTAATGGTGTGGCACTGCATGAACCACCGTCTTGAGCTGAGTGTTGGAGATGCTGTTGAAGAAACTGTAGGGATGAATGACTTCCAGTTTTTCTTTGACAAAGTGTACAGTCTCTATCATGCATCGGCCAAAAACCGCCGTGAGCTCACTGAATGTTGTGAGGAACTTGCTTTACAGTGTCTGAACATAGGGAGAATTCTCAGCACTAGATGGGTGGCATCCAGTTACAGGACCATTAAAGCTGTATGGCAGCAGTACCCTGCAATCCACAATCACTTTTCCAATGCCTCAGTTGATCCTAAAAGAAGTTCAACAGAGAAATGCATGTTCAGTGGTTTAATAGATCGCCTTTCTAATGTCACCTTTGTGCACAATCTTGGAATCATGTATGATGCTTTAGAAGAGTTGTCTGAATTCTCTCTCTCTCTTCAAGACAGAAACATGACGCTCCCCAAGGCTGTAGCAATACTCAGTCGGCAGGTCCGTGTGTTGAAGTCCATGGCAGAGCAGCCTGGACCAGCGGCAGAAGTGGCTCAGACTGCAATCGGTTTGAAGCTATTCAAAGGGGTGCCACTAACAAATAATTTAAGACACAGCAGAGAAATAAACCACCAACATTTTTTTCATGCTTTGGCTGCTAAAATTGAGACAAGAATGGGATCACTGCCTGGAAAACAGAGAAGCAAAGAAGAGTACCAGAGCTTTCTTGACAATGTCAAAGTGCTGCAGCCATCAAACTGGCCAGATGTGTGTGGTGTTCGTTATGCCGAAAAGGAAATACAGGAACTCTGCTCCTTTTTCAAGCTTGATGATGGCAGACAAATTCAGAGAGGAATGAGGGAATATGTGGTGAAACTCAAAACTGTTGATGAAATGACACCACAAGCACCAGAAGAGCTAAAACCCCTCCTTCAAGCAGTGAACACACTGGTCATCTCCACAGCTGAGTGTGAGCGTGGGTTCAGTCAGATGAACATTTTAACCACAACTAGAAGCACGCTAGAGGTAAAAAGTATGTCAGCCTTGCTTTTCATCAAGTGTGTTGGCCCTCCACTACAAATGTTCAAACCAGAAGTTTATGTCAAGTCTTGGCTTCAAAGTCATAGCTTGGCTAATGATCTGAGAGCAAGAGCCCGGAAAGTTGTCATTAAAAAACATGATTATGAAACTCTTTGGAAGATCCTATGAGATACTACAGTATAGGGGAGAATTGGGTTGGTAGCCATTGAATAAAACTGTTTATTTGTATTTGTATATCATATTATATGTATTATTTTCAGATTTTGTAAATAGTATATTTGTTTAATCCATGTTCTTGCACTTGAATTAAAATGGACTTGACTAGAGAGGATTCATGTTCAATGTTTTGTGAGGTTTTGTTTCAACATTTAATGGATGAATTCCCAGTAGATTTATAGGTATTGTGAGTTTGAAGTTGAAGTTGCACTTGCACCCAGTGGGAAAATGTGTCCTCTGCATTTACCCTAACTATGTAGGAGCAGTGCCATGGGACCAACTCTAATTCTGAGGTGCCTTGGTCAAGATCAATGACAGGAGTATCTGACACGTAATATATCCATAGCATGCAAGTTGTTTTACAGTAATAGAATATAATAATTATCTTTGTGCTTAAACACTAATCAAAAGGGTACAACGTTGGTCTCCCACCAAATGCGCTGTCATCAGATCAAATTAAGGGCCCTTAAGGCAGTCAGCACCAAACATATATCCAGTCTACTCAACTACCCTGAATTGCAGGTTAGTTTTTGTTTTTAATCTCCGGGGGGGGGGGGGCATCCAGATCCACCATCCCCCCTGGCTTTTTTTTTACAACTTGACCACTGCAGACAGACATTTTGCTTTGATATCGTGGATTGTCAAGAATGTGATGTTTTATTAACTTGTCTTAATGTGGACCCAAGGAAGGATTATTACAGCAATTTTAGGGATCCTTAATGAAAAATAAAGTCTAAGAAACAGACAGAAAAGGAGACGGCAGCAAGTGCTGGGGGAAACAGCAGCAAGAGATAAGAGATAACCGCCTGATAACAGAGAGAATAACAGTGCTCATCTTTTTCCCTCTATCATGTGATAACTGCTCCCCTCAGAACTTTTTTTTTTTAAGGAGCAAACTGTTTCACTCAGAATTAAAACTGTTAATTGATAACATCTGCTGACTACTAGCATTACCTTGACTATTAGAGGAAGAAGCCAAACATGCTTTTGACTGTAAGGAGTTTTTTTGTGGTGCAGCACTGTTCGCATGTTAATTACATTGCATTGTATTACATTACGTTTCATTTAGGTGACACGTTCATCCAAAGTGACTTACCAAGTGCAATCAACCATGAAGATACAAACTCTGGACATTGGATATGAGATGCACAGGGACACATATATGTGGGCATAGTTGACAGGAAAGAGGAGGCATAGGTAAATGGAGCACAGGACAGACCTATAAACAAAAAAACGCTCACTGGTATTGCGTTTGTATAATTTGAGGTAGGAGTAGCTGAAAATAATCCAGCGTTTATTAATAAAATGATACGATAAGTCTGCAAAAGTACTCGGCTGAGGTCCCTTCCTATTTCACTGATACACAGTCCACATTAAAGTAGTTCACTGTCTCACTTCTCTTAACTTCCATCGTTGAGTCCCTCACTTGCGTCTTTTCCTTGCGAGAAGAGAGAGGAAGCAGGGAAATTAGTTTTAAGAGCAATGAGACGTAATTCCCTCGGAGGGTCACGTGAAGAGACGTCCGTTTGTAATGACGCCGCTACAGATGATAACATTATTTTTGTCCACTTTGTTGTTCAGATGTATCACGTATTTTTAACTAAATGATACATTAATTGAAACAAAACACTGTATAAACTGAAGAGTGACTCTCGTGAGTTTAATCTGTTATTTTCACTCCACTGGTAAACTGCTCTCATTTTAAGAAGCATCAGATCAGTGCATGCGTTGCATTGTCCAATCAGTGAGCAATACACAGTAAGGGGGCGGGGTGAGTGGCTGAGGATTTCACCGGAGGATGATCTGGTGCTTCCTCGATTATTGCTCCTCCGTTATCGCTCCTCTATCCTCGGTCCTCCGGCACAAATAAGCGCCATGGAACAGTCCTCAAGATGACGCATAAAAACTTCCGGTGAGACAGAGGGCCGAGGAGAGAGGAAATTAAAAATAAGTAACTTGAAATCGACCCTCTGTCTCTCCGATTCACAGGAAGAAGTCTACACCACATTTTATTATCTCTGTAGATTGAATAAAGTCTTCTCCCATTGGTTGGCGGGGAGGGGCCAGTTTCTATTCGCCCCTTTGTCGGCACAAAGGTGTGACCACGCCTGTTAGCGCTTGCTGCTCCATTCAGATCTTCGGTCCCCCTCTAGTGGCATAGCCAAATAACATTCTTTCAAAACATATTATATGGCCAAACAAATTACCCAATAAAACAGTTGATATATTGATTATGCTCCCACTGGCAGATTAAGAAGACCTGAGGCCTGTACTACAAAGCAGGATTTGGGGATAGCGAGGTAACTTCAGGGTTAACTCTAGGTTTTTTGTCATACGACGCTGGTTCACTTGTTACCGGGGTTAATCGCTTTGGTTACTTATGCTGAACACCTAACCTGCTCCGGAGCTTTGTTATGTTCGCGATAAGAGATCAACTCGAGTGAAAACACTGTCTGCTGACCAATCAGAGCTCACCTTCTGCTGACCAAAAAGAGCTCTCTTTAATATTCCTTATGCAGGAAAGACGGCTGTCAAAAAAATCGCTGACTGTGTGAACATTGAAATTAATAGAATATCACTGCTCCTCTTCAGAACAATCTGACTACTATTACATTTGTGCTAAGCAATTCTAATTAAATATCAGCCACAACAAAAGTAACCGGAGCAAAATAATAGTAGTACAGGCCTCTGGTAACCAAAAAACGTCAAACTAAACTCTATATCACGGCTAGAAAATATTTTGTATTGTGTCTGCGTACGATCACTATCACCTACAGTACCTGCATAATTGCAAAAATGCAATTATCGAAAGTAATAAGTCAATGTGGAAATGCCTCAAACCTGTTTTTTTTCAAATGGCCTGCAGGGGCGACTCAACTTGTAGCAAAAATACATCGTCCAGTTATTATTAACAGTTGAGATACAGTAATCTTCATAAAATTAGCACTACATTACAAACCAATTGGTAGCTTGGTGCAGTGATGATATGTGTAGGCTGACCTTGAAGTAAGCCTAGCAAGGGCTCCCTCAGCAAAAAGCAATGGGCATTTCTTATTCGATTTCAGAATATGCAGACAATAAGCTCTGCGGCAAACAAACATTTATGATACTTAACAGCTTTAATTCAACAGGATACACTCTCCTCATATGAATACCACTTTATGATTATTGATGAGTAAATTCAAATGCCAGGCCAAGCTAACGCTAGGCTATAAACAAACTACATCACACTTACATACTCTGCATCACCAATGCTAGTGAAAGGTGGCTAGCGTTGATGTTTAGCAGTCTCGTTTGGTCACTTGTTTGTAACCAGGGTTTTTATTACACATTGTAACTTCGCACATAAAACTCTCATATTTCAGGCTTCTAACTGCAAACAAGTTCTCATTTCCATTGACACTGACTCAAGGGAACTGGAAGTGGTAAAATGCTTACTCATTTCCGGGTTGTAGGAGTAATTCCTGCACCAGTCTAAATTACAACTTCAGAGATTTTTCCTTTAAATGCAGCTGGGGCATTAGAATTTCTCAGGGGTCATTAGTGTCCATTACCCAGGATTCCCAGCACTAATCAGCACCTGTTCTTCTCCTCCAACACTGGCCGCAGCACTGTGACCTGTCAGTGTGTGCCAGGGCCCGGGACGTGATGAACCCTGACAAGTGCTAAAGAGGATAAATGCTGCCTGGGCTCACTGCTGTCATTATGAGGCATGGCATGTAGTCGCGATGCCTCCTCACTCTGCTCCTGCAGCAGTGCTCATCCCTGTGCCTCGCTTCACTTCTCAAAAGAAATAAGTCTATTCAGTGTTCTGAATCACACCAGGTCTTCATTTGTTTCCTCTGCAAGGATGTACAGTTCTGCTTCACGGGCCAAATAGAGGGGGGTCTTCTGTTCTAATGAGAATATGCTTTGAGATGAGTTAAATACTGTTCCAGTGGAAGCAGCTAATCCCTTCTTTTCAGAGCTAATTAATTTGGAATTTGTCTCACAATATCACCTGAACTTGGGAGAGAAAAGGAGTACACTTTCAAAGTAACTAAACTTTTTAAGCCACTGCAGAAAAACTGTAGAATAACTTCAGGACACACACAACACAAACTTGAACAAATAATAATTAGCATATTCATGCTCCAATATGTTATCTAAGCCCTATATACAAGATGCACTTGTAGCCTATGTACTTTATCCATAAATATATGATCATGTTCTCATTATTCTTCATTACATCAGTGGATTCTGAAAGGACATTGTATAGAGCAGTGAGCAGCTTTCCTGTATTGCAGAGCTACTTACGTTTATCCTATTCACGTATGCAAGATTAATTCTAATGAGTGTTCAATTTGGCACAAAATTCAAATGAGAGTTTCAGGCTTTCCACAGAAAAGAATAATAAAGTCTGCCAACTGAAGAGTAAGTACTTTAACATTTAACAAAATAAGACATCCTATTCTTCAAAGTGATCATTTTAAAGCTTTAAGTTCAATATTACTTTTTCTATCACACATAATAAAACCACTTTGTGATTTGTGAAGCGTAATGATCAGGACTAAAAAGCTAACGTTATGCTTTAAACAAATGACATCACAGTTGCATGGCAGCTAATCACCACCTCTACGCTAAAGGCTAACTCGTGTCTGAATGATGACGTATAGAGGTTTCATTTTTTTCACTTGTTAGCATCAGCTGTTTTCAATGACACATAGGAGCTTTGGACATTCGCTGGTGGAGTATTTACTGACATATTTTAAGTTGCAGAACAAAAAGCTCTAGCTCTAGTCCAACCACAAACTTTCATAAAAACCATTGATTTTGAGATGAGGGACCGAGAAGTGGTAAAATTATTTTCTGAGTTTTAGGACTCTATTATCCACAAACGGATATAAGCCACTGCCCAGGTAGGATGTCTTTATCTTGGACATGACAGTCATAATGCATGGCCAGTTGCAGAAGCAAACTGTGACTTTACGGTTTATGCAGAAAATCCAAGGTCTAGCCCTTGCAGCTGTAGGCATAAAACATAGAGTTTGAAACCTTACTTTCATGCATTGTGCAGTGCCTTTGTAGCCACCATCATTTCGCCATTGTACACTTATGCCTGGGATGATAAAATGCTTTGAAAGGTTCTTCGATGGTGTCCAGAAATGGCTTCAGTTGGAACACACGGTCATGAACTGGTGTCCCATTCTTTCATTGTCAACATCCTTGTCAGGACTGCTTTTGTGGATGTTCAAGGATATCCCCCTGTCCTGTGGCATGACATTTGCTTGAAAATGGCACACTGAAAATGCTGTTCTTTTTCTGTTAATCCTGAATGTCACCCAGTTTGTCAAGTGCAAAATAAAAGGTCAGTCCCACAGAATTCCTGGATGTTGATATCAGACCATGGATTTTTTTGTTGCCTTTTGCAATTTTTTTATCAGCTTGTTCATTTGTATTGTTTCTCAGGGTTTGAACTGCACACTGACGAAAAACAGCCTAAAAGGTCCAGTGGAGAATATGATCTCAGAGGGTCTCGCCGGGAGGAACTGTTTTTCCACTGGACATGCATCAGGTTCCGAAGGTTTGAAATATAAGATTATATGTAGCAGAAGTGTTTTTATGTTCCACATCTCTTACAAGACATAGGGTCAATGGCAGAGATTGCTTCTTGCATCCAACTTCCTGTAAGTATTTCACACCTTTGGTTTTACTGGTGGAAGAAAATGTGTAAAACAATCTCTCTGCTGAAATGACCACCAAATGTACCATCTAAGAATGTCAGATACTTTACAGCGAAATATCACACATCATAACACAATCATTTTTCCCGGGTCGCCGAGGATGCTGGCGTTGTTTGTTTGCCGCTCCCCCGCCCCAAATATTGTTCTTTAGTCCAGATCAGAACCTCTCCTGTCTGGCTCTCTACTTTTGAAACGTCAGTCATCAGCAAAAATAGCAGCATCTCTATATCGAATCGACACAGATCTTTGTGTTGTCATCTCCTACCTGCTGGCTCTTTCCTGCTCACCGGTCCCTAGCCCGCTAGCTAGCTAGCATTATCGGACCTAGCAGGCTGCTACCTAGATTCCCCTCGCCTCCCTGAAGTCTGCTGAGCTAACAATTCTGTCTCCACCCCAACTCCACCCTAACTCCACCCTAACTCCGCGGCTGGTGTGGGTCTTCCCATCCCGCTGCTATCAGCCAGCTTCCCCGCTGACATCGTCTCTCCCTGCCGCCTTCAGCCGGTGGCTATCAAGCTAGCTAACAAGCTAGTAGGCTGGTCACCCGGCTCCCACTCTGCACCAGGCTGTCAGCCCCTCCTACGATTCTCCTCCGGAAACCACTGGAATCATTCTCCTGATATGTTATGGATTATCACTCTCATTTTATCTGGACTCACACCGCTCCTTCTTCCACGGTCATCCGGCTCCTGGTCTCTGCTGCCCGGGTCCGCAGCATTAGCTAGCTCCGTGCTAGCGCCACTTCACGGGATCATGCCGCCGCTCTACTCCCTGTCAGATCTCCACTCCTTTAATAACCGCCTGCCTCCGGACTGCATGGACATCCTCGCAGATAATGAAATACTCCGCAAACGCCGTCCTCCACACAGAGGCTCTGGCCGTAAGTTTTTATTTCATTCCACGTCTCCACACTCCATCCGGTCCGTTCGGTCCTGTCACACGCCCACACTACGCCATCACAACAAAAAACACGTGAATCTGACCAATTACCTTCCACTCCCCCAGTCCACACAACCCCCCCCAATGCAACGTCACCTCAGAGCAGCCCTGCTCAACACACGCTCGATCCACAATAAAAGCCACATTCTGAATGAATTCATTAAAGACAATAACCTGGACTTTCTGTATCTGACCAAAACATGGCAAAAACCCCTGGACTATTTTTCTTTAAATCAAATCACCCCAGCAGGATTCACATACATTGACAAACCTCGCCCACAAGGGTGGGGTGGTGGTATAGCTGCTATTATCAGAAAGGAAATAAAAGCTACCATAATCCCCATCCCTGATGCTTCTTCATTTGAACACCTGATCTTTAAACTCTCTGGTCCCACTCCCCTGGTCACAGCCATCATCTACTGTCCCCCGAAGCCAAACCCCTCCTTTCTCTCCGACCTCTCTGACATTCTCACTCAGTTTTCTGCCATAACCCCATCTGTTCTCCTCTTAGGTGATTTTAACATTCATATTGACGACCCGACCTGCAAATATGCCTCTGAATTTAAGGAAACCCTTCACTGCTGCAACTTCTCTCAACACATCAACTTCCCAACACACAGCCGTGGTCACATCCTGGACTTGGTCTGCTCCACTGGTCTCACCATCCATCATCTGTCCAGCCTAAATCTCCACGTCTCTGATCACCTGGCCATCATCATGGACATCAACATCCCCATCCCCGCCCAAAAGCAAAAACGCACAATAACCTACAGAAACCTCAAATCCATCTCACCTTCAACAATCACTGCCTCCATTACCTGCAAGATGTCTTTCTCCTCCCCCCACTTTCTGAAAACCGATCTGAACTTGTGGACTATTATAACAGCACCCTCTCCTTCTGTCTCAATGAACTGGCCCCCACAAAAACAAAAAATGTCTCTTTCATACACTCCGCCCCCTGGTATACCCCCGAACTCCGCCAAATGAAATCAAGGAAACGTCAACTTGAACGCCAACACAAGAAAACCACACTAACAGTCCATCTTCAAATCTACAAAGACTATCTCCAGCAGTACAGTAACGCACTCAAAGCAGCCCGGTCTAATTACAACTCACAACTCATTCAGTCTGGCTCCAGCAACCCCAAGCGTCTCTTCTCCACCATCAGCAAACTTCTCAAACCCTGTGACAACGCCACCTCGTCCTTCACCACCGAACAGTGCAACTCCTTCCTTTAGTTTTTCCAAACCAAAATCAGCAACATTTACAGCAATCTGACACCCTCATCAGCACCACCCACCTCCCCTCCTGGCTCCCCCCCCTTCACCTCACAGCCCCTGTCCCACTTCTCCCCTGTGACCCCCATGCAATTGTCCCACTTCATGACAGGAATTAACTCCACCTGCACACTTGACCCAATGCCCTCCAAATGTGTTAAAGAGAGCCTCCCTGCCATCTCCCAGCCACCATCATTAACTCCTCCCTCAGATCTGGATCAGTTCCCCACTCTCTCAAACTGGACCCAGTGTTTCCCCTATATGTTTTCAGCAGCGGCGCTGCGCCGCTGCTGAAATATGCGCGCCGCTGCTAGGGGGCGCAAGCCCCCAAGCAGATAAAAAAAAAAAAAAAAAAAATTTTTTTTAAATTAAAATAATTATAAGTGCTGCCCCCTAGCGCTCGCGGCAACTTCGAGCCACCGATACGCGGGAAAGCTGTCATTTTCAGAGCTGAAGGAAAACTGCCTGACAAGACAGACAACAGCAAGTTGAAGCAGACATAACTTTATTTGGACACAATCACCTCAAGAAGAAGGTCATAACGCCATAAATGTAAGTTATTATAATTTAAAATGTTGTTACATTTAGATTAAGTAAATTAATACTTTGATAAAAGCCTACAGTTAAGAATGAATTACATCTAGCTAACTTAGTTAGTTTGTAAGGGATAACGTGCAGCGACGCGGTCATTATGGGGAAAAGAACACCCGACAGGCTGATCAGGATCCCGACGCGAAGCGGAGGGATCTAGATCTGCATGAAGGGTGGCAGAACCCAAGATATTCAAGTCACTGGGGCAGTGGAACGAAGTGGAGACATTTGGCACATTCATTACTAGGTGCCATGCTCTTTTGACACCTGATATTAAACTAAAAAATTGCCTGATGAAAGTGATGTAAATGAACAACAAAAATAAAATAAGTTACATATGTGTTATTGGCTATGGTAGTTTATTGGTATGTTCAATTATTTGATTATTAAAATGTAAAACGATCTTTTTCATATGGGTGTTTAGAGTTAGATCTAGTCTCTAGTCATTGTGTGCTCAAAGTGCACCAGATTGAAGCATTTTATATTAAAATGTAAAAACAAATCTTCCCGGGGGGGCATACCCCCGGACCCCCCTAGAGGATGTGATGTCCAACCACCAATTATGTTCATACAATACTGAATACATTTGAAGCCTTTAATGATGTATGTGTCTTTCTTGTGCTGGCAGACAAATAGAAACATAATGGCGGGAAGCACTTCGCACGCGCACACACTTAAAATGTCCACGCGCGCCGCGCTCACATTTTGCTGGGCCCGCGTGCCTTAGCACCGCTGCTATGACTCCATCCTAGGGGAAACACTGGGACCATTCTCAAAAGACCTGGACTCACACCTGACATCATGTCCAACTTCCGGCCCATCTCAAATCTCCCCTTTCTGTCAAAAATACTTGAACGTGTCATTGCCTCACAACTAAAATCCCACCTCAGCTCCAATGACCTCTTTGAGCCATTTCAATCCGGTTTCCGATCAAAACACAGCACTGAATCAGCTCTTCTCAAAATCACAAACGACTTCCTCCTCTCCTCTGACTCCGGCAACCTGAACATCCTCATCCTCCTCGACCTCACCACAGCATTCGACACCATCAACCACACCATCCTGCTGTCCCTCCTCGAATGATCAATCAACATCACCGACACTGCACTCTCCTGGCTGAAATCCTACGTCACTGACACTGTCAGTTTATCAACATCAACAATTGCACCTCCTCCACTGCTCCTCTGTCCCAAGGCGTCCCCCAGGGTTCGGTGCTTGGCCCCCTCCTCTTCATCCTTTACATGCTCCCCCTTGGCAAAATAATTCGTGGCCACAACCTTCAATTTCACTGCTACGCCGATGACATCCAACTTTATATCTCAACAACAACCATCACCCCCACAACACACTCCACTCTCACCAACTGTCTCTCAGAAATAAAAGCATGGATGCAAACAAACTATCTCCAACGGAACAGTGCCAAATCAGACATCATCATCATCGGCCCCCCATCCCGTATCAAAGACATCCAGAATTTCAACTTCACCATTGACAGCCACACTCTATCTCCCCCCCTCACATCCGCAACCTCGGAGTCATTTTCGACAGTCAGCTCAAATTCAACCACCACATAAATCACATCACCAGGACCGCCTTTTTCCACCTCAAAAACATTGCCCTTCTCCGCCCATCACTCTCCTCCTCTGCTGCTGAAACCCTGATTCATGCATTCATCACTTCATGACTCGACTACTGCAATAGCATCCTCTATGGCATACCATCCAACCTCCTCAATAAACTCCAACATATCCAGAACTCTGCTGCCCGCCTCCTCACCCACACCCGCTCCCGAGACCACATCACTCCCATCCTCCAGAACCTCCACTGGCTCCCCGTCCGTCAAAGAATCCACTTCAAAGTCCTCCTCATTACTTACAAAGCTCTCAACGACCAGGCCCCCCCCTACCTCACAGACCTGCTGCACCACCACACCCCTTCCCGCTGCCTCCGCTCATCAGAAGCCAACCTCCTATCCATCCCCACCCGCACCAATCACCGGACCTGGGGGGACAGAGCTTTCTCCGTCGCTGCCCCCTCCCTCTGGAACTCACTCCCACAACCCATCAGAGACTGCACCGACCTCACCACCTTAAAAAAACTCACAAAAACTCACCTCTTCAATCTGGCTTTTAATGTGTGATTGTTTTTGTATTATTTGACTTTAACTTTAACTCTTTATTTATTTGTTGTTCCTTTCTCCTCTTTTCTTTTCTCTTCACTATTATCTGTAAAGCGTCTTTGAGCACCTGTAAAAGCGCTAACAAATTAAATCTATTATTATTATTATTTATTATAAATTTGCCTCAGGTTGATTTGCAATATGCACAGCATACACAACCCTCGTTTCTCAATCCAGCCTAGCAAAAGGGAACAACAACAACAAAACAATTATCTACTCAATTTCTACTTGAAAACATTAGGGCACCCAACTAAACTGGAATAACCCACAAGTGAATCAAAATGTAAAAGAAAAACAACACATAATGCACTATTACATATGAAAAACCTTATTCAGAAAAGTTAATTCAAGGTTAAACAATATGCTCTTTGTAGAACAGTTAAGCAGCTGTATATTCAACACATTACATTATTGTTTATAATGAGGAAAACACAAGAAACTGTCACACAAAATGTCAAACTGTTCCTTAAAAGACACACTCCTGTAGACGTTGTCTTTTTTGACAAGTGATCAAACCGAGGTGTTGCACAAAAGAGACGTGTCAGGCAGAACAAAGATAATTGTTTTGACAGTGGATGTCCTCACTGTGATGCAGAGCTTCTTCACTACACCAGCATACAAATCTGTATACTCAAACATTTCACTGTTGCTGCTGGTTTGTAGTTTGATTGCAAGTGTTCTTCTTATACTTCTTCAAAAGCAGTATGAGCATCATAATATGAAGCACATTGCATCAACTTTCAATAGTGAGGTGAAGGAATGAGTCACCATGAACACCATGAACCCGCTTCAAGACAATGGTACTGGCCTACCGAGCTGTCAGTGGATCAGCCCCCTTCTACATTTTTACATTTTGGTTGTTGGATTTTTGTTTGTTGATTGATTGATTGATTGATTGATAGATAGATGGGTAAAAAAAAGCACCATGCAAGCATCTGGGCCATGATTAAAAACATGAAATCAGATTAAAAAATCCTTTGACACTTGAATGTGTAAACAGACCTTTGAAATTGCATTTGTGTTCAGTGGGTAGGTTATGTGATTCTCTCGACTTGACAGCATTTGCAAATGTCGCATTGACACTTTTTGGTTATGGATGCAGTCAGACGCCTGTCAGCATGTGCTATATCCTTCAGTAAATGGGTTAATGTGAGTGTTTCTGATGTGTGCTTAATTTGTGGTTAGGGGAAGATGGAGAAATGTTTCTCATGTATTTTTTTGCAACTGGTTCACAATTAATCCTCATGAAAACTGTCTTCAACAAGCTGAATTCGTCTAACTTAAATGATTGATATCGGTTATTACCTTTGTTACCATTTTAAACCCTCCCACATAGACAATACTTGATACACTGAAACAACTGAAAGGTTGACTTTAATTACATGTATTACAGTGACGTGTGGTGAGGTTCATGGTTGGTGAGGCACTGAGTCAGATTTACAAATATTATATTTTGACCTTAATCAAAATATTCGGTTATTTTCAAAAGCTTTTTTAGTCTGATGCTTCAATTCATTTTAAACAGACCGTTCAACAAAAGGATACCCAAAATCTAAATATTGGATTGTTCTTTCTTAGTAAGATCTCATTTTCATTACAATTGTGGTCTTACCTTGACTTGAAGATTAAGTCCATGCTCTCCTTCTGGACAACAATCTCTATTAGTTTGTTGTAAAAGTCCTGCTTATCTTCCTGTAATTTCAAAAGTCTAGTTTGTTGTTTGCGTCTCGTCCGTCTCGTCTCTGCGTAGAATAACAGTAGCAACAAGAACCTGTGGGCTCACGTGCGCCCCCTTCAGTGTGGCAGAGGTTATGGCTGCCTCTCCTGCTGCTTTTTTCATTGCCGTTATATGATGAGACCAGCGAGCCTAAATATCATATATACGTTAAATAAGTTATTTAGAGACTATGGATGGCGAGGATAC
Source organism: Notothenia rossii (assembly GCF_949606895.1). Lineage (NCBI taxonomy): Eukaryota > Metazoa > Chordata > Actinopteri > Perciformes > Nototheniidae > Notothenia > Notothenia rossii. The sequence continues at coordinate 51,626,793 of NC_136906.1, forward strand.
ATTTAATAAAGGGATCTACAAACATTACATTGGTGACATACAGTGAGATGGTAACAGGCAGCGCTTCGTGCCCGCTTTCCAGCCAGCTTATGTGGGGTGACACATTCTGAGGTGAGGCAGGGCTCATCTGTGCCTCACCTCACACCACAGTAACTGGCTTGAGCGCGCTCACAAAATAAGTGCCCGCGCTAAATTAGTGCCCGTGCTCCAGCAAGTTACTGTGGGCTTACGACAGGCAGAGCTCGTCCCTGCCTCACTTCTCATCGCTACCCGTAGTTGTAGCGGAGCTCGGCAAATTAGCTGATTTTGACTTTAAAAAGCGATTGGAATCATACATATATCACACTTACATCATAGATCAGTGGAGACATTTTATTATTATTACTATTTAGTTTTTCCTTAGTTGTTTTTCCGTTACATTGGAGTATGACAGGTTAGGCTCTGCCTCCCCTGACTGCACGTCACTGATGTATTATGTTAACACATGTGTCATGGCTTGGCTCTCAGCCACAACAAATGCGCGACAGAAACGAGGGCGTGAATAGAAAAAGAGAGTTTATTCACTGCTGCTGAAGGACACAAACAGGCGAAACAAACGACGAAACAAGAAGTCAGCCGAGGCATGTACGACGAAGCTGGTTCAACCTAACCTGGATATGTTTGAGTTAGCCGGTTGGCCTAATCCAAAATATACGCGCTCTCGCTAAACGGTACTACGACGCGGGTTATCAAGTGGATAGCTCAAGGCAGCAGTGTCCTATCTAGTTAGGTGCGCGTTCACATGAAAGGGGTGGTAATTGGAGCATTCGACCAATCACAAACATAGAGAAGCGTACTGACAGCGCAGCATCATACTTTCTGAATGAAAAGTCAACTATAATATTAGACAAATATGAAGAAGTTAAACTTTAAACATCCATGACTTAAACACTGTATCCAGGATAAAAGCCACATAGTTGCACCTGCAAGGTGAATACAGCTGGTAAAAGAAAAAGTGTTTGAATGTGTACATTAACAGGTTTATGATATCACTGCCCCGTCTAAGACACGATTGGATCTCACTTTAATTACATTTGTCTCGAGTGTTTCGTCAACTTAATGTGTTGCTTAAAATAATACTTCTGCATACAGTATGTGACACTGTTAGTGTTGCACGGCCAGATACGGCTCAGCTGACTCAGATAAGGAAATATATGATACAGATGTGATATGCCGCGGACTGTACTTAATGTTACCCTTATCCGGTTACTTATGTTGTGGCAGATATTTAAGTGAGCTTTCTTAACGCTAATGTTATAATAGTCAGATTGCTCTGAAGATGGGAGGTGATATTCTATTAATGTTCACGTTCACACATTCTGTGATTTTTGCCGGCCGTCTTTCCTGCAATGGCAGCTTATCTGTATTTTCTTTCTCCTGTAACATTACTTGATCGCTTTAAGATCTGCACACTGAGCTCTGATTATCAATACTCATATTGCCCGAGGCTCGGGCCGAGGAGGTGGAGTTGCAGCAATCTTTGACTCAAGTTTACTTATCAATACTAAACAAAAATTAAATTATACCTCCTTTGAAAGCCTCATTTTCAGTCTTACGCATCCGACCTGGAAAACTTTGCAGCCAATCTTATTTGTTACAGTGTACCGTGCACCAGGTCCTTATTCAGAATTCTTATCAGAATTCTCTGAGTTTTTATCAACTTTGGTACTTAAAACAGATAAAGTAATTATCGTAGGTGACTTTAATATTCATGTTGACGATGATAAAAATAGCCTTACTGTTGCATTTAACTCTATATTAGATTCTGTTGGTTTCTGTCAGAGTGTAAATAAACCAACACACTGCTATAATCACACTCTTGACCTTGTTCTGACTTATGGTATTGAAATTGAGCAACTATTAGTCGAACCGCATAATCCTGCTTTATCCGACCATTTCTTAGTAACTTTTGAAGTACTGTTACTAGACTACAAAGCATTAGCCAAAAGCTGTTAGTCTGTTAGTGCTATAGCCAAATTTAAGGAAGAGATTCCGCCAATATTTAACTCGATAGCATGTCTGCATGTAGGGGAGGAAACGTATTCAAAATGTACACCACCCCAAATTGATCATGTTGTTGATAGTGCTACAGATGCGCTGCGAATAAAATTAGACTCTGTTGCTCCTTTGAAAAAGAAGAAAATAAAATAACATAGATTAGCTCCATGGCATAATGCCGAAACCCGCAAAATAAAGCAAAAGTCGAGACAACTTGAGAGGATATGGCGTTCCACTAAACTTGAAGAATCTCGTTTAATTTGGCATATTACTCTCAATGAATATAAGAAAGCACTGCGTAAAGCGAGAGCAGCCTACTACTCTTCATTAATAGATGAGAATAAGAATAATGCAAGATTTCTTTTCAGCACTGTAGCCAGGCTGACAGAGAGCCACAGCTCGACTGAGCCTTCTATTCCCATAGCACTCAGTAATAATGATTTTATGTGCTTTTTTAACGATAAAATTGTTACTCTTAGAAACAAAATCAATGAGCTCTTGCCTTTGACCAGTATAGTGTTATCAACAGCTCCCGGAAACGTAAGTTCTAATATTACACTAGATAGTAAACTAGAATGCTTTTCAGCCATAAACCTTGAACAATTAAATTCAATGATTCTCTCTTCTAAACCATCAACGTGTATCTTAGACCCGATTCCAACTAAGCTGTTAAAATAAGTTTTTCCATTAATTAGCACTTCTTTATTAAATATTATGAATATGTCTTTATTATCAGGCTGTGTTCCACAATCATTCAAAGTAGCAGTGATAAAACCGCTTCTTAAAAAGCACAACCTCGATCCAGAGGTTTTAGCCAACTATAGACCTATTTCTAATCTTCCGTTCCTCTCAAAGATTCTTGAGAAAGCAGTCGCAAAACAGTTGTGTGATTACTTAAAAAACTATGATTTATTTGAAGATTTTCAGTCTGGCTTTAGAACACAACATAGCACAGAGACAGCTCTGGTTAAAGTCACAAATTACATTCTAATAGCCTCAGACAAGGGACTTGTCTCTATTCTTGTCTTGCTCGATCTTAGTGCTGCATTTGATACTATCGACCATGATATCCTATTGCAAAGACTAGAGCACTTAGTTGGCATACAGGGAACTGCTCTAGGCTGGTTTAGGTCCTATCTATCTGAACGCTCTCAGTTTGTACGTGTCAACGATGAATCTTCCATGCAAACCAAAGTTAGCCATGGAGTGCCACAGGGCTCAGTGCTTGGACCTATTTTGTTCACACTATATATGCTTCCGTTAGGCAATATTATAAGGAATCATTCTGTAAACTTTCATTGTTATGCGGATGATACTCAACTATATTTATCAATCAAGCCTGATGAAATTAATCATCTAAATAAAATTCAAGACTGCCTCAAGGACTTAAAAACGTGGATGACCTTACATTTTTTGATGTTAAACACGACCGAAACGGAAGTTATTGTACTTGGCCCGAAGAATCTACGAAACAAATTATCTAAAGATATATTAACTATGGATGGCATTAATTTGGCCTCCAGTGAGACTGTAAGGAATCTTGGTATTATATTTGATCAGGATTTATCCTTTAACACCCACATAAAATCAATTTCAAGGACCGCCTACTTCCATCTACGTAACATTGCAAAAATCAGGCATATCTTGCCTCAAAACGATGCAGAGAAACTAGTCCATGCATTTGTTACTTCAAGGCTGGATTATTGTAACTCCTTATTATCAGGGTGTACCAAGAAGTCAGTCAAGTCGCTTCAGCTGATTCAAAATGCTGCAGCTCGTGTACTAACCAGAGTTAGGAAAAGGGACCACATTACTCCTGTTCTGGCTGCCTTACACTGGCTCCCTATAGAACACAGGATAGAATTTAAAATTCTTCTTCTCGCCTACAAAGCCCTTAATGGGCAGGCGTCATCTTACGTGAAAGAACTCATTATACCCTATTGTCCTACTAGGGCATTGCGTTCCAAGAATGCAGGGTTGTTGGTTGTTCCTAGAGTCTCTAAAAGTACAATGGGAGCCAGAGCCTTTTCTTATCAAGCTCCACTTTTGTGGAATCAGCTTCCAGTTTGTGTTCGGACGGCAGACACCCTATCCGTTTTTAAGAGTGCGCTTAAGACCTTCCTTTTTGATAAAGCTTATAGTTAGGGCTGATTAGATTCAGCCCCTAGTTTTGCTGATATAGGCTTAGTTTGTCGGGGGACATCTTACTTCTTCCTTCTCTCTGTCTATACCTGTGTACTCTCATGTTCCGATTAACCCAGCTTCCCCAAATGTCTTTCTTTTTGGTGTCTATATACGCCGGGATCCGGAGTCATGGATGATCCTGCGGTCCTGTGTCATGGATCGCGAGTCCTGGATCTTGAGTCGTGGCTGTGGTCCTGGATCATAAGTCCTGGATGGATATACTCGTGGATTCATCTTCCTATTATACACACATGCATTTCCAAACATTTGGACTACCTATGTTGCAAATGTATTATCTTTTCAATTTACACACGGCATCTATTGCATGTCTGTCCGTCCTGGGAGAGGGATCCCTCCTCTGTTGCTCTCCCTGAGGTTTCTCCCATTTTTCCCTATAAACTGTGGGTTTTCTCTGGAAGTTTTTCCTTGTACGATGTGAGGGTCTAAAGACAGAGGATGTCGTATTGTCATACTGATATTCTGTACAAACTGTGAAGTCCACTGAGACAAATGTAACATTTGTGATATTGGGCTATATAAATAAACATTGATTGATTGATTGATTGATTGATTGGTCAGCAGGCAGTGCTTTCACTGAGTTGAGCTCTTAGCCTGCAACCTAACCTGCTCCGGGGCAGGTTAGCCGCACAGCCTAAGTTACCATGGAGATCTAGCCCGCTAAAAAGAGAACCAAATTCGTAGGACGTAGGAAACCCAAAGTTTTCCCTGAAGTTAGCCGGATAGCGAAAATCCTGCTTCGTAGTATACCCCCCTGGTCGTGGCTGCTCTTCGCGTTGCGTCCTCCTGCCAGAGAGAGAGAGAGCGAGATCCGGCCCAGTCCTTTATCCGGCTAGCTCCAGCCGCCAGGTGTCCTCAATCCCCGTGAGCACAAACAGAGGAAGAGTCATTAAAGGGCCACACACACACACACACACACACCCACCACCAGAGATAGTGAGGCAGGGGTCGTCACACCCCCCCCCCCCCCTTAAAGTCGGTGTGGCACCACAAACCAACCCCATCCAAAACCAAAGCAAAAAGTAATGGAAAACAAAACCACACATATGGCACTCCCAGGGGCGGATCTAGACAAATATTCATGGGGTGGCAAGAGGGTGGCAGGAGAATTTCAGTGGTGGCATCCCCCTGGCAGAAGTATATGCTGATTTAATCGCAGTCATATCAATCAATGTTAACTTGGAAAGCCACAATATTGATATTTTAACTCAATAACATTAGGTGACATTATTGTGGCACATCAGTAAAGCCTTAAATATAAATATATAAGGTGGCACACGTAATTTTATGAATTTTAACTGAATGAGTTGGTTTAACTCTTAGACCAGCAGGGGTACCAAATATGCAGACTGCTGCAATAAGTACATTAATGAACTGTCTCATCGATGTGTGTCTGTATGAATATGATAATATTAACAATCATATTATTCCTATCAGCTGTCAATCACTGTTATGATTCACATATTCAGTGTTATTATTAAATAAACTATATTTTTTGGAGGAGTTAATGATGAACGTTCCTCAAGATGCTTGCTCACCCTCCTTCAAATTTGAAAGACCAGTAATTACTATCATAATTCAAAAGAATCAAAGGAACAGTTCAGCGCCCCACAACTTCATTGCAAACAGTTACAACCTTGACTTTACATCAGAAAGAACAAACATTAAAGAAATGACTAACTGCATCAGTTAGGGTTAAAAAAAAAACGTGTATTCAGCTAAAACATACATCGCTGCAGTTATTATCCAGTGGAATGCCCGTACCTACTGGCCTAGTTAAATCAAAGTGGTTACTTTTTTTTGGCTGGGCAGTGAAGTTTTACACACCGTCTTATTTGACTTTCTCAGGACTTGAAACCGTTTTTTGGGGGCAGACCCCCACAAAGAAGAAACATATATTTACACATGTAAGGTCATCTTCTTAAACAGTTTATTATTCTCATCGACTCATCCATGAGCAGAGCATCAAGTTGGCATGCCTATAACAGCTGAATGTGGCGATTACCATCTTGATCAGCAAAACGCCACACAAACTTATTAAGATTTAAAGCTATGGTGCGTTTTGATTCAATGCTGAGTACAGCCAAACTTGACAGGCTCTTCTTTGTCATAGTAGACCGCAAACAGTTGCGGCGCCAGAGTATTTTTGTTGGGTAATCTATGGTAGGGCTAACCCATACAGTGGTGGGGCTCAAGTCAGTATTTGCAATGTAATTACATACACGCTCCCCTTGACAGTGAAACGCCACGCGTGAGGTTTAGATTATTTTCCTGTCTCAATCCAAATTGAACTGTATGAAATAAAAAGGCACATTTGTCTTGAAGTAAATAAAAAGGGCGACCTGGAGCCAATCCCGCAATTTCCCCACAGGTGAAAGAGTTGAAAACCCAACCCCTGCAAGGGGGCCTGGGGGGATTCTCCCCCAGGAGATTTTTTGAAATACTAACATCAAATACGCATTCTGGTGCTCTCTTGAGATGAAAAATAAATAAATATTACTACACGACATATTTTAAAAAATGGTTGGTTGTTACTTTGTTCTGAAAGCTGAACCTGCTGCTCCTCACAGAGAGGAGAAGGAAGAGGCTGTGTTAATTACTTTACATTGTGGATAAGGGTGGATAGCCCCCATTGTTCTGTGTGTCAAAATGAAAGACAGCCCACACACCTATCAATCATCAAACCGTGGGGTCTTATAGTTGTACCGATGTATATAGAGATGTACTACAGCAAAAGTATTCTCCGTCGGGACTTCCTGCAACAAGACCACGCCGTTATCGTGATTCTGATTGGCCAGAAGACATTATCAAAGATGTTCTATTGAGAAGACGATCACTACGTGACAAAAGTTTTCAAAACCGTTTCTAGTCTTCGGTATTTCCAGACAAGTGGCTACTGAAATCAATCTTACTATGCTGTCTGTGCAATTTACTCCGCACGAGTTGGCAGACTTTATTTTGCTTACTTTAACATCATTTTTCATGGTGGGGCTAAGCCATTTATTGGTATGGCTGTAGCCTACCCCAGCCATACCCTGACCTCAAATACCTCATTCCTTCTGTCTACTTGTATCCGAAATGCTTCTTGTTTTGCGCTGTCCTCCCTTTCAAATGAAATACTTAGCCTGAAATGGGGAACCAACAATAGGCATAAGTGATATAACCTGGTCACCTGGATTAAACTTCTGTCGTGCCGAACGACGGTCATAAAACTTCTTCATTTTACTTTGAGACACTGACAGCTTTTCCCGTGCCATACTCAAAGCAACAACCAAACGACGTCTGAAGCCATTCACATAATCCACCAAGCTCCGTGGTGGCTCAGTGTCAACACAACCCTCTTTCAGCACTGCCAAGGGACCCTGTACAGCATGTCCGAAAACCAAAAGGTCTTTCAACAAAGAATCCTGACGTTGCTCCTCTCCCACCTCATGGTGTGTAAGTAATACCGAAAACTCAGACAAAGATGGAACCTCTACTGTGTCAGTTGACTTTCCATCTGGTAGCAAGTCATGATCCCTTTTGGCCCGAGCACGTGTGATCACACACGATGCCGTGAAGTCTGGCACCACTGTAGAGCGCTTCTGCTGGTCTGATTGAGTCAGGATCTGAGAAGCGCTCTACAGTGGTGACTAACAACACAGAGGGAACATCAGCCCAGACTCTACCACCTGCCAAATCGTTACCCAGAATGAAATGTATCCCCTCGATTGGAAAAGCTGGACGTACACCAATAGCTACCTCCCCTTTAACAAGGTCACAGTCAAGATACATCTTATGAACAGGAACAGGGAAAACCGTTAATCCCATCCCCCGACTCCGAACCGTGTCACCAGTGTGACTTTCCTCAGACAAAGGCAGAACAGAGTCAACGATAAAGGAGTCAAATGCATGCACCTGTATCCCTCAAAATGTTAATTGGAACTCTGACATTGCTACCCACCAATGACACCAAGCCCTCTCTTATAAAAGGATCCTAGGACGCCAAAACCTCTGATCCCCATAAGTGGTCCATAAGCACCTCGTCAACACAGCAGCTTTTCACAGGAACAGAGCAGAGCAGCTAACCAACGTTTTAAATGAACAGACAAATCCCTCGCCATTTCCACATATGTTTGACCCTGTTTTTTCTCCAAGGACCTAAAACGCTGTCAATAAGCCTCAGGAACGAGTTCATATGCTCTAAGCTCCGCCAATTTTATTTTAACATAGCTAGAGCTATCCTCCGGACATAACACGGAATATGATGACTTTGATCTTCCTGTGAGCACACACTGAAGCATCAGGGCACAGTCTGCATCCAGCCAATCCCGAGCCTTAGCTACCCGTTCAAAAAGCAAAAAAAAAGTGTCAGGATCACTTTCATTAAATTGCGGTAACAAGCGCAAGTTGTTAGCATCGAACCGATGAGGAGACCTGGGCACCTGTTCACCGTGCCGCTCACCCAACACCGCACCATCTCTGACCATATAAAGACGTTGTCCTTCCATATCCAGTTTGGCTTTCTCAGTCTCCTGCCGCATCCGCTCCACTGCTTCCTTTTCAAACTCCATCTCATACCTCATTTTGTCATGACTCAGCTGCAACTAGCCTGCAACAGCGGTTTTAACAACACCCCTCCTTTCTCTGCCGGAAACACTCCGTTTCACCTACAGTAATGCCGACACAATAGTGTCGGCATTAGGTGAAGAGTCTTTTATAGTGCTTTTTAGCCTCTTATCGCCTACGATTTCCACCGAGAAATGTTCAGCAATAACGAGCAGCTGCTCCATTGAGAAATTGCCAAGGGCTTCCTGAGACGGAGCCCTGATAAATGCGTCTACATCCGCCATACTACCACACAACACCGGAGCTTACACTGAGACGAAAGCAAAAATAAATGATTGGAGTTCCCCCACTAACTATGACACCTGCTAACTAATCTCCTCCCTAGTCTTCATGTAGTTACTTGCGGCGGGTACTTATGCACTGGAGACCGCTGGCCCAGCAAAGCGACTAGCAAGCTAGCAACAATACTGCGACCACGGCCATGCCCCCAAGCCGAGGCTTCAGCCACTTTCACCACAACATTAAACACCCCGCCCAACGATCCCAAGGGAACCGTCGCTACAACCTACCAGGGGAACCTCCGCACAAAAAATTAACTAACTCCCAAAACAACCTTACTTTACTGGAATGGACGAGCCCCCAGCTGTCATGGCTTGGCTCTCAGCCACAACAAACACGCGACAGAAACGAGGGCGTGCATAGAAAAAGAGAGTTTATTCACTGCTGTTGAAGGACACAAACAGGCGAAACAAACAACGAAACAAGAGGTCAGCTGGTCGTGGCTGGTCTTCGCGTTGCGTCCTCCTGCCAGAGAGAGAGAGAGCGAGATCCGGCCCAGTCCTTTATCCGGCTAGCTCCAGCCGCCAGGTGTCCTCAATCCCCGTGAGCACAAACAGAGGAAGAGTCATTAAAGGGCCACACACACACACACACACACACACACACACACACACACACACACACACACACACACACACACACACACACACACCCACAACCAGATATAGTGAGGCAGGGTCGTCTCCAAGCGGCAAACTCTGGGGAACAGCCGGGACGCCAATACGGAAGTGCAACACACTGCAGTTCATACATGGGCCGCTAGGGACTGACTGCAGAAAGGAGCAATTTCCATAGACCCCCATGTTAGAATGCCCAACTTTACAGCAGAAAAAAACATGTTTCTACCCATGGATGCAATAAATATTATTATCGATATAGTTAAATTCCACCTTCATGATTATGAATCTGTCAATGAATTGTTTTCTAACACGACCCTTTTATTTATATTAGGTCTTAACGTTTTTGCATAAATTAGGGCGTGGTCACTTTGATGGACATGTACATGCCTCACTGTCAGCTAACAGCAACTTGTCCACTCTGCTGGCTTCAACCATAGAGGCTACAACGTTAGTTAGTCATAGTACTGTACTTGACCCTTTAGCTTTAGCCGTGTTCGTGGTGATTGTGCCTTTTAGGGAATATTGTTACAAATACCAGACAATTAAAATGTTGTGCTGTGCGCTTGAATATACTAACAGAATTTCCATGAAGGTTAAAATGATAATATTATACATGTTAATCCCGTTCGCAGGTGTTTGTGTGCTTGGTAGCTTAGCTTGTTACTTATTAGCCAGCTCAGGACGTAACCCTTTATACATACATATACATTTTAGTTTATGATTCAGCCTTGGGTAAGACTTTTATAGTCTATGGCTATGACGCCCATAATGCTAAACTGGAGCAAATGTTAATAGGGGACCCAATTATCCCAGTGGTGGCCGCCGGAGCTAACGGAGCCGCAGGGGGCTAGCTCCAGCCGGCGTCCCGGAGCTAGCCCACTGCGGCTCCGTTAGGTCCGGGCGATAGAGTCCGTCGTTATAACTGGAGATCAAGGAATGCAGCGAAACGCAGACTTGGTTCGCCTGCTGTAGTATGTTAGAAATTAAAATCAATGTTTTGATGGTATAATGTAGCTTAAACATACCGTCAGTTTAAACGCTCTTTTATACTGAAAAACCAGAAATTCTTGTGCACAAGCAGTTAAGCTTTTATTCTGAAAATCCTTCATCTACGGTTAGCATGTAGCATTTGGCTAATATACGATTTCCTAGAGATGAATTGAGAAGCGAAATGACTTGGTGTGGTGAAAACCGAAACCTACTGATTTAACACTACAACGATAGATGTCGAGGTACTACCATGTTGAATATTAAATGAAAGTACAGTTTATTTGAATACATTATTGTTTACAGACGAGAGTAGCATGTGACAACATCCGGAATGACCGGAAACCAAACGAGCCGAGAAGTATTGTTTAGAGTATTGATTACAGCGTTTAGAATGTGTTAAATGAAAAGTGATGAAAGAGAATATGAGGAGAAACTGCGTGTTAAGCATATATTGAATGTGAAAAGAACCTATCCTCTGTTGAAATGCAATAACGGACATTGGAGACGAGGTGAGCCGGCTGGCGGGGAGGAGCCAGCAGAGGATATATATAGCAGCGCCGGAGGAGAGATCCGCTGTCTTCTTCTTGCTCAGGAGAACCAGATCACAGCTGTTTTCTGCCGGAACAATATTCTGTCTGTAACACTACCGCGCCTTTTTTAATTAAAGTATCCCATTTGAATCTTTTCAGAGACTCCATTTAGTCTCATTTTAAAGCTTCTCTCCTGGACGCGAGAATAAAGAACACATTTAACAATTGGCGAGCTAGCCAGGATCTCGCAAAACCGGGAGAGACTACAGCAGGCTGCTTGCTGGACCCGCTGGCATCCGTTCAGCACACAGAGAGCTCAAATCAACTAGGTATGGAGAAACCTGTTATACCGAATTCTTCAATAGTTAATGTAGGACAATGTTAGTTCTGTGTGTTTGACGGCGGCCAGCGGATCCTGAAAATAGCTGTGCAATTTAAGTTAAAACAAGCCTAAATTGATAAATATTGGTAGCATACCACGTGGCGTTGCTTTGTTACAGGCAGGGTGAGTTCAATTTCTTTTTTTCTATTTAACCCTGCATGCTATTCGTTTGTCTGTTAGTACATGTCGGCTAGAGGCCAATCACTATATGTGTCTTTTGTGGCGTTTTACGTGAATGGTTTTAGGCCATTAAGCAGTCGGGACTGCTTGAGGCAAAGACACAGCCAAAGTTTGAAGCTAAGGTTATTGGAGTGAGTGTTTTGTGTAACAACAGCGTGAGGCTGTTTTAAAAAAGTCCTATTTCAAGGAAAAGGCCTGAGTAGTTTGAAGCTCTCAGTGGTTACACCATTCTGTTTTTCAAGACATTGCGTTGTGGATTACGGCAGGAAGTGCGACATTCGTGCGTTAGATAGACGATATTCTTCTAATTGTGTTTGCTTAGCGTCCTATTTGTCCCATAAATAGCGTGTTTAAACAGAAGAGATGACCATACAGACTCTTAAAGTCAAAACATTTACGTACATGGGTAGAGGGCTATAATGTAAGGGTATGAGGCCCATTTATCATTGTAAACTAAATGGAAATGTTATTTTAAACTACAGTGTTGTGTGTTGAATTTACTAGACAAAATATCACCTCACCAATTTCAACTCCAGGTGTTTTCTCAAATCCCTTTGTTCTTCAGGTCAAAGGTTGGAAAACCAGTTGCCATTTTGTCTTGACCTCATGTTCACGGTGAGCCACACGGCAGTCACCATTTCATGAAATGCTAATTGAAGTACTCTGTTTGCTTTAACACACTGAGGCTAGGCATTCCATCTTCTAAAGAACATCATACTTCTTGTTAGAGTTAGAACTATTGGAAGTATTTCTTCTTTGCAAATGTGTTTTGGCGGTTATGTGTTGTGTTGTTTAACCATAGTGTAAATTCCTATTTTAAAGATATTTTTGAGGAAACTAAGTTTCTCCTTGTTAAAAACGAGTCAGTTTTGAAACAGCTATTCCCTAGTGGATTAAGCTGGAATTTAAAATAGCGCACTCTGGTGGTAGTACAGAATTATTACCCAAATAGCGGAAACACCATAACATTGTGAATATTCTTCTTTGCAAATGTGTTTTGGCGGTTATGTGTTGTGTTGTGTAACCATAGTGTAAATTCCTATTTTAAAGATATTTTTGAGGAAACTAAGTTTCTCCTTGTTAAAAACGAGTCAGTTTTGAAACAGCTATTCCCTAGTGGATTAAGCTGGAATTTAAAATAGCGCACTCTGGTGGTAGTACAGAATTATTACCCAAATAGTGGAAACACCATAACATTGTGAATTTGAACCAAATTCATATTTCAAAGTCAAAACCATACACGGTACAACTTTATTTTAATATTTCATATTTTAATTTTGCATATTTTTTAAACATTAATTAACTTTATTAATATTTTACCTTAAACTTAAAAAAAAAAAAATCTATAAAAATAATAAAACTTTGAGCAAAAAAAAAAAAGAAAAAAAAAAGTTCGGACGAACAGCAACGAAGGTGCTAGTCAGAAGATTAGTGCTTCATCTTTGATAGGTTAATAAATAATTAGAGAACATGTCACCAAAACAAACTAAGTTGAGACTAGACGCAGGGCCAGGCTCAACTGCAGATATCAAGGAAAGGGTAAAAATCAGATCAGATGCCATAACAGCTCCAAATCTTAGACAAAAAACATGGAACCACATGGAGAAACTGTTGGAACAATGGCAAACAAGAGGACTGTATCCAGCTGATGATCAACCAGCACCAACGAAAGCCCATAGAAAAGCAGTAATTGACCATGAAAATGGAGAATACCTGCGAGAATAACAAGCATGGATCAAAGCCGGACAACCCTCTTGGTATGGACCTGTAAACATTGCTATGAACAGAGCTGAAAAAAGAAAAGCTATGGTTGCAAGTCTGGTATTCCATCTGGAAGATGCCAGCCAAGGATTGACAAACAGCTTACATGTGGAAGAACTCGGCAGAATAATGAAAAAGGGACTCACAGAGACATGGAAGCATTAGTGTCAAAGCTACCTCCACTCACGAAAGGAGGTCAGAAGTGGGTGAATGATCTGAAGAGATACACAGCCCAGGACCATCTGTGCTTGGGAGACATGAGGGCCTTGCTCGGACGGATTGAAAGACGACTTGAAGTGAAAGCAATAGATTCCGAGGCCAATTGCACAAATGACCCAGATGACACTCCATTCAACTACATCAGGTCGAATTATTGGGCTGCTATTCGTCACATCTACCCAACAACACGGAGTTTACATGCCCTCAACAGCCTGAGAAAAGAACCGGGGGAAGACATACGCCTTCCTGAAGAGATGTGAAGGAGTGTGGGAGGACTCCACTGGAGAACGACATGACGTTTCACCGTCTGTCGTAATGCTGTGGAAGAACGCGGTCATTAACGCCCTTCCCCAATCAGTGCAGGCAAGCCTGGGAGATGTGGTGGCATTAGACGCTATACCCATTGAAGAATGGAGACAACATCTCATTTACAATGATATGAAATACCAAGCAACCCAGAGATGTCAAAGACGTACAGAATTTCCAAACATGAACCAAATGCCGCAGACAGCCTGGTATCAACCACAACAATGAGGAAGCTTAGAGGACCAGACCATCAGGTGATGCATCTTCAGCACTAGAGTATTTGGAAATCCAGCTACATAGAGCCACATATGTCACCACAGGAGGGAGAGGTTGAATGTTATTTAAAAGATAGTGAGTAGAATATTGCATTTACACAGAGCATCCACAGATTAGAAGTAGCAGAGTAGAACATTTAGTAGACTATTTTTGTAATTATGAGAAGGAAAATACATTACGAGTGATGTTGTTCCCCCACACAGAAAACTATTGTGTCCACACAACTAGTGAGGCCAAGAAGACGGGCTTCCACCCAAAATATGCAAGGGGCGGCGATACACCTGACGTGAAGCTGTCCAGACCTGAAAACAGAAACTCGATTCTGCTGTGGTGAAGTCTGGCTACAAAGGGAGGTGTCCGATAGGGTCGCTTGTCTCAAACCAGTGAAGAAGTCAACAAGAACCCAGCTGAACTAGAGAGTGACTGTTAACGGGAGAACAGTGACGGAGCGACGGAGACTGGCCCAACATTTTCCAGCCAGTACATAGATGGACCCCGTCAGAAGACCGGGGCTGTGTTTAAAGGGGAACTTCATTTATTGTTAGCCAGAAGTGCAGTTTTTAATCAAACAATTATTTGATTTATGGAGTCAGATTACATTTTTCTCATAAACACAATTTTATAATCGGTCTGAAGTATCTGTTTTAAGGCGTGAGCTGCAGATTAAATAACATAACACTGATTGAGAGCTTGGATGAAGAAGTTGTAGGGTTTTTACAACAGTTTCAAGAATCAGTCTTTATTTATTTGTTCTTGAGTAACTTTACTGATTTATAGTGTAGTGCGTAAGGCAATATCTCATTTGAGTGAGGGGCACCAGCCCTTCATGCAGGTCACTCTCTGAGAGAGTAGTTCATATTTTCCCTCCAGTTTGGAGAAATATTATTTTATCATATGTTAGTTCAGCAGTGTCAACCAATCCTCTAATCCTAGAATTATTGAGACGCATTAGCGACACCAGGGGTATTGTTTTTCGCAGCAACGATGATGCATAATGCCATGACAAAAGCCATTATTGAAACAAGTCAACTATTAGAAGTGCTAATTGCTGATTTTTTTTATAGTGAATATGCATTTATACCATCAGAAAACCATAAATCATACGATATTTTTGTACCCCTTGTGGGTACACGGAGAAGTTATATTTATTTAATGCAACGTTATGGGTTTTACATGTCCTGTTCAGAATAGGGTAATCATTGCAATATTAATTGAGCATTTTATGCTCAAAGGAGGGAGTGTCATGATTATACAGATATGTTGATTTCAGTGACGTTGTAGTTAATAAATAATAACATGTAGTCAACAAGAGGTATGCCGAAGCTCGGGCCTTCTCCAAGGAGGGAGTGGTCCAGTTTGAGATATTAGACAAATAGAAGTGGATGAATATGTCAGAACTCTGAGTAATATTATGCAAGTTTTGTCTACACAGCAGGCTAGGAAAACTACAGAGATACCAGACGAGACACCAGAAGAGACTCCTGTTCGGCCAGGTGATTGGGTGAGGGTGAAGGTTCACAAAAGACAGTGGGCTCATCCCCGGTGGACGGAAGCGTGAAAGGTTGTAACAAACTTCACACGCGCTCCGGTTTAAAGGTAAAGAAAAAGGAGCAAATTGACACCACCTCACACATTGTCACCCTTCACTGGCAACTTCCAGAACATTATTGGGAGTTAGGACTGATTTGGCAGAGCTGGAACAAAACAATAAATAGAAATAAGATAAAGATAGAAACAGCTCAAAAGACAAATTGTCTATAGATTTTTATAGATTGTACATTAATGTGAAAACCTATTTTTTGTTTTACATCTGTAAAAAGAGTCCAATTTGTTATGTTATTTTTGTACTCATTATTTAAATTCTGTAACGGACACAACCAGGAATAAAATAGAGATGATGACGAGAACAAAGCCAAACCAATTGTGGGGTCCCCTAGGGATAAGACTCAGAATAGCATTGTTGATTGTGCTCATTACACTTGGCACCTTTCTGGTTGGAAGGGGAGTACAATATTATGTAAGACATGGATCCATTAGTTCACTCATAGAATGCCCACATCACTAACAAGACTCCAGCTGGGTTTCAGAGACTTTCACTTATCCCCAGAGCCAAAAGATCAGCTGAGCAACAAGAGGAGGAGTTAGAAATACTCGGTCCCAAACAAGAGGCGGTTATAATCAAGATGATTCACCCCCTTATATGCAGTTCTTGTATCAAATGATGAGATGGGTTTAAGTGATTGGGATATGTAAGTGATGGGGATTTACAGATTAGGGGAATCTCTAAATACACTGGATCCATGTTTTAGTCTGTACCAGAAACACCCCCTGTTAAGCTATGAACAACCGATCGGTGACCTGAGCACAATTATTGAAAATGATTGTTAGACACAGGCTACTAACCCACAAGTACAGCTTTGTACTTTCAAACTCTATGAACAAGATTCCCCAGCAGATAGTGGCGACATTGCAGATATGTCCAGTCACAAAAGTTACTAAGGTTCTAAATAACAGTGAGATTTAAAGTGATGGAGAAAATATGGAGACGTTCCTTTATAGTGTGTGAAATATGTGGTGCTTGAAACATCTATGTATTTAAATGTATAGAAGAAAATGGTTTCCTGAAAGAGTTAATTGGAATAAACATGTTACAGTGGGTGAAGGCAATGTTTAGGTATATGGTAAAATTATTAGTAGACATGAATTGTGTTTAGATGACATTTAACAACTAAGATGGATAGTAAGATTAGGAAAATAGAGTGGAAAAGGTTGGATTTATTTTACCTCAGTGTGTTAGAATTAACTATAGATAATGCGTCCCGAGATCTCTCTCTCTCTCTCTCCGCCTGTCAGAACGCTACGACCCCATCGTCCAGGCAGACAAAAGACCTCACCACGGAAGACTCCTCCTCCTCCATAGAACAGACAGAGAACCAGAGCTGAACCAACAACTCCAACGCTGCATCCAGAACTATCTCCACCTGAGGCACCAAGAACCAAAACCAGGTGACATAAAAAGGCACACTCTCATCGGTCCCCCACAGGACATGAAGTTCCAAGCTGAGCCACAAGATTTGGGCACAAGAGCAGAGTGTGGGACATGAGAGCGGAATACGCCCTCCATGCAACAAAGTAGAGACTGTAAAGGAGGAGATGAAAAGCAAAGCAGATGGGACACTGAAGAGAGTTACAGCGGAAGGATCCAAGAGCAGATGGACTGAGGAGAAGGTGGACGGAGGAGAGGAAAGAACGGAGGAGTTGGCATGGTCCGGCAGAATATGAGGGGGTCGTGGCTTGACAACCAGAGGGGGAGAGAAGGAAAACGGGAGTGAGTTTACACATAAACACACTTATTCACCAACGAGAAATACGTAAAGAAAAAGATTTATCAGCCATGAATTAATCAATTGGTGAATTTATAAAGAAAAAAGAGGAAACTATTAAATAACCCTAAAAACACACTGAGGGTAGAACATATTATTCAATCTTTTCATCATATGAACAAATTATTCTTTAAGAGTTTTTTTATTCATGTGTGAATTTGGGGAAGATTGAACTTGTTACAGTATAGACCTACAGTTTAAAGGAATGGTTTTAGTAACCACTCTATAAAAGCAGACAAATCTTTATTTGTATGGAAAATGTTAAAGGTAGAGCTAGTACCAAGCCAAAGATGGTATTCCAATCTAGAGTATTGATTTCTCCATTGTGGCATGGTTATTACCTCAGGAGGGAAGATTAAGGTGGAAATAACATTTGTTTTTCGTCCAAGATGTAGAGTTTTAAAATGACACTGGGCAAAGAGCGAAAGCAAAGTTTAATTTAAAAAAAAAAACTAATGTAGTTGGGAGTAATACATGCGGGGCCTTGGATCACTCATTGTGATGGTGCATATTTGTTACAACAAACATCGTTTAGGGAGAAGGGGTCGCTCCTAAAGGTCATCCATTCACCAGATGACCTGACTTTTAGAGATGTTATTTAAAGGAGAAACATATCTGCCATAGGTGTAAATTCCTGAATTAAACTACAAACCATTAATGAAATGAACTTCTGTTTTTAAAATCCTTGTTAAAGGAGGGAGTAATTATCACATGCTCGGGCACCCAAGGTTCCACACACTGTAAAAGGGGTTAGCATAGTTATTTAAGTAGACCATAATTGAAAATAAATTGGTATAATGAGTTATTGATATTCCACAAGTTTTCACACCATTTCAGGGACTTTATCTCTGCATTAGAACAGACCACCCAAAGGTACTGAGTAGGAACTTTTAAGTGATGAAACTCTACAACTGTTGTAACTGACCAAAATCTTCTCCCAGAAATGACTGTCTAGAATGCCGTACCCCAGAGTAGAACGTACCGATTGATCACGACGGCCCCTTCTAGAGAACATATTACTTTCATACCTTAAATGGTATGAAAGGAGGGAGGGTAAATTTCTCAGGAGGAGACGGTTACAAATGCTAGCAGAACAAGACGACCCACCCCGTATACAGATGTGGATGACAATGATGAGTTAGTTTAAATGATACGGATGTTCGGAGATGAGATTGATCAATGAATGTCCAGCCGATGTGATTCTTTAAATGATGAAATCATGTGAAGAAGTGAGCAAAATTAAAATGGAGTGAATCCATTTCAATTTACTTCATACTATTCCAAGATAGTATATTTTTAATATTTTTATTATTCCAATTAATTTTACACTATTCTAAGATAGTCCATTTTATTTGACTTTATTATTTTATACTATTCTAATATGGTAGATTTCATGTTGTATAAATCATTGCTATTCTAAAATGGTTTGTTTCTTTTCACTTTGTAAAAACAAGTGCCTTAACACTGAGCGTGGTATGAGAACGGTTTCTGTGAAAGGAGGGAGGAAGAAATGTTCTGATACCAAGCCATTGCTGCTATTTTGAAGAATGATATTGAATGTAAACACTAGAAGTTATGCACAAGGGAAAACTTTTATGTTTGAACACAGACAAGAATTTATTTTGTATTTTTGTAAAGCCGGCTGTGAAACCATTCCATTCGATTGTATGTTTGTTAATATGAGATATGTAATATGCAAAGTTCAGATGAAGAACTCATTGATTTCAGTATTATACACACCTTTTAGGTGTGTAAGGAGGGACTGTTAGAAATTAAAATCAATGTTTTGATGGTATAATGTAGCTTAAACATACCGTCAGTTTAAACGCTCTTTTATACTGAAAAACCAGAAATTCTTGTGCACAAGCAGTTAAGCTTTTATTCTGAAAATCCTTCATCTACGGTTAGCATGTAGCATGTGGCTAATATACGATTTCCTAGAGATGAATTGAGAAGCGAAATGACTTGGTGTGGTGAAAACCGAAACCTACTGATTTAACACTACAACGATAGATGTCGAGGTACTACCATGTTGAATATTAAATGAAAGTACAGTTTATTTGAATACATTATTGTTTACAGACGAGAGTAGCATGTGACAACATCCGGAATGACCGGAAACCAAACGAGCCGAGAAGTATTGTTTAGAGTATTGATTACAGCGTTTAGAATGTGTTAAATGAAAAGTGATGAAAGAGAATATGAGGAGAAACTGCGTGTTAAGCATATATTGAATGTGAAAAGAACCTATCCTCTGTTGAAATGCAATAACGGACATTGGAGACGAGGTGAGCCGGCTGGCGGGGAGGAGCCAGCAGAGGATATATATAGCAGCGCCGGAGGAGAGATCCGCTGTCTTCTTCTTGCTCAGGAGAACCAGATCACAGCTGTTTTCTGCCGGAACAATATTCTGTCTGTAACACTACCGCGCCTTTTTTAATTAAAGTATCCCATTTGAATCTTTTCAGAGACTCCATTTAGTCTCATTTTAAAGCTTCTCTCCTGGACGCGAGAATAAAGAACACATTTAACAAGTATTAGCTAAATAAATTATGTTGAACAAGGCTTATTAAGCTGAACATCGCCACAATTGTTCTGCTATGTATCGGTACTTCTTTTCTTAACGTGTGAATGACAAGCATTAAGAATAACAAAATATAGCTAATTCTCTTGCAGATTGTCTCATTTGATTATGAATGTAACGTTTATATAGGGGAACTATACTGTTAGCAGTAACTTGATATGCATGTATTTCATGTTGGCTTAGCTTCTTAGCCTGAGCTAGCTCTGTTTACTTCCAGTTCGGAGGCAGCAGGTCCCGCCTCGGCTACGCCTCTTTGCCCTTATTTGGAGCAGGCGGGATTAGACTCTGACGTCGCTGTGGAGCCGTTAGTGGCCGACTCCGCCTACTAAGGGCTTCTCGGCAACTCTGCAGAATGCTATAGGTGACGTCACGGACACTACGTCCATTTATATAGTCTATGGTCGTCACACATGTCACATAACTGCATTAGGTAGACCCTCCAGGAAAACGCGATTCTGCGATCGCAGAATTTACCGCATAATCAGCAAAATGGCGCAGATTTTTAAAAGGCCGCATATTTATCAAAAGGCCGCATAATCCCCGCATTTTTCCACACAAAGTTGAGAAAAAAAAAAGTTAACTCGTCTTGACGTGACGTCATCAGCTCGCGCATCACAGAATGTAAACAACACTGTATAGAGTGAACGTATGGAGCTCACACGATAGAGAAAACACCAAGATGAAAAAATCTAATCCATCTCATTTACAGACGAACATTTCTACTAAAGACCGGGCAAAAAGTGGAGGGAAACTATTCTGCACCCCGTGCAACTGTGTGTTGGAGCATAAGAGAAAACCGACGGTGATGACCCACTTTGATTCATTCAAACATTCGAAAATGCTTTCTGCTGCTGCGGACAAGAAAGCCAAACAACTCACGTTCATCAACCTCCAAAACCATTTCGAGGGCTACAAGAAACGAAGTGAGTAGCCTACAAGATTGAAGCTGGTCAGATAATGAAGGAGTAAATGAAAACAGAATGAGGCGGAGAAGTGTGTGTGTGTGTGTGTGTGTGGGGGGGGGGGGGGGGGGGGGTGAGATTAAAATAGCCCAATTGCTTTTACAATAAATAAACATTGAATGTGTTTAATTGAATAGTAATAATAATAATAATGCATTTTATTTATATAGCGCTTTTCACGACTCAAAGACGCTTTACAATATGAGGGAGGGTAGACAAACAAGGACAGGCAAACAAGTAAGTATAGTAAAATAAATAAAAAGGCAGTCAAGAGGAAATTGATTGAGAGGAGGGGGGCTTATGGGTAGGCAGAGTTGAAAAGATGTGTTTTGAGGCGGGACTGAAAGACTGTGAGGGACTCAGAGTCACGGAGATCTTGGGGGAGGGAATTCCAGAGCCTAGGAGCTGCCACTGAGAAGGCTCTGTCCCCAAAGCTGCAGAGTGTGGATGTGGGAATGGATAGGAGTCCGGCTGCGGTGGATCTGAGGGACCGTGGGGGTTGATAAGGAGTGAGAAGGTTTGTGAGATAAGGGGGGGCCAAATGGTGGAGTGCTTTGTAGGTGAGGACCATCATTTTGTAATTGATGCGATGGGAGACAGGAAGCCAGTGGAGCTCTTTGAGGACTGGGCTGATGTGATGCCATGATTTGGTATGTGTGAGGAGACGTGCAGCTGCATTTTGAACCCGTTGGAGTCTGTTGAGGGATGTAGTGCTGATGCCGTAAAGAAGTGAGTTGCAGTAGTCAAGGCGGGAGGAAATGAAGGCATGGATTAGTCGTTCGGCTGCGGGGTGGGTGAGAGAGGGTAGGATTTTTGCAATATTGCGGAGGTGGAAAAATGAGGTTTTGACTGTTTGGCGGATGTGAGGTTTGAGGGAGAGGGTGGGGTCAAAGATTACGCCAAGGTTGCGTGCCTGATTGGAGGGGGAAACAATGGTGCCATCGATGGTGAGTGTTATGTTAGTGACCTTGCTGAGGGTGGATTTGGAGCCAATTAGGAGGAGTTCTGTTTTGTTGCTGTTCAGTTTGAGGAGGTTATGTTGCATCCAAGTTTTAATAGCTGTCAGACAGGAATCAATGTGGGTAAGGGGTGGGTTATGGAGGGATTTGGTGCTGAGGTAGATCTGAGTGTCATCAGCATAGCAGTGGAAGTCCAGGTTGAAGTGGCGGAGTATCTGACCGAGGGGCAGGATGTAAATGATGAAGAGGAGGGGTCCAAGTACTGATCCTTGAGGAACACCTTGGGTGACTGAAGCTGTGGCAGAGGAGTGGTTGGGGAGGGAGATGAAGTGGGATCGTTCAGTGAGGTAGGACTGGAGCCATCTGAGTGCAATACCTTCAATACCAATGTCCCTGAGTCGGGTGAGCAGGATGTTGTGGCTCACGGTATCGAAGGCTGCACTCAGGTCAAGGAGGATGAGAATATTGAGGGAACCAGTGTCAGCAGAGGTGAGGAGGTCATTGAGGACTTTGACGAGTGCAGTTTCTGTACTGTGGTGAGGACGAAATCCAGACTGAAGGGGTTCATAAAGCTGGTTGGTTTGGAGATGGCAGTGAATTTGATTGGCTACAATGCGTTCAAGAGTTTTTGAGAGGAATGGTAGGTTGGAGATGGGGCGGTAATTAGTGAGGGAGGAGGGATCAAGACCAGGTTTTTTGAGGATTGGAGTAACGGCAGCAATTTTGAAGGCAGAGGGGACGGTTCCATGGGACAGCGAGGAGTTGAAAAGGTTAGCAAGATAGGTTCAGAGGACGGGGAGGCAGGACTTCAGGAGAGGAGTGGGTAGAGGGTCAAGGGAGCAGGTTGTGGGATTTGAGGAACCGATCAGATGGAGTATTTCAATTGGGGTAACAAGGTTGAACTGGGAAAGGCGGCGCTGGGGAGGAGGAGTCAGGAGGTCAAGGGAGATGGGGGGAGAAATGGTAGCGGTGGAGGTTGGGGGAGATGCTTGTATATCAGATGGAGCTGAGAAGGAGTGGTTAATGGCGTTAATTTTGTCTGCGAAAGAATAGTAAAGGGGTTAAACGTTATTGGCAGGTTGTGTGTGAGAGAGAATAAATAAGACAGCCCAATATTTAAAAATTGTTTTATTCTTTTTCCCCGCATATTTAGCATATTTCGCAACTTTCTGCATATTTCGCAATTTCACCGCATAAAATCACATAAAACCCCCGCATGTTTAATCGCATAATCAAGGATTTTAGCCCGCATAATCAAGGAATTTAGCCCGCATAATCAAGGATTTTTGCCCGCGTTTTTCTGGAGGGTCTAATTAGGTTAGTTGAAAACATATTAAGTTCAACCTAATATTATTTTATTTAAAACATGTGTTGACATAAGACATTTAATTAAAGACAACGTTTCCGTTTTTTCAGTGTCGTATGCTAGCACATCTGCCCAAATGTGAGACTTTGAAATCGAATTGAATATACTTTAGATTTAGTAAGAATGAATCTGATTGTGCAGAAGTGAGCATATAACTGGATAAATGAGAGTGTGACTATACTGCAGAATAATAGAACCAATAAAGGTTTAATATGGAAGAATGTAATGGCTTATAACACCATACCAATCTGAGCATTATGGTCCCACATGGAGAGAGAGTTGACGGCACTGCTGGGGTGTACAAAGCTCTGACTTTGTTACTGTTCTTTGTGTCTTTATCTCTCCATCTGATTGGAACTGCCAAGCAGTGTTTATGAGTCGGCGAGGGTCTTATCAGCGTCCTCGCAGCATTGACATACTAGATCTGAATCGATAAACAGAGAGGGTGCTGAGGTGAGCTGAGAAGCCATGCAGCCTAGGCCATGTTTGATTGGGATGGTGGATTGCCTGCATTAGCCTTTGGGAGTCAGCCAGCTTAGATTAGGAACTTTACAATTTGTGAGAGTTTCATATCCTTCACATAAATGGATGTGCAGCAATTCTAGTAGGCAACGTGTTCACAACTGACTGTGTAATTCAGGGGTGTCCTAACATTTTTGGGGCCACATCTAGAAACATATAGGAAGGGGGCCTCTCACTAGAGGTGCATTGCCTCATAAGGTAGGTACCTTATTCTTGATTATTGATTTTGCTTTCAGAGTAAAACAGCCTACATCACAGCTCTCCATAGGGTGTCATTTATTTAGTTACAAACAGCGTTGGCAGCTAAAAATCAGAAGCCTCAGGTTGCTTATAATAAGGGGAAATGTGAAGAGTATATTTCAAGGTTGTAATTTAAATAAGTTATTGGGCTTTTTTATCAACTAAGATTTTTTAGAAAATGTTCTCAACCTTAATGGCTTATTAACACAATAATACATTTGTAAATATTCAAGAAGTACAATATAAGACAAGCACAAGTTTCATGTTCGAGCCATATTCCATTATAATTTGCTTGGCAGTGGACCCCATTAACTTTGATAGTAGCTAGACAGCTAGTTACTATGTCCTGGCATCTTCACACAAGGTGTGTGTGAGATAGACGTTGGGATACAGAGACAAAGCAGAAACGATAAGCAAAGGAAATAATGGGCCGCCTGGTAGAGCTGGAGGCCCATGTATGGGACCTGGGTTTGAGTCCGGGCTGGAACTCAACCCTAGGAACAAAACAGATCAAGCCACTTTAATTAACATTCATTTAAAATCAGATCTGTCAACACTCAAATAATCTATTGCACTGTACAGCCCTCTTCCCTTGCGTTGTTTTTTAATAAGCGTTTCCAGTATTGAAAGCCTTTATGCTGCATGCTTTTTCTCATTGTACCCACTTGTTATTTTAAATGTAAATTGAATTTGTTTATAGGGTGACCTCTCAACATCTGTCAAGGGACAACAAATGAAAAATGCCTTTTATCTAACTGCCGCATTCACGGCAATGTTTATTGATGTGCACTGTCTATGTAAAATAAACTTATAAAATAAAGATAAAATATATTACTTTGTGTCATTCTCTCTCATGACAATCAATCTATGTTAAAGTAAAAACTGGCCAAAATATACATTTTGACCAATCAATAAATATGATTTAGGAGGCACTGGATTATTTGTGTGACATTGTCATACACTGAACACAAATATAAACGCAACACTTTTGTTTTTGCTCCCATTTTTCATGAGCTGAAGTCAAAGATCTAAAACCTTTTTATATGAACACAAATCAATCAATCAATCAATGTTTATGTATATAGCCCAATATCACAAATATTACATTTGTCTCAGTGGACTTCACAGTTTGTACAGAATATCAGTATGACAATATGACACCCTCTGTCCTTAGACCCTCACATCGTACAAGGAAACACTTCCAGAGAAACCCCACAGTTTAAAGGGGAACATGGGAGAAACCTCAGGAAGAGCAACAGAGGAGGGATCCCTCTCCCAGGACGGACAGACGTGCAATAGATGCCGTATATAAATCGAAGAGTTAATACATTTTACAGCGTAGGTAGACCAAATGTTTGGAAAGACCAAATGTTTGGAAATGCATGTGTCTATAATAAGAAGATGAATCCACGAGGATGTCAACAATCTTGTGGGAGCCATCAGGGAAGTAGTATGATGAGGGTCAGGCAGGACCGCAGAGACAGGTTCAGCCACGACTCGAAGTCCACGACTCAGATCCAGTATTCAGGATAGAGGATCCAGGACACACGACCCAGGACTCAGGACTAAGGATCCAGGACTCAGGATCCAGGAATCAGGATCCAGGACACAGGACCCCAGCAACAGGGTCAGCCACGACTCAGGATCCCGGCATTTTTTTGTCATGGCAGCTATTTTCTGCTCTGTAGTTTTTATTTAATCTCAAAGCTGAGATGGAATGAAGGAACCGCTCTCCCGTTGGTTGATTTGGGATGATTCAACAGAAAATAGAGCCAACAGTGTTCCTGTCGTTTTCACTGTTGAGTGTGGTGATTTGTGCTGTTAAAAGATTGTTGAATTGACAGTGAACAGTGAAGTTGACAGAATTCTGATATGAAAGGTGCTAATTTTCAGAAGTAAAGAAAACATTATATCAGCTATTTGAACAGGCACATTCACACCATGCTTTCATGATATGAGCTGAATCACATGAAAGGAGAATCTTATCTAAGACAAATGTTTCACAGTTTCGGAACCCAACTCAAAATCATCCACCTAACCCAATTCAGCTTTAGAAAGAAATACAACTGAATACTTTATTTTACTGATCTAAGAGTTTTACAGCTCAAGTGAGTTGTGTTTTCAATTGATGTTGGTCTGTAATTAATGATACTTATATCAACTTTGATCATTCAGTCGCAGTTATTGCCACCACCCAAACTGAAAGGGAATGGGGGATTACATTCTTTCTAACTGATTACTAGAGACCAGGCCTGGGGAGTAACAGATTACATGTAACAGGATTACTTTGTCAGGAAACAAAACAAAATTAACTATATTCTCTTAAAGTTATATAAAAAAGGAAATGTTCTTAATATTGGGGATTACAAGCAAGATTACAACATTAGTCCCACCTATGGCAGTGATTGGATTGATTTTAAAAACAAGGTTTAGGAATACCGCTGCTACTGATTCATATTTTAGATTTGACATACACAATGGAATATCTGACACTTTTAGCTGTCATACTGCAGAACCCTCTGATTAGACACAAACTCAATGATAATGCTGTGGGCTGACATCCTTCAAAGTGATCTGGAGATACAGTGTGTGTCATTGGCTGTCATTGGCTTTTGCCATTTGAGATACAACAGGGCTACAAGAAGCTGCTGACCTAAGTTTTTTGGTAATTGAAAATACTTTTCATTATCCTGTAAAGCTCTTAGTGCTTTGTAAAAATCCTGGCTACTGTCCTGGGTCTCCTTCAACTCAGATTAAACGGTTGATTCTTTCTTCTCAGGAATCTCATTGATACATTCTGTACAGTCAAGGATGGAAACTGTCATACATTGGCTGTGTGTATTTCAATGACAGTATAAGCCATTATATTGTGCATGTTTTTACACCTTTCTGATACTAATGGCAGTGGATTGCAACATTTGAGAGATAACTAAAAACATTTCAGGAAATGTTTATTAGAAATGTTGTTTCTTTTGCTGTCTTGCAAAATGTCAGCATACATTTCTGAAGAAAAAACGTTCTATGAAATGTCAATGAAGGAGAAATATTTCACTCATTTTTAAAGCAGCAGTTGATGTAATACATTGTGGCAATTCTATTGTGACCACATAGAAATAAAGCCTTCACTACTGTCAGTATTTCATCGTTATACCTCAGCCTTTTATTACAGTATAATGACATGTAATTCAATGCATTCATTTACAATGATGTGACATTTACAATAGTTTACAGAGTTCAGTAAATAGTGTCATTATTCCCATCATTATTATACCTACTGTTGCATAAGGGGACACATACAGCATATATTAGATGATCCTTTTTTTCAAAAAGTTGTCACAAACTTGGATACACAAGGTAAAGGACTCAAATGCACGGCCCGGGAGACAGAGGTAAAGTATGAGTAAATACTTTATTTTCAAAAATAGGAATAAAAAACAAGATTGACACTCTAAAACGAGGTGAAGAAAGGCTCAAAAAGGTACGAAAGAAAATCGCTCACTAAGCGAGAAACAACACTTACAAAGTAAATCAGGAGCATGAATCAGGCTTGAGACAAGCAATGTAATCGCTGGTAAGCAGACTACTAGCATGGAGACAGGACAAGACGAACTGACACAAGACAAAGGAAGGCTCGAGAATTTAAACAAAAGGTAACTGGCACAGGTGGAAACAATCAGGGGCGGGGCTGACGCTGATGAGAGCGGGAGACACACACAAGGATAGGGAGTGAAGGGACCTGGAATGAAACACAAAAGGTGAGTACCAAAATAAGACAGGAAGTGGGAGACAAGAAAAAAAATTGAACAAAAACATGAAACATGACTGAACCCAACACTTTTGACAGGACACAACAAAAGTTAAATGAATAGAAAACTTATGAGCAATTTTTTTTCATGAACTGCCAACCCTGTCTCACATCTAAACGTGTAATAACTACGTTGGTCCACAACTTGAGACGTAGTATTTCTACAAAAACGCCTCTGAAATTGTAGGATCCCTACGTTTTTTAAAAACATTAATTTCCAATGGCTGGCGTCTATGTCACGTGATCTTCAAATGTCTCCCCGTAGAAAAAAGAAACATGGCCGAACTTGGTTTTATTCTCGGTGGAAAATGCCTATTTTAAGGTTAGTTTGGCCATTAAAATGCGTTTTGATGTCATTTGATGCAAGAAATATGAGTTGTTATTTCAGATTATTTGTGCAGTGGATGTACATGGTCTTTAGTTTGCTAGTTATTACGAAGATTACTTCAGGAAAATGTACACATTCAACGTTTTCATTCTCTAAGTTGGTTGCCATGGACGCTGCCATCGAGTGCTGTTGCAACGCTGTATCCTAAAAATGAAGTTCCCACAGAACTAAACTGCCTTCTGTCACAGTCCAAACTGTGTCCCTGTTTGTTCCCCTGTGTGTGTGTGTGGAGAGGGTGTGGTATCCCTTGCAGGCAGCAGCCTGATTGCTCTCACCTGGCCGGCCGACTCAGCTGTCCCTCATCATCTAATCAGGACACAGCTTATCTACTCCAGTCTCCCAGCAACTCACCGCCAGATTGTTTTCTACACCAGTGGTATTACATCCTCCTGGCTGCCCATTCAGTTATCCTGTCTGCGTGTAAATCCGTACTCTTTGTAACTAGTTTCTCTTGTGTTTCCAGTGCAATCCCTCGGCCATCATCCACCAGAGCTTCCAGCCAACCTGCCTGCTTCTTCCTGCATCCTACCTGCCTGCCTGGTAATCAGTCCAGCCTCTCACTGCCTACCTCCACTCCGGACCTCCATAATCACCAAACCTGCCTGAGTCTCCGAAACAATAAACCATTTAAACATCTTCAGTCATTGCCTGCGCCTGGGTCCTGTTTAAAACATAATCCTAACAGAACAATCTGGCCACCATGGACCCAGCAGGCCCGGACCCAATTCGTGAGGCTCTCTCCAACCAAGGCGTCCTCGTGGGCCGGCATGACCAGATGCTCAGAGAGGTTATGGATAACCTCGCATCACTAGCCGCCAATGTAGCACAGATGGGACATCACCTCAACCTGGTTTCAACTCATCTTGCTCCGCCTGCTCCGGAGGATCCAGCTCCCTTAGCACAGGTTCCAGCCCAGCCCGCTCTCCCTTCACGTGAGCCAAACATTCCCACTCCAGAGCGGTACGCAGGTGCCTTAGGGACATGTAACTCTTTCTTAATGCAGTGTTCTCTTGTGTTTGAGCAGCAGCCGTCTACTTATGCTAATGACAGAGCTAAGATTTGTTATATGATAGGTTTACTTACAGGTAGCGCCCTAGCCTGGGCATCAGCTGTATGGGAGAGTCAGTCCAACATCCGTTATTCTTATGCAGAGTTTACAGAAGAAATTAAGAAAGTTTTCCACCACCCCGTCAGCGGTAGGGACGCTACTAAACGCCTCCTCTCACTGCGACAGGTGCTCCCGTAGTGTAGCCGAATACTCAGTGGAATTTAGGACCTTAGCGGCAGAGGCGGGGTGGAATGACACAGCGCTTCAAGGGGTTTTTCAAACCGGGCTAACTGATTCTGTTAAAGATGAGTTAGCAGTCAGGGACGAATCAGCTAACTTGGATGAGTTGGTCTCCCTAGCCATAAGACTGGATAACCGCCTTAGGGAGCGCCGTAGGGAAAGAGCCAGTCGATCTCCTGGGTCACTCCCCTCTCGCCCTGTCTCGTCTCCTCTCGCAAGATTCAGGTCGGAGACTTTCCCAAGTCCTAGTGCTCCATCTGAAGTCTTTTCTCCTCTCCTGTCTTCAGAGGAACCGATGCAGCTAGGCAGAGCCCGACTCACTCCCCAAGAACGACACATGCCCCCAGTGCCCAAAAGAGGGTGCTCGCCAGTAAAGGTGGGGATACTGGTGAGCAAGGCTGTTTCTTCCTCAACCCCCCAGACCCGCAAGCCTCTTGAAGCCACACTGCTGTTAAATCAGCAGTCTCTCTCTCTGCCTGCCCTAGTGGACTCTGGGGCTGATGAGAGTTTTTTGGATGCCCAACTGGTTGCCTCAGCCGGCATCTCAACTCAACCTCTGACAGCTCCTCTCAATGCTCGAGGTCTGAATGGGAAGCTCCTGGCACGCGTTACCCATGTCACCGAACCCCTACATCTCGTCCTGTCCGGTAATCACCATGAAATGATTCAGTTCCACGTCATGTCCTCCCCTCACACACCCCTAGTTCTGGGCCAGCCATGGTTAAGACTGCACAACCCCCACATGGACTGGTCGGAGAATCAAGTAAGGAGTTGGAGTTCCTTTTGTCACTCTTCATGCCTGCGGTCTGCAATTCCCCCAGCAGAGGTCGGTATTCCTCCAGTTCAGCAGGAGCCACTCAACTTGTCCGCTGTCCCTCCGTTTTATCATCGCCTGGGAGAGGTTTTCAGTAAGCAGCGAGCTCTTTTTCTGTACAATAGATCTTCTTCCTGGGGCATCTCTCCCATCCAGTCGCCTGTTTAACTTGTCCCGAACTGAGCGTGAGGCCATGGAGACATACATCAAAGACTCACTGGCTGCTGGCATCATAAGACCCTCTTCTTCTCCCGTCGGAGCAGGCTTCTTCTTTGTATCTAAGAAGGACCGCTCCCTACGCCCCTGCATTGACTACCGGGGCCTTAACAACATCACCATCAAGAACAAGTATCCACTGCCCCTCATCAATTCAGCCTTCGAACCCCTACAGAAGGCCACCATTTTCTCGAAACTCGACCTCAGGAATGCTTACCACCTGGTCCGCATACTTCAAGGAGACGAGTGGAAGACGGCGTTCAACACCCCACTAGGCCATTTCGAGTATCTAGTGATGCCCTTTGGACTCACCAATGCCCCAGCTGTCTTCCAGGCTCTTGTGAACGATGTCCTCCGTGACTTCCTGAACCGTTCAGTATTTGTGTATCTTGATGATATCTTGATATTCTCACAGACCATGGAGGAACACACCCAACATGTGCAGCAGGTTCTACAAAGGCTCCTCGAGAACAAGCTGTTTGTCAAAGTAGAGAAATGCAAATTTCACGTGGATTCAGTGGATTTCCTGGGCTACATCATTGAGCAAGGTCAGCTGAGAACAGACCCAGAGAAGGTACAAGCAGTGGCACAATGGCCCAAGCCTTCCACCAGGAAGCAGCTCCAACGTTTCTTGGGCTTTGCAAATTTCTATCGCCGGTTCATCAGAGACTACAGTCGTGTTGCCGGTCCTCTCAACCAACTCACCTCCCCAGCAATCCCCTTCTCGTGGACTACTCAGGCTGAGGCTGCCTTCTCTGAGCTGAAGAGACGTTTCACCTCGGCTCCTATTCTTATGAACCCTGACTCATCTCTTCAGTTTATTGTTGAGGTTGATGCATCCAACACCGGTGTGGGGGCGGTTCTATCACAACGCTCAGTCTCCGACCAAAAGCTTCACCCTTGTGCTTTTTTTTCCCGACGACTGACAACCCCTGAGCGCAACTATGATGTTGGCAACAGGGAGCTGCTTGCTGTTAAGCTTGCGCTGGAAGAATGGAGGCACTGGCTGGAAGGCTCTGAACATCCATTCATTGTGTGGACAGACCACAGGAACCTGGTCTACATACAAACTGCCAAACGACTAAACTCCCGTCAGGCACGCTGGGCATTGTTTTTTGGGAGGTTCAACTTCACCCTTACCTACCGACCTGGTTCTAGAAACCTTAAACCTGACGCATTGTCCCGGCAGTTTGCAGTGGATCAGGATCCCATAGCTCCTGACACCATAATCCCCGCTACCAGAGTGGTGGGCGCTGTAACATGGGAGATTGAGAACTCAGTGAGGAAGGCACAGAGAGACCATCCAGATCCAGGAAAGGGTCCAGCTAACCGTTTGTTTGTACCTGACTCTGTCCGCTCACAGGTTCTCCTATGGACCCATGCTTCCCGCTTTGCCTGCCACCCGGGTGTGAGTCGGACCCTATCCCTCCTGAGACGACACTTCTGGTGGCCTTCTATGGAAGCGGACTCTCGAGCCTTTGTGCTGGCCTGCACGATTTGCGCCCGTAGCAAGTCTTCACACCAGGCTCCTATCGGTCTACTCCAGCCTCTCCCAGTCCCTAGTCGTCCCTGGAGTCACATCGGCCTAGATTTTGTTACCGGCCTCCCGGTTTCACAGGGTAACTCAACCATTCTCACTATTGTTGATCGCTTTTCCAAAGCAGTTCATTTTGTGCCTCTTCCTAAACTCCCCACAGCCTCTGGAACTGCTGACCTCCTGGTCAATCATGTTGTCCGGCTCAATGGCATTCCAACAGACATTGTTTCCGACAGCGGGCCACAGTTCATATCTCAGGTATGGAAAGCATTCTGTCGAGCACTTGGAGCATCTGTCAGTCTCTCCTCAGGTTATCATCCTCAGACTAACGGGCAGGCCGAAAGAGCCAATCAGGACCTTGGAGCTGCACTTCGCTGTGTCACCTCCCGGAATCCCACCTCCTGGAGCTTACATCTGCCCTGGATTGAATACGCTCATAACTCACTGTCTAGTGCTGCTACCGGTATGTCCCCATTTGAATGTTCTCTTGGATATCAACCCCCTTTGTTCCCAGCCCAAGAGGATGAGATCGCAGTTCCCTCTGCCCAAGCCCATCTCCGTCGTTGTCGTAGGATTTGGAAGGATGCCCGCTCTGCCCTACTCCGCTCCGATGAACGCAATCGGCATATTGCAAACCGCTACCGGACCGCAGCTCCCCAGTTCCAACCAGGTCAGAAAGTTTGGCTTTCTTCAAAGAATATTTCTTTACAAGCTGAGTCTAAGAAGTTGAAACCACGCTTCATTGGCCCCTATGTGATCGAGCGCATAATCAATCCATCTGCTGTTAGGCTCAAGCTGCCTCCCTCCATGAGAATTCACCCAACCTTTCATGTGTCCCAGTTCAAACCAGTGTTGCCCAGCCCTTTGTGCCCTCCAGCCATCTCCCCTCCACCCACCCTTGTTATTGATGACCACCCGGCCTACACGGTCCGACGGCTGTTGGACATTCGCCGCCGGGGCCGTGGGTACCAGTATCTGGTTGATTGGGAGGGTTATGGTCCTGAGGAGAGGAGCTGGGTGTCCCGCAAGCTCATTCTATGTCCCTCTCTCATTCGGGACTTTCGCAGGGACCACCCAGATAAGCCTGGTGGTTCGCCTGGAGGCTCCCGTTGAGGGGGGGGGTACTGTCACAGTCCAAACTGTGTCCCTGTTTGTTCCCCTGTGTGTGTGTGTGGAGAGGGTGTGGTGTCCCTTGCAGGCAGCAGCCTGATTGCTCTCACCTGGCCGGCCGACTCAGCTGTCCCTCATCATCTAATCAGGACACAGCTTATCTACTCCAGTCTCCCAGCAACTCACCGCCAGATTGTTTTCTACACCAGTGGTATTACATCCTCCTGGCTGCCCATTCAGTTATCCTGTCTGCGTGTAAATCCGTACTCTTTGTAACTAGTTTCTCTTGTGTTTCCAGTGCAATCCCTCGGCCATCATCCACCAGAGCTTCCAGCCAACCTGCCTGCTTCTTCCTGCATCCTACCTGCCTGCCTGGTAATCAGTCCAGCCTCTCACTGCCTACCTCCACTCCGGACCTCCATAATCACCAAACCTGCCTGAGTCTCCGAAACAATAAACCATTTAAACATCTTCAGTCATTGCCTGCGCCTGGGTCCTGTTTAAAACATAATCCTAACACCTTCTCCATTAAGTTTAGCTAGAAACGTATTTTCTCCCATGTTACGTTTGTTATGAACGTATCTCAAATACGTTTATTTTCTACATATTTTCTAGAAACATATTTTCTCCCACGTTACGTTTGTTTTTTTCATTTCAAACCTTTATTTATCCAGGTGTATCCCATTGAGATCATTGATCTCCTTTTCAAGGGAGACCTGCTCAGGTAGGTTATGAACGTATCTGAAATACGTTTCTTTTCTACATATCTTTGCCATTTATTGTCTTGCTTATAATAATGAAAATAGTCATTTATAATTATCATTTTAGAGCACACATTTGAAATCGACGATCGGGCTCGATATATGGTTAAATTAAAATAAGTAGGCGAGGCTGTAATTTTGCCAGCTGTTACTCTCATGAGCGAGGCAGAACATAATAGTTTTAACATGCCAAAAAGCTGCTGTGTCGTTTATTGCACCTCAAACATTGAAACAAATCCAGAGTTACGTGTTTCTGTACTTCCTCTAAGAAGAAAGGACAGTAAAAGAAGATCTCTGTGGCTTCAGGCTTGATCGCCGTTCAAATGACAGCGTTGGTTTCCCCAAAAGTGGGCGGGGCTGTAAAGTGCCGTAGATTTTACTGTCATCTATTATTCAAAACCATTATATTTATTCTAACGTAAATTACATGCCAGTGTTTTATCTTTTTATTTAGCGATTTGTTTTTGCATGTTTAACTGGGAATGTTTTCATGTTCTCTGATTTGATGTTTTAGCCGCAATGCCCGTTGGGATATGGTGTTAATTCGATATGATATCCAGACAAAAATTCAGAGTTTAGGATTGCCGAAGACACTACACTACCCATTATCCCCAGCTATCGTTTGGGACTACAGTCCCATTGACAAACCCCGTGATTAATCTTCAAACTCTGGGATTGGATGTTGGAGTGGCAGTGCGCCAAGGTTATGCCGAGCGTCAAGCTCTTAGAAATGGAACGAAACCACGGCAGACTATTCAAAACTAGACTCGAACGCCTCCCCAGAACTACACATACTGGCTATTGTGTTTCGCAACATGGCACGTCTCTACTGGGAATTGTAGTTTTAAAAGACGTTTTAGTTTTTCCCAAAATTAGAAGTTGACGGTATTAACCTGTTAAGCCCGACAGACCCCGGTACCAGGGCACTCCCGCAACATCTTGCATGAAACAGTGTCTGAGGGCATGTTCATTTAATAAACTATGAATGTTTTATATCCATGTAACAGGATGAAACTCATCTAACTGATCATTTAAACATTTTTTTTTTTTTAAAACCCACAATGCTAACGCTGAGCCTCTGAATTAGCAACGAGCGAAAAATGCTAACAGATTACTGCACCGAAATTCACTCACAAAACCTTATTATTTATCTTTTCTGCACATCCAACACATCGTTTCACATCGTGAGATGACAAAGAATCGATGGGTACATACATTATCACTCAATGATATGAACTTGAGACTTTATAAACAAAAACAGACATCAAAACTAAACTTGTGTCCTCGGCTGCCCCGTAGTTTCAGAGCGCATCGAGTTTAAAATACCATCTACAAGCTGATGCTGACAGCCCCGCTCCTGCCTTCCGCTTGCGGCAGAACACACTTCCACGCTCACCGGCAGGCACCGACTGGCCATCGGGAGACCGGGAGGGTGTATGTATGTGTGGCGCGAGAGAGAGACCTTACGTGTATTGTTGTTGTTGTTAGCATCTGGTGCTAGCTAGCTGCGCTAACGGATATAAGCAGCTAGCCAGACAGTGGGACATTGTGGGAAAAATCAGAACGAATAGTGCGCGCAACATGATTGCAGCGTCCAGGCAGTTCCCGTTCGAGCATATGCCTTGAGTTGCACATAGCTCCAACGATCCATCTCTCTCACACACACACACACACACACACACACACACACACACACACACACACACACACACACACACACACACACACACACTATATTGTATTATTGTATGAGAGAGGTTCCAGATTGAATTGAGGCGAACATTTGTAATGTTCAGTGGTTGTTGTGTTTAATATTAATGAGAATATTTGTCATTGTTCAAATGATAATAAACATTTGCACAAAGCATATTTGTCCACTCATGTTGATAAGAGTATAAAAAACTAGAAAAATATTCCTCTAAGGTACATTTAAAACAGATACAAAATGTGCGATTCATTTGCGATTAATCGCGATTAACTATGGACAATCATGCGATTAATCGCGATTAAATATTTTAATCGACTGACAGCCCTCATCAAAACATGTGGCGCTAGGTAGATAAAAACGCTAACATTTGGTTGCATACCAACACAATTAGGAACATGCTCACATCTTACTATGTTGGTCTGAAGAGCTGAAACATTCATACATAAAAACTGTGTTGTCTCATTCTATATCCTGTGAGAAAATGATATACATTTAGCATTAAAAACTCAACATACTATTCCTAGCCTGAGGAAGATCTGAATAATCAACAGAGTAGAATGGAATCTCTAACATTTCCATTTAGAATAAAGACAAAAGAGTGATTATACAAATTACATTTATTGAAATTTGAACCAGAAGAAGAAGTTTCAAATAATGTTTTAAATAAAAGGACATAAAACAAAAAGGTGGATAATAATACAATCTATTAAATATATATGTAAATACATTTGGTCAAATGAAATGACCAAATGACTGGTTCTTCTGGGGGTGTTGTTGGCGCACCGCTGCTGCCTGCACTGTACAATCGCTGGAGGACTGGGCTTTCACTCAAAAACTGAGTAGCCAATGGGGACGCACAAAGTCCCGCCCACCTGGGAGGAATTGTGTCAGAATCTCAAACAAAAAGTGAAGTAGCGCAAATGAGAACAACAACTGCAAACAAAAACCTATGTTAAAACAAAGAAAAAATATTTATAGTTTACATGATTACACAAATGATTTGTTTGCAACTTATAGTTTTATTTTTGAAATTTATTTTATTTTGCTTGACTCAGTTTTTTTTTCTTTTAAACTCATAGTTTTGCTTTATTCTGAGAAAGTGTTCCTTTATCTTTATGATACAAAACTAATCCCATACTGAGGCTCTATCTTCACTGCTGCTAGCGAAAAAAATCTCTAGCGAAGTTGGCAACTGTAAAGTTTTTTTTAGCCATTTTCTCTATCTCTCTCTCTCTCCTCACAGACTAAGGCCCAATCCCAAACCACTCCCTCGACCCTACCCCTCAGTGACGGAGTGAACTCCGTCTGTAGCCACACTCGCAGCTCAACGAGGCTCCCTCCTGTCAGATGGAGGGACTAAATACAGCGGCAAGCTTTGGGACAAACTCCCCTCTCTCCGGCAGAAACCGGAAATGCCGTAACTGTATGTAACAACGGTTTCAAATCAGCATCTCTTTGACAAAAAATGTAAATTAATAACTCAAATAAAACTCCAAACATAATTCATTGTTTTGTAAAGCTCTTTTAGTTTTAAACCTGATGTTTATAAGCTTCTTAGTTTTTGCAACAGTCTGTAAATACACACAACTTTGTAATAAAATGCACACCTTTACCTTTTTCTAGACTAAACACAGGTATGATCCTAAGTTAAAACATGAGGTTGTTAACATCGCAGTTTATCAGTGGATGTTTGCTGGAACTACTTGTAAACAGCGTGTTTCCTGACGGACACACACAGCGTGACTCCGGTCAGGTAGAGACCGGTCTCAAGTCAGCACCGCTGCAGACTCGCTGTTTGAGGGCTGTTAAAGAAAAATGCAAAAAGTTCTGCTGTCTGTTGCACCAGCTATACACAAGTTATTTTAAATGTGCAAAGTACACACTAAACGATACATTGAAACTAGGTAGTTTATTTAATTAAAGCTGTGTCAATATTTGATTACACCACAGAGACACCAGGTTCACGTTAGCTAGTCTGGCGTTAAGTCCACACTTACTAAAGTATTAGTAAATAATCACCAAACATTCAATGTTCAAAGGTGTTATTGTCATATGCACAGCTACAGCATAGTTGTTGGCAATGACAATCTTAACTCTCAGGCTCCTCCAACAATGCAACATACAAACAGTACAAGAAGAAATAAAATAGTGCAAGAAGAAACTAGTCCAACAACGTAGGTGCAAAACTAACATGCAGGAATAAGTCAAATATATACTTATAAAATAGAATAAGATAAGACAGAAAGTAAAATTAAATACTAATATGGGGAGGCATGAATGAAAAGGTTGTATAAACAGATGTGGATATGTATATTATATATGAACAGATAACTAACCAATGCAATATTATGGTATTATACATAATAAATAAATAAATATGTGGGCTTTTAAACAGATTTGTACTACAAACCCTTTGTTGGTTGGACAAGACTCAACCCAGATCAAGAGGAGAACCCTGACACAGCAACACCACCCCAAGACCCACCCAACCAACTGCCCGATAGAAGCTACATCTTAAATTTGGTGCCATGTGATTCATCACTCATCACCCATAACCAGCAACCACAGGAAACAGCAGATCCCCACCCACCACCACACCAGGCTCCAAGCACCCACCCACCACCAAGCTAGGCTCCCAGCACCCACCCACCACCACACCAGACTCCAAGCACCCACCCACCACCAAACCAGGCTCCCAGCACCCACCCACCACCAAGCTAGGCTCCCAGCACCCACCCACCACCACACCAGGCTCCAAGCACCCACCCACCACCAAACCAGGCTCCCAGCACCCACCCACCACCAAACCAGGCTCCCAGCACCCACCCACCACCAAACCAGGCTCCCAGCACCCACCCACCACCATACCAGGCTCCAAGCACCCACCCACCACCAAACCAGGCTCGATTTTTGTAGACGTTCCAAACATTGATTTATTAAAGGCCGGACTCATATTTGCCTTCAAATGTTATGCATGGATGCTATATTTATGTTTCGCACACATGCACATTTTGGAGTTAAAACAAAGACACATCAGAGTAACCTGTATGTATGTTGTCTGATAAGCTGAAGTCACATTCATTAAAACCTTTCTATACTTTATAATTTAATAGAAAGCTTGCACATCATTGCTTAATGTAATATAGTGCTACAGAGCCCAAGTACTAGTGTAATGAATATAAGACTAAAACATATCCACTCAGTAGCAATGTAAGATGTAATAAGTCCATTAACACACACAGCAACATCCCGAAGGAAGGGCAGAGAAGCTAAGATTTTGAATAAAAGCATGTGTAGACTCTTAAACTTCTGTGATTCCTCAGTAGGAAACACTAAATGTGCTTATGTCACAAAGTGGAAATGTTTGTGCATTCTGAGTTGAGCCTTATACAAAATGTACTTTACCTGTTCTGCACATTTATGCAAATAATGTATTCCATACAATTACAGATTGCTCTCACAACCATCTCGAGGTGTTCCGTGTCCGCAAAATAATAAGGACAAGGAACCGAAAGGTAGGATAATGATTACCTTGATGACAGTGTTTGCTGTTGGATAACTTTTCTGAATTTGTATAGCAATTACTTTATCTTACCTTGAAGTAATGCTGTTGTCCGTTTCACAATATTTGTGTAAACATCCTGTAAATCCCTCTAGTCGGTCAGATATTTTTAAATATATGCAAACTATTTGAACAATACATATACAGGACTGTCTCAGAAAATTAGAATATTGTGATAAAGTTCTTTATTTTCTGTAATGCAATTAAAAAAACAAAAATGTCATACATTCTGGATTCATTACAAATCAACTGAAATATTGCAAGCCTTTTATTATTTTAATATTGCTGATTATGGCATACAGCTTAAGAAAACTCAAAAATCCTATCTCAAAAAATTAGAATAGTTCCTCAGACCAAGTAAAAAAAAAAAGATTTATAACAGCAAAACACAATCAAACATTTGAAAATGTCCATTAATGCACTCAGTACTTGGTTGGGAATCCTTTTGCACGGATTACTGCATCAATGCGGCGTGGCATGGAGGCAATCAGCCTGTGGCATTGCTGAGGTGTTATGGATGCCCAGGATGCTTCAATAGCGGCCTTTAGCTCATTAGCATTGTTGGGTCTGGTGTCTTTCAGCTTCTTCTTCACAATACCCCACTTATTCTCTATGGGGTTCAGGTCAGGGGAATTTGCAGGCCAATCGAGGACAGTAATGCCATGGTCAGTACACCAGTTACTGGTGGTTTTGGCACTGTGGGCAGGTGCCAGATCATGCTGGAAAATGAATTCCTCATCTCCATAGAGCTTTTCAGCAGACGGAAGCATGTAGTGCTCTCAAATCTCTTGGTACACAGCTGCATTTACTCTGGGCTTGATGAAACACAGTGGACCAACACCAGCAGCTGACATGGCTCCCCAAACCATCGCTGACTGTGGGAACTTCACACTGGATTTCAAGCAACTTGGATTTTGCTCCTCTCCAGCCTTTCTCCAGACTCTGGCGCCTTGACTTCCAAATGAAATACAAAACTTGCTTTCGTCTGAAAAGAGGACTTTGGACCACTGTGCAACTGTCCAGTGCTTCTTTTCCTTAGCCCAAGTCAGACGCCTCTTCCGTTGTCTTGAGTTCAGAAGTGGCTTGACCATGGGAATACGGCTATTGTAGCCCATTTCCCGGACACGTCTGTGAACAGTGACTTTTGATACCTGGACTCCAGCTTCAGTCCACTGTCTTTGAAGCTCCCCCAAATTCTGGAAGCGACTCTTCTTCACAATGCTGTTAAGGCTGCAGTCATCTCTCTTGGTTGTGCAGCGTTTCCTGCCACATTTCCCCCTTCCAACAGACTTTTTGTGGATGTGCTTTGAAACTGCACTCTGTGAACAGCTTGCTCTTTGAGAAATTTCTTTTTGTGTCTTACCCTCCTGATGGAGGGTGTCAATGACGGTCCTCTGGACAGCAGTCAGATCAGCAGTCTTCCCCATACTTGTGATTTAGTTTACTGAACCAAGCGAGTGTTTTTCAAGGCTCAGGAAACCCTTGCAGGTGTTTCGAGTTAATTAGACGATTCAAGTGATTCGTTGAACACCCTACTAGTATACTTTTTCATGATATTCTAATATTTAGAGATAGGATATTTGAGTTTTCTTAAGCTGTATGCCATAATCAGCAATATTAAAATAATAAAAGGCTTGCAATATTTCAGTTGATTTGTAATGAATCCAGAATGTATGACATTTTTGTTTTTTTAATTGCATTACAGAAAATAAAGAACTTTATCACAATATTCTAATTTTCTGAGACAGTCCTGTATTATAAGTACTTGTGAATGTACAAAGTTCAAAGAGCATACAGATGTACAATGTCTTTGTCTGCCTGCCACAGGGGGGGACGGAGCACCTTTATGACTGGCAGCCCTGCAACATTTGGTATGTTAATTGGCTTTTGTACAATTACATCTATGTGTGCTGTTAACATTTTTGTGGTAATTGTTGGCACGCCATTATCTTAGGTGGCATTTGTTAAAGAAAAATGCAAAAAGTTCTGCTGTCTGTAGCACCAGCTATACACAAGTTATTTTAAATGTGCAAAGTACACACTAAACGATACATTGAAACTAGGTAGTTTATTTAATTAAAGCTGTGTCAATATTTGATTACACCACAGAGACACCAGGTTCACGTTAGCTAGTCTGGCGTTAAGTCCACACTTACTAAAGTATTAGTAAATAATCACCAAACAACAACAGAAATGTAAAGGAACTAGGACAACTAATTATGATTAGACATTCATCTACAGATAGTGCAAATTAACAACAGTGACAATCAAGTGGTGAAAACCTAAACTACAACAAAGGGTAATATATCAGTACCCTATTATTGGGCAGATCAAATTGTAACGTAACAAACGCATCATGATATCATTTCCCCAAGGGGATCTATAGATTGTTTGTTATCTATGAAATGCTATTTTATCCCTTATCTTGGAATACAATGTGCCTTGGAGGAGTTATTATTCACTTGAAATGTTGTGCTGTAAGGCTCTAGGGATGCAATGATTTTACATTTTGATGCTATGATAATAGTCTGAGGAAACATCACCTTTGTCAGGGTTTTACAATGATTACACTAAGGATGGATGAATGTGTTCTTATAATTAGAGGTTTTATAGGATTTTTCCACAACATTTTGGCATTTTCAGCTGCTGTGCCTATTTACCTTTATTAACACGATTAACCCGTTTTCCATATTTTTCAATGAGCAACAGTTGCTGTAATGAACCTTAACGTACCATAATGTAGTTGTTTAGAGAGTGAGAACAAAAACACTCAGTGTAGCTGACCTGTTAAAAGTGACATTGGTTAATCGCTGCATCCATACAGTGGAATACCAAATACTTCATACAACACTGCACTTGTCTTCAAACGTTTCTAAAACAGTATAAACATTTTAAAGTAGCCTAATGAAAATCAATTGAATGTGTATTACTGCTCACTAATTCTTCTTCACCCTCCCTTTATTTTATTTTTTTCTCAGTGGTATGTCCTGGCCTCCATCCTGGCAAGCAGCCTGATTCCCACCCCATGCAAATCCCATTGCCAAACAAAACAATAAATGTTTTGGTGTTTGTATGGAATTAATAAAGTGCAACAGTTTAACAACTGCAACAGACTTAACATTTTTTTGACTTGAAGGATTGTTGCATTGTTTTATGGCCACTGGCAATTAATTTCACAGGTGAATTGAAAATAATGTAAAAGGAAGCTCAGCGCAAGTTCTTTCAGGAAGACTGGGTATATATATATATATATATATATATATATATATATATATATATATATACATTCACTCCGCAGCTGCATATAATCAGCTCATCACAGGCGTTGTCTTTAACATATTACATTTCACCTCATTCTCCAGCAGCCAATCACGGTGCTGCAGCCAAACTTTAAAATGGCAGTCAGCTGTTATTTCAGGTTGTCATGCTGCCGCCCGCCTCCACCCCATCCACCTCCTCTCATCACTTCCACTGCCAGGAGAGCTAATCCAAAGACCTCATCACATCCCCTCTTCATCCCATCTCCTCATCAAATCCAGATCTTCAGCATCATCACCAGTGTCTAGACCCCGGGGGGGGGGGGGGGGGGGGGGGTTCCCTGTATGCTCACGGCTCCATTTCCCCCTTTAGATATACCATTTCAGGATCGGGGTCTAATCGCCAAAGACTTAACATTTATCGTATGTCATGTGTCAATAAATGTTCTTTAAACAAAATGAAGTCTCTCCTGATTGAAATACACAAGGGGTCCTCGAGATGATAGTACATTATTGAAAACATTAATAACAGAATGCTTAATGCACAAAACATCAAGAAATAAGTAGCCAATGCTTCAATCCTTTGAGAATACACTGTATCGGCTATTTTAATTTAATAATACATTACATTTATAAAGCGCTTCTCCTGGTCCTCAAAGCGCTAAGCAAGTAAAACAAAAATAACAAAAGTAGAAAGTGCTAAGCTAGGTGGAATAAGGGAAAGGGGTTAGTTGATTAGGAGTTGAAGGCAAGAGTGAAAAGGTGAGTTTTGAGAGATTGTTTGAATGATGTGAGAGTGTTGGCGGATCTGACGTGGCTGGAGAGGGAGTGGGGGAGGCTGCTGCGAAGGCCCTGTCACCCCAGGTCCGGAGCTTTGTCCTGATGGGCTGCAGTAGGTTAGCTTCAGCTAACATCTGAGGCGACGGGTGGGGGCAAGGTTGTTCAGGGCTTTGAAAGTGAAAAGTAATATTTTAAAGTCAATGCGGTGTTTGATGGGGAGCTCTTGATGGGAGGAATTTAGTGTTATTATTCTTTCCCCAGTTAACTAAGCTATGCTGAAGTGCCAGTAGATAACTTCTAAATACCAGTACAGGGGCTTCAAAGGTTTTTTACTCGTTTTTTTGTGGTCTTTTTGGACATCGGAAGGCTAGATTACCCATGATCCTCAGCCACCGTTGCCGTGGAAACGGAGCCGCTCCACTCTCCGCTACCTGCATAACCCTAATTTATTTCAGATACCAAACACACTCTTTCCGAAGATTGGTGTCACAAATATCAAAACAATATATGTGTCGATAACAAAATACATCCATCATAAACTAAACTGGAAACAGCAGTATAATTTGTCTTGTTAACACTTTAAAGTTGAGGTTTTTTTTATCCGTACCGCCTAGTGGTTAAAGCACATTATTGAATTTTTTTGTTGAATTATGTTATATTTGATGAAACATAAAAATATTAAGAGTACATACATAGGGGGAAAGTAGAAGGTCAATCATAGAAATATAGATGAAAATATTAAGGAGATACTGTTGTGATCTCCACAATAAAACAGTTTAGTGCAGGACGTCCAAAGATATTAATAGGAGGATGTGCAAAACAGACAAACTAAATAGGCTTCATTTAAACATTAAAGAATACTTTAAGTTAAGGTCTTCTTTTAAATAAGAAAAAAGCTTTGGGGGTATCTATCTACTGACAAATATAAAGTCTGACAAAGTACATAACGTCTAATATATTGCATAGTTTGTTTTGGAACTTGATAATCAACTTTCCTGCAATGTTAACTAAGTTGAAGCACTTATTTTAACTGATATTATACATATGTATTATACTCTTATAAGATGTATCTAGATAGTAT
This sequence comes from Notothenia rossii, assembly GCF_949606895.1. NCBI lineage: Eukaryota > Metazoa > Chordata > Actinopteri > Perciformes > Nototheniidae > Notothenia > Notothenia rossii. The sequence goes on from NC_136906.1 coordinate 51,671,506, forward strand.
AAGAAATGTGCAGAATATGACAGTTTAATGTTAAAGTGGAGGTACATACATATCGATATATGTCTTGTAATGCACTGTTGAGGAACCTGCGACCCAAGTTTTTAATCTCTGACCTTTTTCATCTCTGACCTTGTCAGGTATTGCACATCCAATAAATGAGGAACAGAGAATTATTAAATATAAAACTTAGAATTTGTGTGATTATACTAAATGATTTCCAAATAAACACCACTGCATATTTTCCAACTGTTACACATGCTGCTGTAACGAAAAAATGGCCCCGCTTGGGATCAATATATCTTATCTTAAGATGATCGATGGCTACTGCCATATTTGCAAAATGTGCCTCTGAACAAGTGCATGTTTCAAGGCTTAAGACCAGCTGTTAAATAAAGCTCTTCTGACCTTAGCTGTCATGTGGGTATACTAATGCTGCCCATTATGGGCATAAGCAATTTTCACCCATTTATTAATTATATGTTTTAAATGTGATAACACCACTGTGTTTCGTATCCCCTAAACCTCTCGGGGTGCACACAGTTTAATACTGGCAACTTCTTATTATGGGAAATACGAAAACGTCTTTTAAAACTACAATTCCCAGTAGAGACGTGCCATAGAACATGGAAACCTATGTGCGAAAAACACAATAGCCAGCGTGTGTAGTTCTGGTGACAGGGTGGGGGAGGGGGTGGACCCGTCCGACTCCAGTTTTGGACCATGTGCCGTGGTTCCATTCCATTTCAAAGTGCTGTTGGACGCTCGGTGCACTGCCACTCCAACATCCAATCACAGAGCTTGACGACTATCACGGGGTTTGTCCATGGATGGGTTTGTCAAGCAAAGAAGAGAGAATACTTAGTTCCGGGTGTAAAATTCTCTAAAGCAACTACTATGAGCTGCTCCGACCCTCGGTCCTGACGGACTCCAAAAGTCAAGACATTATACAATCAAACAAATAAATAAACACAAGAATAATTGTGTGTTATTGTTGAGTAAATAACACCGTGTGGTTTAGAAAATAATACAAAATTAGAAGTACGAGTTGGGAGTGAGAATGTGTTGGTATTTACCCTGCATTATGCACGATACTAATAAAGAATTATGTTAATGTATGAACTCTATTTACAATGTATTCACATTAATAGTTCATAATCAACGAATGACAAAATGCAGTGACAAGAAAACAACCATTGTATAGCACTTGTTTGAGTAATAAGAGGCAGTTTAATATAAAGGCAAGGCAATTTATTTTCATACACATCAGCAAGTCAAAGCGCTTTAAATAAACAGAAGTACAAAATATAAACACATTTTCACATTACTATGAACTCAGTCGGGCGAAACAAGTGCATAGTTTCATATTGTTCTCATATATAGTGTTTTATAATGTCTTTATTTTGTATGGCTTTAAGTGTGTTTTAAATGTGTTTTGTCATCATTATGGCGCGCGCCAGCGTGTAGACGTGACACGTCGCTTGTGAAAGAGCTCTCCAGTGCATCTGTGTTGCTTGGCAGAAACCTTTACAGGTCTTCTTCCTCAGACTCAGGGCTAGTGTAGTCATTGTCATCCGACTCCTCAATGTCCTGCTGTAATTGAAGATCATGGCATTCCATAGCGGCTACACCGCTGTACGCATGTACAGCCTGTTTGTGTTGGCTTTTGAGGAAGTGCCACCTCCGACTGAGGACACTCTTGAGCCCATGTGCAGCATCCTCTGTCAGGTCACCGAAATCTGTAGAGGAATAATCACACAGAAAAAGGGCTCAATGTAAACAAACCATGACAATTGCAAATCTCTTTGCATTGTACAATGCTGCAAATGTAAAAACACTAGAAAATAGGTAAATCCATCTTAAACTGAAGGATGTTACTATATATTGGGTGCCAAATGGGACATGTTGATTAATGTTTGATATAGTGCTTAACAATTAGTCAATAGACAGAAAATAATCGATTATGATCTTGATAATGAATAGTTTCAGTAATTTACTATTTCACTTCGGCCTGACACAGTGACAGATGTGTTCTACTTATGTAAGACATGCAATGTGTTGAAAAGTGGATGAAAATATTCAAATGTTAAGATCTCAGACATACTGCTGGTTTTGATGCCCTCCAAAGTCTATCCTCTGAGTGCTTCCACTTCTTGCACTTGCTTCAGAAGGAACATGATGTGCTGCGACATCTCTTTCACCAGGATGCTCTGCTCCTCCTCCAAACGTCTGACCAGCATTACCTGGTCAAAGACAGACCTCTTCAACCTGAAGGTGTTGCCTTTAGGTTGAGGAAAGGAATGGAGTAGTGGACAAGGAATATTTATTCATAAATTATATTATTACAGAATGATTTTCATTTCTGAGACACAAATCTTTGTAGCGATAGCATTGGTTCTCTATAATGTAAACTAATAACAAACATTATATATTTGCAGGTATCACCATTGCTTTTTCTGCCCCACGATAAACTGTCATATTTTGGTGTAGACTAAAAAAACAACAAGCCAAACTAGCAATTATCCTACCATTTGCATGCCTCTCCCATGGTAGGATGTAGCTCTCTGTCAGACTGCAAGCCAACTCCTCGTCGATCGGTTCTTCCTGCACTCCTGAGTTGTATTGCACAACTTTTTCGCGAAGCTTCTTCTTCAGCTCTCTCATTCTCTTCCTCTTCCTTTGCCTTGCCTGGTTGCTGTCTGCAAAGTGAAACGGAAACAAAACTGTGTCATGGTGCCAGAATGTTTTTGTTGTTTTTGAAAGGTAATTTCAATAACTACGTTTGACAACAAACCATGCTGACGATACAGATCTTGCTTCCTGCGCAAAAGAGTAACGGTGATGTTCTCAATATCCAGCCTCAGTCCTTCAGTACACCCTGGGGCGTAGACTCTCTCTAAATAGTTGCAAAAAAACAATTGGAGAAGAGATACAATCAGTGACAGTCTCAGTTTCAACATATAGCCAACTTATATTGTGTGTCTAAACTTACAGTAATTAACAGATGTATATATGGAAAACCTGTGTTATGTCTTACCTGTGACCGCCCATTGCCTGACATCATACACCCACTGCTGTATGGTCTCCTGATCAAGGTTGTGCTCCTTTTTGAAGTCGCTGAAGCTGGCAGCTTCCACCTTTGCCTTCTCTGTGATCTTTACAAAAAAAGAAAATGTCAGAGCAAAAGCGCCATGCAACACCATAATGCAAAGAACACCAGTTTTCAGTACAAGACCTTCAGAAGAACAGTTGAAACATTCCATGACACCATCTGACTTGCAAGAGGAAGTGTGGATAAGGGAGAACATAATGTATATAGCCATGAGGTTACATTGCAGACATCCTTCATAAATATGTAATGTCAGATGAGAAGACAATTGTAATTTGCCCTTACTTTGACATATCTGTGGGCTAAAACTTGATGAAGGTTGTCCCTCTTCCTTCTGTTCCAACCCATGGCCTGTTGAGTGAGCATGTTCACTCTTCCTAAAAAAAGACAAAAATATATCCACAAACAAAAAAGTAAGTATTCACATCAAAAAGGCAATACTGAGTGAGAAACCTGATAGACATGACTAAACCCAATCGTTGAAAGGTTGTTGAACTGGTAATTACAGTAAAGTAATACATCAATAATGTTTTTAAGGAGGGAACTCTCTGTAAAATACTTATCAGGGCTGCCTTATCACAGTGTGTAGTGTTAATACCAACCTGCTTTTGTCATGTATTTTGTGACCAGAGCTGCCCTGGAGAGAAAGCTGTTCACCTATAATGAATGTTACAATTAATGTTCGGTCACCATTACATAACAATATCACCTACGCATCATAGATCTTGAACTGGATGGTTTAAGAGAAAACTTGTGTACTGACTTCCTACAATATGCATGCATTTAGTGTTGCTGAACAAATGAGCTGCCTATCTTTCATTTGAACTCAGACATAAAGGATATGCTTTAAACTAATCAACAGGCTTGTCACTGAGATGACACATACATATTTGTACTGCTTTCTATTAAGACTTCTTGTATCCATACAGTTACAATAATGCCATTAATAACATACCTGCTCTACTTCCTCTCCCACTGTGTTTCCTGCTCCATCCTGACTTCTGCCACCGCATCTCACCTGCAACACAGCGCAAGTACTGTTATGTAGCATTTCTTTAGAAGTGTTTGATATCCAATAAGGCATGCCATGCACAACATTTAAAAATCCTTTGCATTAAAGATGTTATGTACCTCGCATTTTGCTGTATGGGCTTTAGCATGCATCACGCTAAGAAATGGCCTCATTTCTGTCAACGGCAGAAGCTCTGGTAATCCCTCGGCTATTTTGTTAAGGTATGGCCAGTACCTAAGAAGCAGGAGCAGCATTTTGTGATTGAGTGTTACAAAGATAAACTTTTAATTGACACGACAACAAAATCAATATCATCTAAAATGACTGCTGAGGCATAGGCCATTTTAAACATTGTTGTGGATGTGCAATATGACGGTGAGGATTACCTGCATGTTACATCCATACAGAAGAAGTCAACATTTGCCTTCTTGGACATCTCTTTTTGGAGAAACATTGGGTAAGCGTATATTTCTCCACGGAAGTGGTTCAGTCCTCGTAACAGAAACCCATGTCTGATTAATCAGAGGAAAATCTAGTTGTTAATAATAAACTGACACAAACCCCCCGGGGGGTCGCGAGATGATTACAAAATAAAAATGAAAAATAAAAAAATAAAAAAGAATAGATTAATTTTTTTTAGATTTTTTTTATTTTTTTATTATTATTAATAATAACGTTTGCAAAGACATTTTCAGGGGCGGACTAGCCATCATACTTTTTTCAATCAGATATGTAAACTTCCCATTCACACTTAATTATGGGAACTACACTATAATGGGACATTGTAATGTAATGTTAATCTTTACATACTTTGTTCACAAAACTGAGACTGGCCATTTTCATCCACCACCACAGCAGTTGTAGGGGGAATGGGCTCCAGAAATCCATTGAACACAGCCTCTCTGTCATGGAAGATATTCCTCTTGTGGGCCTCAATGTCACAGGTTGCAGAGAGGAACTCCATGTCCAGTGGAACACAGTCCAGGCACCTAATAGCCGCTTCTTCTGCACAGCATCTGTGGCACTTCTGAATGGCTATTCTCTCAGCTGAGAGATTTGCATTAAAAAGCATTGGCCTAGCCGTTTTCATTTTCACATCTGTGAGAAGCTGCCTTTGTGCCCAGGCAGAAACCGTTCCGTCTGTTGCCTCCGGAACCTGGACTGCAGTTAGGGTGTCCCTTAACTCTTGGAGATGTGTTTCTAAAAAATAAAACAGCTGTTAAGCCGCCACCCTAAAACTGATATGATGGATATTAAGGTAGTATACTGAAACACTTTTGAGTTTGAAAAATATATGCGTACTAATAATAGCAACATGCTATGAATCATCATATGCATCCAAAGCAATATTAGCAAGTGATACTTATACCAAATATGCATTCACTTGTCATGAAACAGTCAATACTTAATACTTTATTATGATTAACTAGATGAGTATAAAAATGGAAACATTGGGAAAGACTTTAGTGCCAGTCAACTGCTGTTACAATCAATATACTCACCAAGACTACCAAACTCTTGATGTTTTAGCTGAAGGCCTTCCTCATGCACAGGATCGTCTCTTCTGGCTTGTGAAGCTGCAGAGACAGTCATTTTTGCTTAACCCTTCAATCAATCTAAAATTACACCAATTAATTGTAATATGAAAATGTTCTGTAAGGACTGCAGGTAATGAAACTAAGAACATATTACCACAGCATCACAATGACAATTTACATTTGCCATACTTTTATCCAAATTGAGGTACACATGTTCAAAAATACAACACAAGCAAGGATTATCAGTCACAGGCTCTTAAAATATCTTGATTTAATTTGAAAATGTTTTAAACATTGCAACAGATTTGTCAAGAGGTATCTTCAAATTACATAATTTTATACTGTGTACACCAAAATAACTTTGTTATGAATTATCTTTATTCTTAGACTTAGAAATCATGATATAGTAAAGAACAAACCTGATGCGGAGCGATGTGTTTCCCGTTGTCTCTCACGTCTGCGTGTGACCACTGGATTAGAAAGAGGTCTCTTCCTGCTTTTTCTTTTCTTTTTTTTGAGGGATGGCAGGAGTTTCAGTGGCCATGGCAGCCTATATTTTTTCAGAGGTTGAGATCAACAACAAAGTTGTAATACAACATAAGACAGCAGCATTTATATTTGAGCAATTATTTAACGGTTGCATAAAAAGGTGTAACTGACCCTTTACATTACATCAATAAAAATCAATAGCAATGATTATATTACAGACTTGGGTATTTGCTTCAGCCTCACCCTGGCCTCATGGAGATGAGCCTCGCTAATCAATGATGCCATGTGCACCGTGGCCTCATTGGGATACTCAAAGACCCTCACTTCAGGGTTGAGGGACATGGCATACAAATACAAACAATACACAAAATGAAGAGTGAGAGAAAGACAGGAGTGCGATTAAAAGAGAGAGTGATAGAAAGAGAGACAGTGAGAGAGAGAGTGGCTCTTAAAAGTGCCGTTGGTTTTATATGTGTGTGTGTGTGTGTGTGGATATGTGTGTGTTGGAGATATTAAGTGTTGTAATGAAGCTGTAAAACAGGAAAAATAAAAACATGATTAGGATTATTTAGAATAACAGTAACATCTGTGCAATACTCAATGGAATAATAATTAATCTGTGCAATACTCTATGTAATAATAATTCATCTGTGAATTACTCTATATGCAATAATAATTAATCTGAGCAATACTCTGGCATACATTATGCATTTATACTGTGCATATTGTTATATTATGCACAGTATAAATACTTGTTTTTCTTATATCTTCTACTATATATTTTAATTCTACAATGTAAAAATCCCAATTTCCCCCGGAGATCAATTAAGTATTTCTGATTAAGAGTGGGACATTGGGTGGCCAGTCAAATCGTCTGGAAAAACTCCAGTTCCACATTTTTGTTCCACTCCATCGCCGATGCATTAGCCACTATTAAAACTCTGTGTAGAAAACTGTCTTTAAAACACATGTGCAAATACATGCATTTAAACATATTTTTCTAGCACGCATCTCCACTATCCAACTGTGCCGGTGACAGCTAATGTCATTTAGCTGTATAAACTATAAATGCTATCCAGCTAAAAACGTTGACTGGAAGGCCGGAGGCTAGCTGAACGTGGCCGCTAGCTTGCCAATACACAAGTTATTGAGCCGTTTCCGCTCTACATCCTGAACTCCTCCCTTCGATGCAATGCACTTCCGTTTTGGCGGACTGGGTTTGTTTTGCTAGCTAGCTCTGTTGTGCCGACAAAGCACTGATATCGCAGAGACAAAGAGGATATAACAATTACAACATGAAGAAAAGTGGTTCGGGAACTACGTGTGCGGTAGTTGGTTGCAATCACTCGAGAAAGCACCTGAACGAGTGGTTAGATAGAGAGTGCTACGACCACAAACCAGCACCCAGCCATGTTGTTCATTAAATACAGATAAACACAACAAATACTGCATGCATTGTATTTTTTAATATTATATATGAATATTTTCATAGTGATGTAATTGTGTGGGCTGCTTTTATATTTTAATTTGTAATACCTGTTAGGATTAAACATGTGATCTTTCTTGTTGAAGCCATTTCTTTAGTTTCCTCTCAACAATTAATTCATTCAGTGTTATTTATGTACAGTATGAGCTTAATATGAATGATGAACTGTGTTAAAAGAAATTGTAGCACTCTAAGGAACATATGAAATGCAATAATGCAATAACAGTGCAATAATGAAATTAAATTACATCAAACTTTATTTTCACTCAAACAGTACAGGCACATATGATATATTGCACAGCATAAAGAGATCATGTAAATTGTGCATTATGTAAACAACAGACAACTGTTGGCTCCTGTGGGCATGACCTAAATAAGGCAGTTTATTTTGGTTTTAAAATGCTGAGATATTTACTGCAGAACTGTATCCTTCCCTCAACAAAATCGTCAACAATTTTCGGGAGCATGTGGGCAAAGTAGAATGTGCGCAGCCTTATGATATGCCTTCAGACTGTCCATTGCTTTTCCATCTATTGCCATGGATTGAACGAAGTAGGAGCACATTTTGCTGTACGTTATGCTGGGCCACGTCGTCATGTTATCCTCCCAGTTTTGCACTGAATTCGGGTGGGGGAGAGTAACGCCATCTCCAGTCAAAGAAGTAGAATCGTGTTCCCAAGCTAGCATCACTGTTAGCATCGAAATCGCTGTGTTTACACCAGTGCCCGTCTGACTGTTTACACCGGTTTACACCGACAGACGCTGTGCAAAAGACTTCCGGCGGAAATGAAGTGCATTTGTGTAGGGTTATGGCGCTACCCGTGTTTTGGCGCGTAAACTTGTCTATTGTAAAAGCTAAACACACTACAAAACTCAACCTAATATCCAGGAATTAAACACTATAGAGACTGTGCTACAGTGGAGTAAATAAAAGCAATATTATTTCGTGTTTTAAATAAATAAATTCTCCTTGATTTTAGATACTTACTGTAGTCCGTTGTCAGATGAAATTAATGAAAGTGAGGTGATTGTGGGTAACGTAACGTGGCTACGTCACGTTCACGTCAAGCGCGACGTAACGTTGCCGTGGTAACGACGGAATCTTCTGGTTTATTGTTGTTATAATAAAAATGATTATTATTACTATTAAACAAAAAGCATTTAAAATACAGTCAGTAGCCATCGTCATTCCGATGTGGGGGGAGTGGTTTTCAACATCACTATCATCATTATATATTTTTTAAATGACTAATATTGGCCGACAATACCCCTTTATTGATCAAATAGGACAGGGGTCTGCAACCTTTTTGACCAAAAGAGCCATTTTGCTCCTTTTGCCAAAAAGATTAATTGTCTGGAGCCGCAAAACATATTTCATAGCTTGATAGCTAATAAAGTTGTATTTATTGTTATATCAGACAGAAACTACCGTTTTTTTGCATTTATTAGGCTATTTATTACGTTATATAAAACTGTTAACCTCTAATAAGAAACAAAGAACTCCTATAAGGAGAATTAAGAATAATACAGAGGCCTACTTTAAAATAAATTAAACACAGCACTTGGGGAGTCATCTGCACATTTGGAGGAAACAAATATATAATTAAAATAAATAAATAAAACATATAGCTGCACCCTAAAAAGAGTTAACGGGGGGGTAGGTAAGAATGGAGAAACCAGCTCGAGTGCGCTAGAGTTTGAAAATACACCACCGGAAAAAATCTGCCTCTTCCTTCAGACTTTCTTACAGAGTCCCTCCTCCAACACACACAAAAGCGCACATGAACCAATGACTGAGGGCACGAGATACATTTGTGCACAGATGGAAGTCTGACAGGCAGGTAGGCCATCCAGTTATTTTTGCCGGGCCGGCTCAGATGATTGGTCGTGCTTTTTACAGCGCTACGGCTTCCAGAGATTAATTTGTTTATGTATTTATTGTCAAAGCATTTAATAAATTCATTGCTATCGGGACGTTAAGAGCATTCCATGGAATATAAAAAAAAGTGTTTTCTGAAATAAATTACATACCCCATTGAATTATGACTGAAGATCGTCAGCTGTCTTCCTCTTCCGTGTTGTTCCTCGATACGTAAAGGCTGCTGCACCTTTGACAACTTCTCTCTACATATTGAACATACCGGTAAACCAGCATCGTTTGCTGTGAAAGCATATAACTATGTCCACGCAGAATTAAATCCTGTGTTCCTCCGGTACTTTTATTTTCTTTGATTTATCCATAGTTCGCTCATCGAGCCGGGAGTCAGGTTATTCACCCGCAGGAAAAGGCGCTGGCGCGGGACCGTAGCAGGATGTGACGCATATTTTAGTTGACCTAATTAAAACCGTTTTGTTTTTTATTTATGTGTCACAGTATCACCTCAAAATACAAGATACGAAACATTTTCAACCATGCAACAACATTTAAATAGTCCTACAAATACCTTTCTTTTCTTCTTATTTTTGTCTAAGCTCAAGGGAGCCAGAGCAGAGGGCTTAAAGGGCCGCTTGCGGCTCGAGGGCCGCGGGTTGCCGACCCCTGAAATAGGAATATAATTGTCTTTTAAATAACGTAAACTAAAGGGAACAATCTATTTGACACAGCTGAAGCTCTGGCCTTCCTTAAAAAATAAGGAGGTTTTCCTTCTATAAAACAGCTGTGGGCAGCAGTGAGTGTCACATACATGAATTCATAGATCAAGGCAGACAGTAGGCGACACGCCCGTTTTAAGCCGTGTCCCTCCCTCCTCACATCTCAAGCTGCATCCCCAAAAAGTGTATTATGTTGTTACATCTCAGATGTTATGTTTCAGTTGTGCTCTGTCTATGTTCAGTGATGCAAACTTGTCACCTTTTGGCGAAATTCGCCGTTTTGAATCCAAAATAGGTCGTTTGTGTGAGTAGATCTGCAATAAAAATATTTTTGGGGTATGGGGGGGGTCTGGGACCCGGAGTCATCTGCGGCCGTGAGCTGTTATGTGCCATCATGACACGCATGGTGTTCTTTTTTTATATATTATAATGAAGTGTGAGCTGTGTGCTCGAGTCTTCCTGCCTGTCGGCTCTGCTCATGGATGTACGCTCTGCTGCTCCGAGATGATGGTCTAGCTCAGTGGTTCTCAAACTTTTTCTGTCAGGCCCCCCCTTTGGAGAAAAAAAAAAGTCGGGCCCCCCCAAAACGAATAATCAGGCTCAGTGGCGGCGCCAGAGATTTATTTTGGGGGTGCTGTGGGGTAGCTTGACGTTTCATAGAGGGTGCTCAAACATTTAGGGTTTCCCTTTAATGTACCGGTCGCTACAGTGGAATTTTCTACTGCAACAATCCCCACGCAAATACACAACGTACCCGCGACTGTTACAATGAAGGCTCAATATTCAGCTCACGGCATATAGGTGTAAGCAGGGATAAAGTGCTATTTTTATAGGTGATGTGTGGACGTCACATAGGGGGGTCCGGGGGCAAGCTTCCCCGGGAAGATTTATTTTTAAATATTGAAGTTAAAAGCATCAATCTGGTGCACTTTGAGAGCGAAAGGAAGAGATCTATGGATACATCTCTCAACACCCATATGAAACAGAAATGTAAACAGATTTACTTTTTCTTGATGGATATTTTACAAATCACCCTTTTAAACTTTATTCTTGTTTTACTGTCATATAGTATTTCATACCTGTTTTTCATTTATTCTCTTATTTTTTTATAACTATAATGATCATATAAACGTGTGCCTCGGAAATAATTATTTACATTAATGGTGACCAAAACATTTGAGACCCACTGAGATAACACTGAGAGAGTCCTTTAGCTCTCAGTCTGACAGGAGAGGACTCTCCTCCACTTTGTTGTGTAGCTCGCTAGCACCAGAAGCTAACAACAACGATCTCCAGTACCGGTGCGCTCTCTCTCTCTCTCACGCGCACACAAAATGGCTCGTTCCACACACACACACAGAGCCGAGCTTTAATGAAACAGAGACCCAGACGTAATAGTACTGTACTGCATCATATTAGTTTCGAATCAATAATTTTTCAAATTATGATTTTTATTTTTTATTTTTATCTTTTTTTATTTTTTTTTATAACCATTTTTCCTCCTGGTCTCTCGCGCCCCCCCTGGCATGCCTCTGCGCCCACCAGGGGGGGCGCGCCCCCCACTTTGAGAACCACTGGTCTAGCTTCAGCAGCTACATTACCTACGGGCAGAGTCCTTCACCCGGGTTCGGTTCTGGGTAAAACATTACATTTACATTACATTGCATTTAGCTGACGCTTTTATCCAAAGCGACTTACAATAAGTGCATTCGACCAGGAAGATACAACCTTTAAGAAAACAGAATCATATAAGTACATCAGGTTTCATAGAGCCAAACATTTCAAGTGCTACTCAACTGGCATTTAGAAAGCCAGCCCTTTATTAGTATATAAGTGCTTTGTTAGTAATTTTATCGCTCGAAGTGGAGTCTAAAGAGATGAGTTTTCAGTTTGCGTCGGAAGATGTGTAAGCTATCTGCTGTCCTGATTTCAATGGGGAGCTCATTCCACCATTTTGGAGCCAGGATAGCAAACCCACGTGTTTTTGCTGACGGGAACTTGGGTCCCCCTCGGAGTGCGGGTGCAGCGAGCTGTTTGGCTGATGCAGAGCGGAGTGCACGTGCTGGGGTAAAACAAAGATGATGGGGGTCGGGTCGCAGGTGTTGCATAATAAATATATTAAAATAATAATAATTTAGTTTAATGTTTAAATCCTCAGACCTTTCCCCTGCTGGACCGCGCATAATCATAACCTCTGCAGCGCATTAGTCTGCTGCTGAGCTCGCCACATTCGAAATGGCTGAGGTGAAGCTCTCTAGCGGAGAATACAGCATTTTCAATAACACTTCCTCAAGACCGAAATCCAACGTCTGGGAGGCTTTTGGTGTCCTCCTAGATGGAGAAAATAACCAACATCTCACGCTTTTTGAGACAAATATGCAATTGCGTGTGTTAATAATTGCACGTTTTCACTGCTCATATATATGCGGGTTCGGGTCGGGTTGCGGATCCTGTGCCGACGGGTCGGGTAAGGTTGCGGAACTAATTGGCAATATGTGCGGGTAGCGGGGCGGGTTCGGTATTGCACGTCGCGGGTGCGGGGCGGGAGCGGGTCTTGAAAATCAGACCCGTGCAGGACTCTGCCTACGGGTGCGTTCGTTAATATTAACCGTGCGTCCGGAGTCACTGTGGCACAGATTGGACCGCTGGTGAACAGCTGTTAGAACGGGCCGTTCAGGTGTTCAGAGCAGAGCTCCCTGTCGGAGCGGCAGAGCGTGATGTGAACTGAAAAGTTTTTCTGTGGCAATATTATTTAAGGAATCGTTGAGCCAACTAGCTAGCATACATTGTCACTACCTGCTAACATTAGCTTTAGCCTTCTATTTCTAATAGTTTTTTTCATAGGCTATAAACAGAGGAGGTATAAGTATATATATTGTACTTGAGTAAAAGTAGAAATACTCAGATCTTGTACTAGAATAAAAGTAGAAGTACTCAGATCTTGTACTTGAGTAAAAGTAGAAGCACTCAGGTCTTGTACTTGAGTAAAAGTAGAAGCACTCAGGTCTTGTACTTGAGTAAAAGTAGAAGCACACATATCTTGTACTAGAGTAAAAGTAGAAGTACTCAGGTCTTGTACTTGAGTAAAAGTAATAGTACCAGATTGTAGGAATACTCTGTTACAGTAAAAGTCCTGCATTCAAAATGTTCCTCAGGTAAGAGTAGAAAAGTATTATCATCAAAATATAGTGTAGGCCTAAGTAGCGACAGTAAAAGTAGTCATTGTGCAGATCGGTCCATTTCAGAATAATAGATATGATATGTTTTATAATGATTGATCATGAAAGTGTTCTCAAAGCTGGTAAAGGTGCAGCTAGTTTGAATTACTTTGTATACTGCAGGGTAGCTTGTGGATTTGCTCCAGGTGGAACTAAAGTCTTATTTAGCACTTGATTATATTTCACATCATTCATCCACATCTGTAAAGTAACTAAAGGTAATAAATACATGTAGGGGAGTAGAAGTACACCATGTACCTCGGAACTGTGGTGGAGTAGAAAAAAAAGTAGCAAAACATTGAAATACTTAAATATAGTAAAAGTATCTCAAAATTGTGCCCAAGTATAGTATTTGTTGAGTTTATGAACTTAGTTACTTTACACCATGTGGCTATAAAGATAGAAAGACTTAAGCCTTGCACAGAGGCATGAAAATACATTTTCAAAATGCTCAACAGTGCTACCAAAAACTATAAACTGACTGCTACACAATTAAAATAAATGCTTTTATATATTTGTATTAGGTGTGACTCTTTGGCGTTTCTGTTATTATTAACACTGCTGCTTTAGTTGTTCTGACTGCTAAAATCCTCTGTTATTCCGTGGGGTGGGGGAGCCGGGGGCTCGGATCCTTGTCACCTTTTTCATACCTGATGAGTTTGCATCCCTGTATGTTAAAAAGCCTCAGTCACCTTAATTCATGTAATAAAAACATCTCAGGTCAGTAACACTCAAAGCTAAATGTGCAATACCATGTTCAGCTATGTTACTATTTATAATGTTATTGTTGTTACATCAGAAGATGTACATATTGGAATGATTTCTTAACTTACAGTAGACTATTTTTTACAATGTGTGTTGGAAGGATTTATTAAATTACTATGAATATTGTCATTGTTGAAGGCTTTTAGAGAAGGGTGAACTATAAGCCTGAATTACATAACATTTTATACCTAAAAACATAAAAGCCACAATAAATAAATCACAATTATTCTAATTCTTTTTACCTCCCGTATTGTTTTCAACCCACCAGCTGTTATGGTGTTGTTACGTCACTAACTGTAAACTTGTCACATACAGTATGGTCACTCAGAGTAACCTACAGTTAATTTAGCTGCTGGAGAAGAAAGATCAGGGGGGGAGGGGGGGGGGGAGAGAGCTGTGGTTGATGGGCCATTAGTTGTGTAAATACACAGCTGAGAGCTGCAGTTTCATTCAGACTGTTTAAAAACCGGAACAACGGACTATTTTTCTTAGCGGATGCATGTCAATTTAAATCAATACATACAACTATTTTTTAAATCAATACATTTTTTTACTAAATCCATAAAAGCATTTAAATTAATATTGGGAGTCATGTCGTTACTTTGTTGAGAATGTGGCCATGTAATAAGCGGGATAATTTGCAGCGACTTGTTCCTTATGGGTGAAATAACACCCTTCATGCAGATCAGGATCCCTCCGTTAGGCGGGATCCTGATGCCGCCTGTATCAGGATCCCTCCGTTAGGCGGGATCCTGATCTGCCGACGAGGCTCCATTAAAATATAAATATTTTTAGTGAATTACTGAGTTTAGGCACGTTAATAACGTTTTAATGAAGTTGAATACAGTATATTCATAGGTGTCAGTGATTTCATATCAATTCGGCGAACATAAACATAAATGATCGTGGTGAAGGTGATGATTAAATTAGGATTAAAAATCGAGAGCCTGGCTGCATTTCCTCCCGTTCGTTTTTTTCGACTAAACAACATTATTTTGTTTAATACCAACATGGTGATGTTTTGTAAATGATTACATGTCTCTTATTTAGCACAGAGTATGATATCCGTGACATATGCATCTTAACAAAGTTCCGCTGTACATCCAGCGTACTGTATCTGACTTTATTTCACATGAGCTCCAGTGTGGAACCCCACTGCACCCCCTGGTGGATCAATGATCCATTGCAGCTGTCTTCATTATAATTACATTAATTTATCACGGGGGAGGTCTCAAGTCAAGCTGGAGGTTTTCCCTTGAGCGAGGGCAGATCACGTACCAATCACGGCCCTCGCATTTCAAACTGTCTGAAGCGCTACATCTGTATGTAATATTTAATGTAGCCGAACCGTGTGTTACAATGCCGTTATGTGATGACTTTCAAAGAGAAAAGCAAGCACACTCGGAATAAAGTATTATTTTATTTTTAAAAAAAAATTGGATTTCACATCGCATAAACACCATTTCCCAAGGTGCATTGCGGCTAAATCATCCAAATCATCGAGCTTAGGATCTTGCCTACGTCTGTTTCCGGTATTTGTTTATGACGATGTGATGTGAGATGTGAGAATGGGTTGGAGAATTGCACAGGGGAAAATAACGTATCTATGCCACAATTTTAGATGCAGATTTTGTTCGAAACTAATACGTTTGCGCTTTGGACCAACACTATAAATTGACGGGAAGGGGGTAGCAATAAAGATAACACCATTAAACAGTTACACAACATAACAGAAATAATATCGATAGCAGCGTCCCACCTTGGTAACAATGAAAACGTTGTATGGACACAATTTCCGGAAGTAATCTTATTGTAAGTCGCTTTGGATAAAAGCGTCAGCTAAATGCAATGTAATGTAATAATGTAATGGAAGTAATCTTCATAATAACTAGCAAACTAAAGATCATGTGTACATATAATCTGAAATAATAACTCATATTTCTCGCATCAAATGACATCAAAACGCAATTTAATGGCCAAACTAACCTTAAAATAGGCATTTTCCACCGAGAATAAAACGAAGGTCGGACATGTTTTTTTTTTGCAGGGAGAAATTTGAAGATCACGTGACATAGACGCCAGCCATTGGAATGAATGGTGAAAAAAAACGTAGGGATCCTACAATTTCAGAGGCGTTTTTGTAGAAATACTACGTTGTGGACCAACGTATTTATTACATGTTTAGATGTGAGACTGGGTTGGAACTGCATGAAGAAAAGGTTTTATAAATGCAATAATGGTGTGTACCTACCAATACATGCTTAAAAACCATTTTCTAGTCATAAATTATCAATTCTAAAAACTCATTACATTTATAATATATGAACACTTCCACTATGCTTAACATAATGCAACTTTAGAGCAGAGAAGCAGATGGTTTATTTAGTTCCAAAGTTGCAACCGGAACTATGAACATCGCATTATTGTACCTGGACAATGTTTAGATTTCCTGTCTGTATTTTTTATTTTGATTGATATAGCAACAAAAAGCTATAACTAACTAGTGGAGCACGATGGGTCGTTGCATTACATTTTAATTGTTAGACCCTTTTATCCAAAGCGAATTACATACTCAATACTGTGGACAATCCCCACAGGAGCAATTTGGGGTGAAGTGTCTTGCCCAGGGACACAACGACATGCTGACTGCAGTGGGGTTTGAACCTGTGCTCCCCTGATCCCAACACCAACGCACCAGCCTACTGCACCACACGCCTCCTTGCATGACATCAACGACATACAAGGATCAGGCAGAGATGAACAGAATACCATGGACTTAATACAACCTGAAAGAGGTGCAGGTGTACAGGGGGGTGTGGGCTGCAGGGTTGATGGGGAACAGGTGAAACTAAGGTCAGGACAGACGGACAAACATGCGGGAAAACACAAGGGGTAAAAACAGATAGGAATTGGAAAATAACATTTCAAATACAAATAAACTTAAAACCAGGATCATAACAGCATATCTTTTTTGTATAATGTCTACTGGACAAATAAATGTGCCAGAGTGTTCAAATTGCATTGTGTCCATACAGCATACTAACTTAAATGTCACAAAAACGTTTAAGCTGTCAATACTAGATAATTACTTTAAAATCATTATTTCACCTCACACAGAGGGTCTAGCTTAATGGGGTCCTTGATCTCTTGGGTTTCTAAGCCAAAGCTCATTTCATGGGCCAAATCAGTAATCCATCTATGACAATGTTTCTCTAATAAAGCTCTGCCCTATCCCTCTTTACGGCAGTCATCCCTTCAGGCCTTTGCCCTAAATTTGAATGTGTTTTAGTCAGTTTGCCTAGTTAAACAAGGGTTAAAGTGTATTTCAACATGAGCAGGGCCAGCAGCATTGATACAAGTGAAGAACAGACTTATGGATACTTGTGGATCCTCACTGAACATGCTAAAACCTGCTGCATAAATGTATGAGCGAGCATCATCTATATTCATTACACAGTTATAGTGTTTGGCTGGCTGACAACATTGCATTTATATCTTTTCCCTGAAGTGTTTTATCCCATGTTACTCACAATGAATATGGATTGCTGTAATAAATTGCATTTTCATGTAAATGAGCGGTGTAGTGGGTTACAGGTGGAAAGCCAATTGGACTGTCTACACTTCAGTGTGTGCACACCTGGCACATTAAGATGTTTTCAATCAAAGGGGCCAAACTATATGAAATATTCATGTTTTTAACAACAATTTGTCAGTGTCAATTTGTCGAGATTCTGACATTGCCAGCACTGTGAGCTGCTTTACAATATCACTATAGAGTTTTCTTTAAAGGCCATGTAATGCATCTAACACAGGTGTTTTTTAACATGTAGTTTAGATATCACCAGAATAAAAATAAATAAAAATGTTTAAAGTTTCGTCATAATTAAATGACATATACGTTAAAAACCGATGTTGGTTCCGAAGTTTGCCGAGTACGCCCCCGATCCCTCCCGAACGAGCGGTGACGTCACACGTGGCAAACATTGCCATTTGATCAAATCAGTCCAAATGGCAAGCAACGCGATAACTTCAGACAGCGACAGCGACAGCGATCATTCAAGCTCAGATTCGGTGGGTTATCTGGATTCAGTTACAGAAGTAGAGAGTGAACCAGCTAGCCTTTCACTTCAAGGCATCTTGCCTTATAAGTACGAGCCTCCTGCCCAGCAATCGAACAACGAGGCAGAAACTTGTGAAAGAGAAGCGGATTCCGCAGCCGGCGAGACTCGAATCGGCAATACTGAATGGTAAATTCTGTTTTATTTAATTTGACCTGCACTAAATGTCGATCTTAATTTGTCATCTGTTCCTCACACGTCCGGCAGATATTGTTTTGTTTTTTTAATGTTATGTACAATATTCAGGTGTACATGTCAATGCTGTGAAAGCATGCCCACTGCAGATGAATGTGTATGCTGCAGAGAGATCTGGCAGGTGATGGAACAAATAGACAGTTTGCAACCTACTGACCAGATAGCAGAGTCCTGCATCGGGTCGGGTATCCGCGGGTACCCGACGGGTGACCCGCAAAAAAGGTGATTTGCGGGTGGTATTTTTTCAAACGCTTTTTTCCGGGTTCGCTTCTGGGTAAAACAAAGATGATGCGGGTCCGGTTGCGGGTGTTGCATAATAAATATATTTAAACAATAATAATTTAGTTTAATGTTTAAATCCTCAGACCTCTCCTCCGCGGTACCGAGCATAGGCTAATCATAACCTCTGCAGTGCATCTATCTGCTGCTGAGCGCACCACATTCTGAATGGCTGAGGTGAAGCTCTCTATAGCGGAGAATACAGCATTTTCAATAATTCTTCCTCAAGAGCGAAATCCAACGTCTGGGAGGCTTTTGGTGTCATCCTAGATGGAGAAAATAAACAACATCCCAGGCTTTTTGAGCCAAATATGCAACTGCGTGTGTTAATAATTGCACGTTGTCACTGCTTATATATATGCGGGTTCGGGTCGGGTTGCGGATCATGTGCCGGCGGGTCGGGTCGGGTTGCGGAACTAATTGGCAATATGTGCGGGTAGCGGGGCGGGTTCGGTACTGCACGTCACGGGTGCGGGGCGGGAGCGGGTCTTGAAAATCAGACCCGTGCAGGACTCTGCCAGATAGAAGACACCGACGAGAAACCAAGGTGCATTATTAGCCACCCAGGCTTTAGAGAAGGCTGTCTCAGTGTTTGGACACTGAAAATAGCGTATACAAACAACAATACAGAGCAGTTGATGGCCCACTACACCAGTAAGTAAATATTGATTGACCCAACTGCCTATTGCAGCTTTGCTTTCATATAATACTTTTAGTCGCTACAGATATGGTACACTTTTAAAGATACCATTAAACTCTTTCAAGCAGTCAAAAACAGCTTGGCTTTTATTTGTTCTGTGTATGCAAGTTCAATGTATGCTTGGGAAAAGAAACAACTACACATGTGAGGAAATATATAAGAGGTCTATGATTCTGTCAAGCAGTCATGTATAACCTCATATTTATTTTGTACAAGTAAAATACAAATATCATGTCATAAGCCAATTTGTAACCATTGCTACATAATAGTAATACATAACATTTTATTTTTCTCCAAATATATTTATAATCTGTAGCCTATACTTTTTTTTCATTAGGAAGTATCGATATACAGCTTATCGACAGTTTGTACGTTGGTGCTGGGGTGTACTCGGCCCAAAAATCAGAGTCCCGCTGCCTGCATGTGCTGTAACCGAGATACGGAAGACTTACCCTGAACCGGGAGGCCGCTATCAGGGATTTCAATGGCCAAATCTGTAATTTGACATAAGTCATGCAGCTGAACTGGTTAAAATGGTTTGATGTAAATAATTTACAAAGTACATCATTTACAATATTATTTTTCCAAAGAAACATGTAAATATAACAACATTTTCCAAATCGCAAATTTGTAAGATTGTATTAATTTACTGTTTGATAAATAAAAAAGGGTTCTTTTGTTAATTTTTCACTTGTAACATTTTATCTTTATTGCAGTGTACATTAGTCTATTTTGGTATATGTGCGAGCCCACAAATAATTAAAAGTGGTAAAAATAATAAAGATATTCAGACGTAATTCATTTTTGGCCTTACTTATTTCACTTCAACTTTTATATATTTCAGTCACTAGGCAAGTTCACTGTACTCTGGTGACATTTAGCTCAAGCTGGCATAACACCTGTAGTAACTTAATTCTGACCCGAGTTTTGTGCACAATCTTCCAGCACCCATGATCAATGTTTATAGCAATCAGGAAACATTCACAGCTCACAACTACACATCGCTTCCCCATCATGAATTGTTAGATAAAAAAAGTTTAGCGAGGTCCGGTTACACATATGTTGAGCGAAAATAGCGGAAGGATACAAAACAAACAATCCAGACGAGGCTGGTGTTTGCCACGTGTGACGTCACACAGCTGGGTTAATGGCTGGCAAGCTTTTCGCTACCGGAGCGGAATAACACGGGAAAGTGGCACACATTTCATGTTATTTGGGGGGTATTTATGGAAAGAATCATTGATGTTGATATGTCAAATGAAACAGTGGAAAGTGATGAAGCGATTTATTAACACAGAATAACATTTATTTTGGACATTACATGGACTTTAAATTAATTATCAAAAGGCAGGGATGCTTCAAAAAATGTAATCCTTTACTAGTTACCTATGAATAAAAACTAAAAAGTGACTGATTTCAGTATTACAATATAAAAAAAAATGCAACCTTATTACTTTTCGTTACTTTTGGATGAATGAATATCAAATACAATGACAATAAATGAAAGACAAAATAAATACCAATAACATATTTTATCAACAAGTCCTCCAACTAATACGACCAAATAGGTCGATTGTTTTCCTCGTTTTCCGACCCATTAATACGACCCAGAGCAGCGTTTTCAATCAACGGGTGCGTCAGCCTGTATACCTTTACGACCCACGGGCGCGTTTTAAATCAACGGGAGGCGGCGTAATGACGTACAACGTCCTCGACAACTTCTGTTAACAACCATCGTTTTTCAGACACGTACACTCTTCAAAAATCACGGCTTTCTGTCGTAGAACAAAACGTGATCCGCCTCTTAAATTTGTGTCGACCACAGACCTTATTTCGAGCTATTTTCCCAAATCCTATGGAGAAATCTCATTGGTTCTGACGCGAGGGAACCGGAAGTGGTCAAATGCTAACTCACCGGGGTTTTGGACTCGTCACTGCATCAGACAACATCCATTTATTTCCCAGACAAGCTAATAAACGTGAGTAGTCAGATATCAAAAGTATATTCATTTTGGGATATGTATTATGTTGTTTTATTTTGTCGTCTAGTACAGTGACTAAGATTACTATGTTTACCTAGGAATAATGATAGCAAAGCTAAATTAGCCAAAAGTAGAATCAGCTAACGTTAACGTGAGCATGGAAGTTATGTGATCCATCGGTTCATGCGGTTGATCCAAATGTTATCAAACGTCACATTCTTTATAACTATATTAAATACTATTTATCTATTAAGTGAAGAGTGACCAGGGGTGTAATACTGCCGGAACACCGCTCCGGCACCTAAAACGGGGATGGTTGTTAGCATCTGGTGCTAGCTAGCTATGATAACGGATAGGCTAAGAGGCTAATGTACCTAATGTAATGTTTACACAGTTAACTTTAGTCTAAGTTATCTCAGTGGGTCTGAAACAGTTTGGTCACCATATATGGAAATACATATTTCCAAGGCACACTTTTATATTATTGTAATGTTCCACAATAGGAGTCGGAAATTCAAGTTCTTAGGTTCAATAGCTCCTTTGGTAGTATACAAATACAGGTCACAGGTTGCAGGTCGCAGGTTCAACGTCACACAGCACCCTAAAAAAAATCGAATGAATCTAAAACATCGATGAAATCATTACAATTCATACTATTGGACATACAACAAATGCATAAAAAAACAAAACAGTAAATAGTTAAATATGCACAAAGATACATTTTAAAAAAGTATTATTCTTATCATTTTTTTTATTATTGAAATGTATACAGTTAAGTTTCATATGGGTGTTGACAGATGTATCCATAGATTTAGTTAATTTTGCCCTCAAGTGCACAAGATTGATGCATTTAACTTCACGGGGGCCTCCGGACCCCCCTAGAGGACATGAGGTCCACCCCCACTTAAAACATATTCACATGGATAGGATACTAAATACATGTGCACACTTTTTATATAGTAACCTTTGTACCTCAGCAGGAGGGAGTTAGTTTATAAAGGTCCTTCACTGATCACTTAACTATCACGCAGCTGTGTGCAGCATTTAATGTAAGAATCACACATTTATTCAATAATGCAGACTTAATAAATGACCATTCTTTGTTGATTCTGGCTGGAGTGTTAATTGACAGTAGTTACATAAGCTTCAAAACAAGCCACAACTGCGCGTGCACACGTGCAGAACTTATAGAATTAGCAATACACCCCTGGTAATGATGATTTTAGTATTATTTTCTGTGATGATGGAGCATCAACTTTTGGATCAACCAGATATTTACAGATTAGGGTTGTCCATAACAGTCACTTTCAACATGTGACTGACTCTGTATAACATTGTTTTCCTTACTCTTGTGATTTTTGTTCATCCTATCTAAAAGATAAAAAAACATGAGTTCATTGTTTTAACAAGATTTTTCACGATATAATAAAATACATGAATCCTGTAAACATTTGTAGTATAGTATTCTTATTTTTGGTATTCCCTGACATTATCTGTGTTTCTGTTACAGATGCCTACTCAAAAAGTGTGCCAGACATGCTGGCAAAGCATAGGAGTAGCAAGTAAAAAATGCAAACAATGTGGTGCCATCCAACCCTACAAAGAGAAACTCTCCAAGCAAAAAGAAAAGGTTGCACAGGAGTGGAAGGCCACGCAAAAGAAAAACCACAGTGTCAACAAAGTGTATGACTCGACACATTTACTGGTAAGCTTTTTTCTCTTGCAGATGTCAGTTATCATAAAAAAGTGTGTAAATAATCCCTGATCTTAATCTTTTTATACAAATTGTTAAATTACTGAATTGATTTATACTTTCCAACAGTCGCCCTCATTTACTTTTTAAAAATAATCCTAATTTCTTAAGTAAGTTTATGTGAGAAGTACAGACTAGTGCACGATTACTGCACTTAATGTAATGTGTTAAGCAAAATTGTTGTCACCGTTGTATTTAAAGCTGTAAAGGCATAACACATTTTTTCGAACTGATGTTAGATAGTGTTTGTACTTGCAAGCACCCAGTTTTAGTAAAACATTATTTCTTAACCAGAAGTAACATAGTTCAGGCCAGTGGTAATTCCTAGAATCAGAGCTTCAATGTACATGTTTTTCTAATTATATCTTACAAAAAAACCTGCATTTTGGTGTTTTATATTTTATTTTGGAACTTCATAGTATGGAAAACACATAATTATGTGACTATGGTTTCCAAAAGTAAAATAAATGAAATATCATATACATTTTTGAATAAATGGTAAAACCAAGAATGTCACAGAATCAAAACCAGCCCATATTAATATAGTGCTTGAAAGACAATCAAGACCTGGAAAGAGTTAGTATTAATAAAGAGGCCCTTAAAAGCACTTTCATTAAGCTTACCAGAGTCTCTGACTTTGAGCCGTGTTCGAACAGTCATTTCAAAATTCCCCTGTAACACCAGCTTTACATCTGAAGTGCTGTTAATGCAGAACTTTGAACCTGAAATGATATAGGTTATAGCTTGCTGACATGTTTCAAAGCTAAATGTAGCTTATTCAGATATCTGAATGTGAGAGTTAAATGGACCCATATTAGGGATGCCAGAAACTGACCATGATCAAAATCGGACAGCCCTGGCGAATATTAATCGATTATTTGCTGCCGAATTGAAACTAAGCCAGGAAAAAAAAGAAAAACATAAATAATAATAAAAATATATATAAATAAAATCGAATTTTAAAAATAATTTTCGATTATGGAGACTGTAACGAATATTCGAAAAATAGAATAATCGCTGGCATCCCTAACCCATATAAAAATAACTATGCCCATGTAAAAAAAACTCAAAGTGAACCCGAGCTCGATAAACTTCTTTTCTTTTTACAGTTTTTTTTTAGGGGCTCCCCTAAAAGGGGTCTAAAATCACACCTGGTTAATTGTGGGGTGCCTTCCTCAATGTGCACACGTATCACATCAGTGCATTTTTCACTTATGCAAAATAAATGGAGTTATAATGGCTTTAGGTGTGTGAAAATGTTTAGAACTGTTGTGTACATAATATTTCTTGTTTTTTTGTGTCCATTGTGTTCCAGCTTCACAAATGGAAAATGTTAGATCGGCGTCCCATCCTCCTTCTTGCCAAGAGAGGCACAAATGGTTTTTGCCGATTGCATCTGTCCATGGCAAATCGAGACAGAAGATGGTAACAATGCACTTGTTACCATAAAGAGGATTTACGAAAGCCTAATTAATGGTAAAGTATACAAATCTGCATGCTATATTTCAGCAATTTATCTGTTAACATGTTTTGTAAATTAGTTGCTCAGTTATCTGGTTTTAAATGTAAAAAAATGTGAATCACTGTTTACCAAGTAGTACAAATATGTCGTTATGTCTTGTTTTGTCAGTTAAAGGGCCCATGTCATGCTTTTCTGGTTATTACCCGTCCCCTTGTGTGTTATGAAGCTTTTCCTGCATGTGAACAGTCTGCAGAGTCACAAACCCTCAAAGTACACCCTGTAGCGAGTAAAACTCTAACACAGAAAATACCTGTCTATGCTGCTCTTTTTCAATTTTTTTCTTCCTGAGTATAGTGACGTAACGGGCATAGTGACGTACCGGCTCACACACACACACTCACTCAGCCTTATCTTTTCTCAGCCGAGGCTCCGCGGATCTCCTCACGCACACACGCACACACACTCACAGCCTGGATGTGAGTGTGTGTGTGTGTGTGTGCTCAGGCTGAGTTCCTCGCTGTCTCGCAGACCCCACACAGCAACCAGGAAACAACACCAGTAACCCAGCTCACACTGTCTGCTCCTCGAGCCTCAAAGGGCGGAGCAGCGAGCCCCCCAACGTCCCGCCAACACGGCACCCAGACCCCACGCAGCATTCTCATCTGTTTGTCCTTACTGGTGTCATTTCCTGGTTGCTAACAAACGCCATTGTAACACAGAATCACTGATGTTCCGCTGTTTCATTTTTAGCTGTAATTACTCAGATTATAAATGTATATGGCGGATTATACTTGGTCATTTACTCACCATGCGTCTACTTTTTTTTCTTCTCAATAGTGACTTTGGCAGTTGAACCTGAGGGCCCTTGTACCACACAGGCAGAAATGGCCGCAGACCCAGGATCAGACTTGTCTGTACCTCTTACCACCGAGACTGACACTGAGTTCACTCTCTTCCTCACTCCTGTGTCCTCCGGCCTGACTCCTGCTCTCTCCTCCGGGCTGACTCCTGCTCTCTCCTCCGGGCTGACTCGTGCTCTCTCCTCCGGGCTGACTCCTGCTCTCTCCTCCGGGCTGACTCCTGCTCTCTCCTCCGGCCTGACTCCTGCTCTCTCCTCCGGGCTGACTCCTGCTCTCTCCTCAGTGTCTTCCTCACAGAAAAGAAGACCAACGAGGAATAAAGTGGCAATTAATGGTATGTGCGGGTTAATTAGTAATTATCTTATTTACATCGACTGAAACTGTGTTTGATTTTGCACATTGAATTAGTTAAAGAGAGAGAAAACAATCATCGGTACAATTAGAATACACCACCTTTTGTTTTGTTTAAGACTTTGCAGTATCAAAAGTCTCAGTGCCATTTTGAACAGTTTAATTGAGCACAATGTGATGTTAGGCAATGTTTAGGAGGTTATTGCTGAACTTCAACTTATTACCATCTTTTAATTCCTTGCAGAATGTCCCATTCATCAAGGGTCAGACACTTTCCCCTACAAAAAACTACTGAGGGAACGAATCAGGGAGGTTTGTTTAGAAAATATTTTTAAATAAATAAACAATGACAATAATGTTTCCGTGGAACCAAGTCTTATCTTATTGGATTTTCGTATACTTTGTTTAAAAGGAGTGTTTCAGTCTTAAGCATGACTGCTAATGTAAATATTGAAATTACAGTAACAATAATTTATTATTAATTTAAGGTTGAGGTACTTGTGTAATGCTTCATGTCGCATTAATGCATCATGTCCAGCCATTTATTTGTATATTACATTTTTTCTTGTAATCCTTTGTAGGTGAATTCCTATTCTTGGCAGTACAAATATTTTTTTAAATAATAATAGTATTCCAAAATATTAAACTGATGGGGAAAATGCTATTGACTATGTTACAGTCCTTCATATGTTTGAGTTAATCGTACCTACTATTATTTCAAATTATCATTTGATTTCACTGGACTTTTTGTATTTACATGTATGACATTTGAAAAAAATGAAGTTTACCTAAAATCTGTGTTTCTTTACTCAGGGCCATACCGAGGTGTTGGTGCAGTGGCAGTCTTGCTCTGGATGGTATGTATCTAATCTGAAGTTTCCTTCAGTGTAGCTGATGGGTCTGGCAGAACAGGGGCCACAAAGTAGTCTTACCAACCAACTTCATCAACCCTGAGATCACTAACTTAAACATTTTGGGTTCCTCAGCAGTAAATTGAATTTAGTTGATCACATGGGGGTGGGGAGCCATGTCATCAATGGCTCTATCAGACGTTTGCGCCATAAAGTAAGACATCCAAGTTCTCTGCCCTTCGTCATTCAGACATCGCGCCCTAGAAACGCTGTCTGATTGTAACACATAAGCAGGGAAGTAGCCTACATTGAAATAGAAATTAAAATATACAAT
The DNA here is from genome assembly GCF_949606895.1 of Notothenia rossii. Lineage (NCBI taxonomy): Eukaryota > Metazoa > Chordata > Actinopteri > Perciformes > Nototheniidae > Notothenia > Notothenia rossii. The sequence continues at coordinate 51,698,597 of NC_136906.1, forward strand.
AGAGTTTATCATTGATCAATATCACTAAAGGTTAAATGATTGATATGTGAGGCTGGATGGTATTTGATCTCTTTTGTAATTACTGACTTGTTACATTTGTTCTTAACAATTATACTATAAGTATAGTTAGTAGTAATAAGTAGTATTATTTCTGTGTGCAGTCTTGCAGGCAGTTGTCTAAGTTTAGTGCTGTATGTTTGGGCATTGATAAGACAGCAAATTCAAAGAATTGGTCAAATGAAACATTGACTTTGAAATAAAAAATGTACCTTGTATTATATATGATGTACGTGTTATATATAAATATATACATTATACTGCACTTTCATCATGATATTTTTGAGTGACTTAGTATATCTTCTCATTTGAAATAGCATTGTCAACATACTGTAGAACTACATATTCCAAAAAGTAATACTTTTTGCTGTGTCAGTATTGTCATACTGATATTCTGTACAAACTGTGAAGTCCATTGAGACAAATGTAACATTTGTGATATTGGGCTATATAAATAAACATTGATTGATTGATTGATTGATTGACTGTTTCTGTTTTACAGTGGGGCGAAGTGGAAAAATTCCTGGGAGCCAAAGGAAAACTTTTCCAGTTAAATATGGCTGACTTTTTTTTTTCTATTTTGGAGTAATAAAATACATATAAAAAAACATCTATGTAAGTGTTGTGCCTATTTGTGTTCTTATGTTATCAGTGAGCTGAAGCCAAGACAAATACAAATATGTTTTAAGTGTATCCATACAAACTCATTCTCTAAAACTGTCATGATTGGTCTGTTGTGAATGACACCCATGAGGAAAAAGGTCCTATACATTATATCACATCGGCAGGGCTGTGATGTGATGAGGCCCTCGCGAGCGTCGACGGGGGGGTGGTGTGTAAACCCTGGACACACCAAGCCGATTACAGCTAGTGGAGCCTCGCAGCAGAAACTGTGGCGCGCTCAATTGCGCCGCATTTGCGCATCAGATGAGGCTCCCTCCACAAGATGAGGGCGAGAGGCAGACGCAGTCTGTGTGATCGGCGTGTATGGAGGGGCGGGCCTGCACATCGGCATATCACAGACTGGTGCATACATTGTACAGGCGGCAATTTGAAATGGAACGCAGCCCACACACGGCAGACAAACCCAAACACTTTTGGAACACGCCACCTCCAGACACATTAACATGCACTCCCCTAACTTTCCCCTAATCTGACATTGTATTTCATTCCATAACATATAAATATACTGTTCACCCATGTGAAACACACACACTGAAACCAAAATAATTTACAAACATGTGAAAATCTTTCATATGCGATGGAAACTTCTGAAGCAATGGAAACAGGAGTCAGAGAGACACGAGGAGAGCAGGAACTTTGATGGCAAACTGATGGTTTATTCACAAGACATGTTGCGTGCCACGAATTGACACAAAAGATGCCAAACCAATTCTGAAGATCTCTACCCCAGACCCATATTTAGCTAGTTCTGAGAGAAGAATCAACATTGTGCATAACAAGATAAAACCAACACCTCTATCAGCTGACGCCAATAGGCAGGAACAGGGAGACAAAACACTGAGAGCACAGTAGCCAAGGCTACAGGTGCCTGTGCTCAGTCAGGACAAGACCTGGGGGGTATACCACGAAACTGGTTCAACCTAACCTGGATATGTTTGAGTTAGCCGGTTGGCCTAATCCAAAACATACGCCCTCTCGCTAAACGGCACTACGACACGGGTTATCAAGTGGATCGCTCAAGCCAGCCGTGCCTATCTAGTTAGGTGCGCGTTCACATAAAAGGGGTAGTATTTGGAGCATTCGACCAATCACAAACATGGAGAAGCGTACTGACAGCGCAGCGCGTATACTTCCTGAATGAAAAGTCAACTATATAATTAGACAAATATGAAGACTTTAAACATCCATGACTCAAACACTTTATCCAGGATAAAAGCCACATAGCTGCACCTGCAAGGTGAACACAGCTGGTAAAAGAAAAAGTGTTTGAATGCGTACATTAACAGGTTTATGATATGCCCCGTCTAAGACACGATCTGACTTTAATTACATTTGACTCGAGTGTTTCGTAATGTGTTGCTTAAAAAAATACTTCTGCATACAGTATGTGACACTGTAAGTGTTGCACGGCCAGATACGGCTCAGCTGACTCAGATAAGGAGATATATGATACATTATGATGTGATGCCGCGGACTGTACTGTTACTTTGATCCAGTTACTTATGTTGTGGCAGATATTTAATTAAGCTTTCTTAACGCTAATGTTATAATAGTCAGATTGCTCTGAAGATGGGAGGTGATATTCTATTAATGTTCACATTCACACGTGAACACGTTTGGTTCTATGCAAACTCAGTAATATCCATTGTGATACAGTTATAAGGCCTTCACAAGAGACTGTCAGTGGAGATTAAAGGGGATCAGGAGCTCACGTCTTCTCAGAGTCCTTGGTATCTGGCTTGATGATTGTCTCACATTTCTAAACTTCATGTCAATAACCTGCTTAAAAAGCTGAGGGTTAGGCTAGGTTTCTTCTACAGGAACAAGTCCTGTTTCTCTGCTTGAGGCCAGGAAAAGGCTAGTCACTGTGACCTTTTGACCTGTGCTGGACTATGGTGATTTGATCTATATGAATGCACCTGCCAATTGCCTGGTCAAGTTAGATGCTGCGTATCACAGTGCACTGAGATTTGTGACAAACTGTAAAGCATTAACCCATCACTGTACCCTGTATGCAAGGGCTGGTTTGCTTTCACTAACTGTACGGAGGCTCAGTCACTGGTACATTTTTATATACAAAGCCATGTTAGGGAAACTTCCATCTTATATCTGCTCCCTGATCTCACGGAAAATTGTAAGTGGCTACTGCCTGAGATCGAATGCTGTGGTTTTATTAAATGTGCCAACTGCTAGGACTGTCTTAGGGAAGACAGCTTTTAGATGCGCAGCTCCTCTGTCTTGGAATAGTCTGCAAATTAAATGGAAACTGAGCAATCTGGTGCCACTAAATGTTTTTAAAGCTCGGTTGGATGCTACTCAATCGGAAGCTATTGGTACCTGTTTATGTGGATAGTTATGTAAATGGTGCTGTATGATGTCCTTTTGTTGTTCTGTTTATGTTTTTATGTTTCGTGTGGAACCTACTTGAGCAGGTCTCCCTTGAAAAAGAAATCAATGATCTCAATGGGATACACCTGTATAAATAAAGGTTTGAAATTAAATGAAATGAGAGTCATCATCATCATGTTCTCTCTGCTGCTGCTGCTGCTGCTGCTGGCAGCTGGAAGTGAGTCAACACTTATTATACTGCTGTTTAACAGGATAATCTGTCATATAACTTTTTTTTGTATTTGTACAGGTGTGAAGTGTGAACAGTTGACACAGCCAGCTTCTGTGACTGTGCAGCCAGGTCAACGTCTGACCATCACCTGTCAGGTCTCTTATTATGTTAGTTAATAATAATAATAAAATTCAATAACATGCTTTAACCACTAGGTGCCCGTTTATCAGCTGTGCACCGTTATGGTGTAAATACTGCCTATCTACCAATTGGATCCAATATAAAAGTCAGCCGAATTACTGTTGATATTGCGAGGAGACATATTGTGTGAAAATAAATCTAAGATGTTGTTAAATGGCTGATATATTTGTGATCCACGTCACGTTTTCAGTTTTGGCGGCAGTTCTTCCTGTTTGTATAGAAGTCTTCTCATCAGGGCTCTATAGATAGATAACTACGGCAGATATGTAATATGTAATGCAGCCGAACCATGTATTACAATGCCGTTATGTGATTAGCTCCAAAGAGAAAAGCAAGCAAACTCGGAATAAAGTATTATTATTATTTTTTTAAATGTTTTCGGATTTCACATCGCATAAACACCATTTCCCAACGTGCATTGCGGCTAAACCATGAATCACCGAGCTGAGGATCTTGGTTATGGCTAGAAAGGATCCGTCTTGTGTAAAACTCTCGCGAGAGTTCGGCTGAATGTCACGTGGCTGAATGTTTACGTTTGGCAGGCAGCCTTTCAGTTAGGATCGTTAACATCAGTTGGCCACAGCAAATGATGGTGAGAAGCTAAACTATCTATTAATTATGTCAATGACAGGGAGTGTGATCGTTGAAAAGCGGTCTTGCTGGTGTTCAAAGAAGAATGACAACACTGTAGATCACCAACACTATGGTTTATTTTTTATTCACAGGCAAGTCAACGTTGTCGCAGTAAAAGTCCCAAGATAGCTCCTGGTGCAATAAAATGTTCCCTTGCAGTGTTTTACTATTATGTCTGATGTTTCTCTATTAATATTGCTGCTGCATTAATGTGTATGTTGCATCATGTTACTGCTGTAGATGTGTTTCCGAGCCGCTCCGATTACAACGAGAGTTACAACGAGAACGTGACGTCATATTTACAATAGAAGGATCCTTTCTAGCCATAACCGAGGATCTTGCCTACGTCTGTTTCCGGTATTGTTTTTGACGGATGTATTTTTGTTATACACACATTCCTTCACATTTAATTTAAAATGTACATTAAAATATTTCATGAGGCTTTCTAAAATGTTTTAAAATATAACTACGGTTCGAGTTGAAGAGTTTATAAATTAACATGAACCGAAGCTGTTGCCTGGTAACGCAATCGTGCAACGTCACGTCCGTTAATTCCACATCCACACACATCGATTTAATAAATGAATATAGCCTTTGTATCTGCTAAAAGAGGTGCCGACCAGCTGGGGCAACAGAAAATTAGCGAAATTGAGTGTGACTATTACAAATGAAATCATTATTATATTAATATTGATAATAATAACAACCGACCGTCGGGGTAGCATTTGCTTGGCATTTCCGGGTATATCTCCACTGGTTGGGCCACGTTAACAATACTGTGTAATTGTCACGTTTGAAGGGACGAAATCGTGACAGCTTCACGTCTCCCATCATGGTAAATCGTCACATGTTCACGTCTTGCCGTGATACCGGGTTGTGCTGACCATGTCCATGCCTTTATGACAACAGTGTACCAATCTTCTGATGGCTACTTCCAGCAGGATAACTCACCGTGTCACAAAGCTCAAATATTCTCCAACTGGTTTCTTGAACATGACAATGAATTTTACTCAAATGTCACAGTCCACAGTCATCAGATCCAAATCCTACAGTGCACCATTGGGATATGGTGAACGAGAGATTTGCGTCATGGATGTGCAGCCGACAAATCTGCAGCAACTGTGTGATGCGATCAGGTCAATATTGAGTGAAATCTCTGAGGAATGCTTCCAGTACCTTGTTTAATCTATGCCATGAAGACTTAACGCAGTTCTGAAAGCAGATGGGGGTCCAACCCATCCTAGCAAGGTGTACCTAATTAAGTGGCTCGTGAGTGTATTACTTAGCTCAATTTGTATTGTTAGTGTGTGTCTGTAGGAGTAAAGTCTAGACACATTCTTTGGATGTAAGCATTGGCTAATTAAACAGATCATGATTAAATGACATGATGATAATAAGGGTGATCACCAAAACCTTATACCAGGGGTGGGGAACCTCTGGCCCTCGAGGTAACTCGGATCTGAAGGTGACTGATAACTGCTAATGGCATTTACTTGAATACCAGACATAGTAAATGCAAAGCAGGATCATATAAAAAAAAAAGGTAATAAACAAGCCATTCAATCGTAATACTCGTTTTAATACGTTGACATGCATACAACACAATAGACTTGTTAAGTCCTGTTCGTTGTCCTGTTTGTTGTCCTTATCACCGTCCTGTTAGTTTTCCTCATCACCGTCCTCATCACCGTCTTGTTCGTTGTCCTCATCACCGTCCTCATCACCGTCTTGTTCGTTGTCCTCATCACCGTCCTCATCACCGTCCTGTTCGTCGTCCTCATTACCGTCTTCAATGTCTTCCTCCATCATGAGAAAAGACGAGTCCGAGCCAATACAGCTGTAGGTGCTAGTGACTCTGCTCAGTTTCTGCTCCAGAAGATATTGATGGTGTAAAATACAGCAGTGCAGTCCCCTGTATCCCTCTTCTGTTATATCGCTTGGAGAAACTAAAATAAAAAGACAAAATGACAGTCTATGTAAGGCAACTTTTAATTAGCATTGATGTTGGTTCCATATAAGCAATTTGAATGTTTAACTCCGAGGCTGTATATTAGCTAAAAAGATTTGTGATTCAGAAAAAATGCAATCATTACAGATGCTATTCAGTGATAGACATTTGACACTGGGAGGGGGGCAGTGGCAAATATTATAAATCGGTATTTGTGGAACATACTTTGGTTCCTGATGTCGTCTTTTGTCTGATGAAGGAGGCGGTCCAGTTTGTCCAGTGCCTGCCTCAGATTTTGACAATGCTGGGTCATCTCCTTCACAATGATGACTTTCTCCTCTTCCATACGCCTGACCAGCATAACCTGGTCAAAAAGTCGCCTCTTTGTGCGCAGGTTCACCACTATAATGGAAAAAACACAAAATATAACAACCACAATGGTAAGGCTAATAAAACAAATAATATCAGTTTGTATTCAATCTTTTTTAATTAAATTGACCAAAACCTTAAAATCTGGTAAAAAAAAAATGCAACCTCGCCGCTTGCTGAATTTTTTCAATTCTGTCTATGTTGGCAGAATTACATTCAGTATGTCTTGAGATTCAACATTAGTATGCAGTTCAGGGTGGTCAGGAAGGGTTTTACTGTTTCCATAGATATGCCTGTCCCAGTGAGACTAGACTATTAAGACTTGATAGGGCAACATCATACAGACCTTTCAATATCATTATTTTAAAATGATTTGTTGTGATCATGATGATTTGTGACACCTATGTTGATAGCTCTGTGTTACATTGGTGATTGTATTCTAGTACTTCAACTGAATTTATGGAATATCTAGGGCAAATAAAAACAAGTTGTTTCTTACCATCTCCTTGCGCCTCCCACGGCAGAATGACATCCTCAGACAGACCGCATGCTGCTTCTGTGTCAATTTTCTCTGAACAGGCATCAATGGTGTTGTACTGCAGTATCCTCTCTCTGAGTTTCTTCTTGAGCTCTGTCAGTCTTCTCCGTTTGCGTTGCCTTGTTTGGTTGCTGTCTGTAAAGTAAAACAAAATACAAAAAAACTAATATTAATAATACAAACAACAACAACAAGAAACAAATATTGTTTCTAGATAACGTAATAATAAATACCATTTTGTCGATAGAGGTCGTGTTTCTTTCTTCGGAGGGGAGGGAATAAATAATTTCATCTATTTCTCTCTGGAGCTCCTCTTGGCTACTCTGGGCTCCATGTTTCTCTTGAAAACAGAAACAACAAGGTGTAATCATAAAACATGAAGCCAAATGTTTGGAAATATGGAACCAAATCTATACCACAGTGATCATATAACATACCAGTGGCTGCCCATTGCTTGACCTCCAACACCCACTGCTCCGTGTCCTCCAGGGAGATGTTCAGCTCTTGCTTGAGACTCTCAAGATTGTCCACTTCAGTTTGTGCTCTCTGTGTAGTCTGGTTAGAATGTTTAAAAGGAAAAAGTGAATATGCGTTCCAGTTGGTTGAGAAGGTTGTTTTTTACTGAATTCCTTTATGCACATTAACTGACCAGACAACAACATGAAATGCTAAACACCTTCTCTTCAAGGTTGGCAAGTATCACCTTAGTTTCCCTTTTTTTTCAAGATCAAGCAGGATTAACATTATTATTATTATTATTATTATTATCCAGAAATTCAGATGAATCAACCTATAGTGCTTTATTAAAAACAAACAGAACAGAGACTCTCTTGGCAGAACAGTGTGCCATGGCAGCACCATCATAATGAAATGATTGCAGAATACATTCAATTCAACAACATGTAGCTAAGGATGGTGTTAAATTACTACAACAACAAACTCGGATAGTCTTAATATACATTTTGAAATGCAGCATGGACGTCTTACTTTGACAAATCTCTTTGAGAGTGTCTTGTGGAGATTCTCCACCTTCCTGTGGTTCCATTGCATAGCCAGCACGGTTATCATATCTGCTCTAGCTGTAAACACAAAAACATGAAAATTCATATGAGCTTTACAATGTGGCACTACTTAAAACTATTTGTTTTCCTCTACCAACCTGATTTGGTCATGTATTTTGTTGTCAGAGCTGCCCTTGAGAGGAAGCTGTTAACCTGTTCCACTTCCTCGCCGACAGTATTTCCAGCACCTTCCTGGCTTCTGCCACCCCACTTCACCTGCTCAGAATCATAAACAATGAGATCTAGCTATTTAGTTCAATATTATAATTTCTTGTACTGTACATCTTTAGTTATCATCAGTGTCAGGAGCAATTTCAGAAAGTTAAAATGTTCTGATATTGAATTATGCTTTGAACTACAATGTCACAACTGCAGTTATTTGAAGCTCTATTCATTCATTATTTCTACAGTGCGGATATATTTACTAAAATAAACATAATGGGTTTTGGAAGCCTATCCTTGTGACAGTCTGTTTTGTAACAATTTTGTCAACATTTGTAACTATTACAATTATTCCACAGGCTTGAATAGAATATACTACATGATATTCTTATGTGCACTACAATTTCTAAAACATTTGAATCTAGTGACACAAATGTTTAACTTGCATACTGTACCTCGCATTTGCCTGTGTGGGCCTTGGCGTGCATTACAGAGAGAAAAGGTTTCATCTCTGTAAGTGGTTGGAGCTCAGGCAACTTTGCTGCCATCTTCTCCAAATAAGGCCAGTACCTGTAATGACAAAATCAATTAGCTTTTCCAGTTGCATGATGGCATAATAGTAAAAAGATAAACCAGGTCCTTAAAATTACCAGTACAATCCTTGTAACCAACATCAGCATTTATCCAAATGAATGTTTTTTTTGCTTTACATCTACTGGATGTGCAAGAATTAAATAGATAACACGTTTCCCACAAACACTTCCAATTTTGCAATAGTTATAACTACCTGCAGGCAACATCCATACAAAAGAATGTTGCATTCGCAACTTCAGCCAGCTCCTTCTGCAGGAACATTGGGTAGGCATATATTTCACCACGGTAGTGATTTAGGCCTTGTAGTAAGATGCCATGTCTGCACACAGCTATTTGCAGTCCTTCCTCATCCACCTTGGCCCTGGACTTGTGTGAGGTTTCTCTGCAAGCTGTGAATGTTGCCGGTCCACAAACATCACGACCACTTTTCTGAAATAGACACAATCTGTTACATTTAACCCTGTGCTAAGAAAAATAAATAAAGGGTTAAGGGATTGAATAGATTCTTACAATCGTCATCTGGCTCCTGATTTTGTCGACAAAGGCAGACACTTTACTGTCCTGGGCAATGAACAGTCCATCAAATAGAGACGGTTCATCTGTCCTGCGAAATTCGAGAAAGACATTGTAAGCAACATTATCATACATACATAAGTTTGATTGTGTCCTCTATTTAATGTGGCCAATTTGCTTTTGCCATAACATTTTCATAAATGTGGAAAAGGTCTTTGTGAATTTGATCTGTAATTCTGTGTAAAGTCTTTTGCCACCATTATTTAACATTAGTGAAAAGTTTACTGACTTCTTGTAAAAAGGTAAAAATAAAAGTACATCCTTTATATTGATGGGCATGGAATAGGGCAGAGGAAGGCATAGAAAAAGGTTCCTGGGCAATTTAATACATTTTTCATGAAGCGATTATATCCAAAACTGGTTCTTAGCTCCAACATATCCAACTAACGTCAACCATTTAACATTTTAAAGTTGAGTTAACTTTACAGGCGTCATATATAATAATTTTTATGAATTGGATTTATATAATTATGTGTAATTTCAAACCAACTATTGTTTTCTGATGGTCTACAAACTTTGGAAAAAGAAATTGCAGAGTTGGGGAAAGTTAGACATTTCAGCAAAGACATTCAGCTTAGTCAATAAAACAACAACTAAAATGAGAATATGATTTCACTGACCCTCTGGACTTCTTGAAGCGATAATGCTTTCTATTGCCATCTACAGCAATAGCCAGCATGTCAGGTGTGCATGCTGGGCATTTAAAGGGCTCCACCAGGCATAGATCTTCTTGTCTGTAATTACAGAAGGCAAACTCCCGAAAGACTCTGTGGAAGATATCGCTACAGATTCTGCCTGTCTGGAAACAAGAATGGTATTCATTTGGTTAATTAAAAGTTTGGTATTCAAAAATCTTGAAAACCACATTTTATTCTTACCCTTCCTGTGGAAAACGATCGATGTTCAAGCATTTTTATAAATACTTGCTGGGATAATGCTGGGCTGGCCAATTTCATTTGCTCGAATGATGTGAACACATCAAAGTTAAAAATAATTTTGCAGCTGTCGGTTGCTGGCCAGTATTTGTATCCCAGCAAGTCACCTATGCTCGGGGACCATTTGGCGGAACAAATTGGACAGCACACAGAAGGCAGACGAACGTTGTATGGACCTGAGAAAAAATATAAATGTGCAATTTGACAGCTATCTATGCAATGTAGGACAAAAGTATAATAGTAATCCTGTATTTCTGCTTGATCGTCTTCTGGTGGCAACAAACCATTGATAGTCACCAACACGGTCTGCTTTCCTGGGATGATGGTGAAATCTTGGCTTGGACCACAGAAGCAGATTTGGGATGGCGGAGGAATTGGAAGCAGACACACTGCAGCAAAGACAATTTCAGAGATTCATATGCATGTTAGGACATGTTAGGAAATGTAGTCAATACAAATTGACACATTTTAACTGTTAAAGCAAACTTCCGACATGGTGAAAATGATGCCGCTGTATATGTAGTGCACATTAGGAAACCATGGTAAGGGAATATGTAATACCTTATTTGAACCCACCTTGTTCACAGAGTCCATATTGGCCACTTTCATCCACAACCACTAAGGATGTGGGAGGAATAGGTCTGTAAAACCCATCAAACATGGCTTCCCTGTCATGGAAGACATGTTTACCATGGATAATAGGGTCACATGCCGGACAAAGAAAGGGAGTTCCTGGTGGAACACAGTCCAAGCACCGGACCACAGCATCAGCAGTTTTGCATTGGAGACAGGAACGTGTAGTGACAATCTCTGCAGCCAATTTCAAATTAAGGAGCTCTGGCATTGCAGCTCTGAATGTTTGTTCACGTTTCAACTGTCTTTGGGTCCATGTTGATGCAGTGGGTGTTTCTTCTGATGATGCAGGGACAGTGAGAGAACCCAACAGGTTTCTCAGTGTCTGAAGATGTTGATCTAAAATAACAAAATATAAAACAAATCATGGAATTTAGTTTAATTTAAAAAAGATATTCCATACATGGCTTTTCACTTTACAATGTATCATGAACAAAGCTATTACATACTACAAACAATTACCTACATTTCAAGTTGAAGGATAATTTAAGAATTCATTGTGCATACCAAGACTTGGGACCTGTAGAGGAATCTCATGTGTCTCCTCGACCTCTGGGGACTTCTGAGAGCTGGAAGGTTTAACTGCATAAAACAAAGTACGAATTTATGGGAAACATTATTGAGGACCGACCAACGACATTAAAACTTAATGAAACACTAGAACTAGATTATATTTTACAGACCAGATCGATTCTTATTCCAATGTTGGGCTATAATGTTCCCATCCAGGTCCCTCTTCCTCCAGGAAACATTTGATCCTTGCGTTATTTTCTTTGGTATCTTCTGTATCTTCGGTTTCTTTGGTTTCTTTGGTATCTTAATATATAAATATATAAAAGAGATTATATATTTCCCTTAATTGTTGCACACACATCTTTGTAATGTGTGTGTCTGTTATCATTTGAGTAAATGTTATAATACATTTTTGGATAATGTTGTACTTGCCTTATTTGCCAACTCATCTGCGAGGGCATTCCCTATCTCTAGCCATTCATTCAGTTGCTTGGATGCCATTTTTAAGTGAGGATAAAAAGGGCAACAACAAACAAAGGATGAACTGCCATACAGGGAGGGAGAAAAACAAAACAAAAGACAAGAAAACGAGAGGGGTGAAAGAGAGTAGGAAGAGGAATATGGCTCTGAAAAGAACCGTTGATTTTTTTATGATAATAGGCTACTTCAAATAATTGAATTGATAGATGACCTGAAAAAAACCAAACAGATGAACTCAGATTAGCTGTGCTACCATGTAATTTAATTGTTGCTTCATAAATCAGCATTTGCCAAAATAAAACTACAGGCACCAAAATCAATCAAGTCCCAGGTAAATCAGTAATTACAGGGAAATATATTTCTCTTTTTAACTAGATGTGATGCTTTCACAAAACTTAAGTTGAATTAGCGAATGTTTAAAGTAGTAAAACAACTATGACCTGATGATATTCAAGTGTTTAACTTACCCTAACTATCATTAATGCAACATGTTAGGTGACATTTCGAAGAAAGAAAAAGTGTGTGCATTATAAAAAGCGCCATGTAAATGTCAACTATTATTATTATTATTATTAAAGTGCCATTTCCTTTCGCATTGTTTACGTTCATATCATGTCCTGGTCTGGTTAGCTGAATATACATACTTTTGCCATTGTTATGTGTTATGTCACGTGCTACCAAGGGTTTTGTTTTTAGGCAAGATTTTAGCTCCTTTTGTGCGAAGGAGAAAACTCTCCCTACAACTTGTTGTAGACGAACCTTCTTATATTGCAATACATATCCGTTAGCGCATATAAGCTAAGCGCTAAGCGCTAACCTTTACAGCCATGCTATTGCTAACAACATGCATTCGCCTATACTGCCTATGCCACGGGCCAGCCCTAAAACGTAAAACTGAAATATCGTGGTTAAACATGCTTAGTAGAAAAACGACAGGATTAATTAAAAGCGTAAACAAATCAAATGAAATACAGAAATCAGATTTACCACTTGTAAAGCTCTGACGCTCTTTAACAATCCTTCTTCTTCTTCATCTTCTTCTTCATCTTCATCTTCTTGGCTCGTCGCACTTTTATTGATGCGCAAGGTTAAAGTTCACGGGATTACGATCGTGACAAAACGTGACAAAAGGTTGTAATAAACTGCTGCTAGAAATGAATAATGGGAAAGCTACGTGGCTATGGGTCGTAATATCGTGATCAACACTGCTTAAACAATCGACCTATTTGGTCGTTTTTTGTAGGAGGACAGGCTGTATTTTATACTTAAGTGTATTATGTAAGACAACAGAACAATGTGAACTTGGAAAAGAAGAAAACAAGATATTTAGTATGAAAATTATTTTATTTAGAGGAAAACCTGCCTTTCATGAAGCATATTCAGGCAGCAGCCTAAACACCAACAACACTTGTTTTTGAAAACATAATTTAAAAAGAAAGTACTGAGACAAATACTGGAGAGGAAGATGTTTAATGATGAAATATGTGAGCTTGGGTCAAAGGTGGAGATTACATAAAGTTTTTATGTGGATTTTAAAGTCAGATACCTGATTAAATACAGCTAACTCTAACCCACCTGCTGTTTTTTAGGAACCAATAAACAGGAACTATTTGTGTTATAGAATACAGTTTCTTGGAACTTTGGATTTGGTTAATAAAATGAACCGGGTTGCACTTCCCAACCCTAAATAGCACCAGTTTTATTTCTGAATTAGTTCTAAGATTAATGAAAAGCTATGATAAAGTTTTTTTCTGTGTCACTCGGCTAGATGTGTGCATGGCTCCTGAACTAGTGAGGTTAGATTTTCGGAAGCACTCTACGTTCATTATTAATAAAGCTTTGTTATTTTGCCATTACTGTTAAAGATGTCATCTTTTTTATTCAGAGAAGGTTTTCTGAGGATAAACGTAGAGGCCCAGCCTCTGTTTTATTCCTCACAACCCTAACCCTCTGAGTCTGCATCAGATTATGTTATTTCTTATCCTATTATCCATTAAGTTCACACAAAATCAGAAACCAGGGATCAGGGAAATTGAGGAAAAATGATGCCCAAAACATAGAAACTAAAAAGAGTATGGCTATGTGTCTTATCTCAGGATATAAAACATTGCATCAGCGTAATCACATAATCATTCATTATAATTCCTTAAATGAACAACAATTTGGGGAATACTCTTATTTGCTTTTGTTCGAGTATAAATAATGGAGCTGGAGGAGTTGAAGAATTAGCTTAGCTAAGCATAAAGTCTAAAAGCCGGGGAAACTGCAAGGTTGGTTTGTTGTGTTTGAAGGTGTTTTGTGCAAATATCTTTAAATGTTAGTGATCATCTGACTGCTCATGATCATCTGACCTGATTTGTTGGGCTGTGATGTGAGGATTCCACCATGGGGGCCACAATGCTCCATGCTGCATGGAACTGATAGTCAGCTTTAGGCAACTTACTTCAGGAACAAGGTTCTTTTCTCTGTTTTGTTTTCTACTGTAGAATCTTTGAATAAAGGCGGGATTGTAAGCTGAAAGCCAATAATGCAAGCACATTAAACTACCGTGACATCATCTTCGACGCAATACTCACTGAATTCTTCCATCTGCATTTAGGAATGTGTGTATTTCGTGTTTCAACTACACCTTCTTGACTCAGCTAACTTGGAACCAAATTGACACCAATAAAAAAAGGAACAGCGGCAATCAAATTAGAAGAAAATACATGAATCTACATGATAGTAACTTACCCATTAATCCTGAATTGTTAAACAATCTTGAGCTGGCATCTTTCCTGTTTTGGTCAGCAAGTAAAATCAAAAATTAAAATATGAAAACATTTGTGTTTCCCAGTTTTATTTACAGTTTGAATATGTATGAAACACTATAAAGCCACTTTGGGTAAATAAGATATGAGATGTAATGCACTTAAAGAGCAACTTGCAGGTTTTCTTTTTACTAAATTTATGCTTAACCTTGCCTGAAAATTACAATTAAAAATGTTAATGCAGGATTTTATATGTTTTACAAGACATAAGGGCAGGAATTCAGATGAAAAGGAGCCGTTTTGAGCTCTGCTACTAAAAACTGCTTTTTTTTTAACGTAATACGTCAAACGCGTCATATTACAACACATGGGGGAGCAACTTTCTTGGACTCCTTCTCTGCCCAATCCGGGGTAGTAGTTTGTAGTTGGTTTTAGCGGTTGTGATTTAGTGAGATGGTATTTTTTCGGTAATTTTATATTGCATTTCACCATTTGTAATCATGGTGAGCTTGTGTTTGTGCAGGTTGCACAAACTCCAGCCTGTCAGGACATCGAGTCCACAGTTTCCCTCACGGGAAAAGGACCGGTGTTACAGTATAAGTTGAGTCATGACAACTGGCGACATTCTATTATTTTCGTCATAGGAATCCGGGGCGTGTACATTGAGGACCCATTGTTGACTTACCAGGAAAGAAACATCGTTTGTCGTTTACGTTAATCTTTTGCTATATCTGCCTTCCTAAGATCACTTTGCTGCACATTCAGTACTCGTATGTGAGGTTGTGGGTGAGAGTCCGATATCGTGACGCTTACAGGGAGGTATCGAACATTACAAAGTAGGTGACTGTGTGGATGCCTGTTCAAAACATTGCAAACTTCAATAAATCATTTAAATTATATATTTTTGTCCGACTTTCATTTGTTCATCGTTCTTAATGTGATGTATAGTAGCTTTGATAGCTGTCCATACCTTCAGACAGCCTAAAAGTAAAACACAAGTTGTTTATTCACAGCCCGAACGCTCATCGAGATGACTGGATCAGACTCATGACAACTTGTGATCAGCTCCGATTAAATTGTGATATCAATTCTGTAGCTAACCTCCAGGGAGCACGTTTATTTTATGAAATACCTGTATCCCTCTCATCACAACAAGACTCTACACTGTGCAGGAAAAACAATTACATACATGAAAATAACCTTGATGCATGGGAATTAAACACACAAACTAACAGATAGATCATCAGAAGAAGGCAGAGAGGAAGTAAATAACAACAGGAACACGGAAGGCAGACAGAATTGCTTAGACACGGGTGTCACATGAAATTTAAATGTTCTGGAAAGCTCCTTATACAGCTTTAGCCTTTTTTATCTCATGAAGTCCCAAAGTGACACACACTGAACAGTCTGGGGTCATGGTCCTTGTCATTTGCTTTTGTCTTCCCATAACAACATGTCCAAGATGTCCATGTGTCAGGCTAAAAGATGTGACAGAACTAGCTAGATTTGGAAAGGTTTTTTGTTGCTAAAGTTAATATTCAAGCCATTTAAGAATAAAAATGCTTACATGACATGTCATTTGTTAAACATTAAGCTGTCTTCAGCTCTTTTCTGCTGTAACAAATGTAAATGTCCCCTCTGTGGGACGAATAAAGGTATTCTGATTCTGATTACATTTAACCTTTTGTGGAAACATTTCTTGATGAAATTGATATGAAACAAATTCCATAAATATTGTCATGTGTCACATCGGGACTTTAACCCTAAACATTCACAGTAAACCCGGAGTGACATATATGCACAATTAGAAATATGATTATGGTCTGCTCAGTTAATTTAGCTGATTAAATTATATTTAGTTAACATATGCTTTATTCTTCAATTCATAGTATGTTCAAACAAATGCAAACCAAAACATCATCCTTGTTAATTAAGTTATAAATAAGAGTTACTTTACCATTAAAGCCCAGATATTTGACACTAGGGAGGTTACTTGTCAGAAATGTGTCTATTTAGTCTAAATGACGTTCCCCTTAATTTCCCCAAAAGTAGAAATGGGTCCGGGTTCTTATGGGTTAAACGTATAGGCTTAAAGGCATAATAGAACTACCGTAGTATTCAACTTGTGCCCCGCTGGACTTACTTTTCTGTGGTTTACCGTTACTGTGACATATCAGTATAGCCACGGAAGATAGTTTGTGTGTTTAATTCCCATGCATCAAGGCTATTTTCATGTATGTAATTGTTTTTTCCTGCACAGTCTTGTTGTGATGAGAGGGATACAGGTATTTCATAAAATAAACGTGCTCCCTGGAGGTTAGCTACAGAATTGATATCACAATTTAATCGGAGCTGATCACAAGTTGTCATGACTGATCCAGTCATCTCGATGAGCGTTAGGGCTGTGAATAAACAACTTGTGTTTTACTTTTAGGCTGTCTGAAGGTATGGACAGCTATCAAAGCTACTATACATCACATTAAGAACGATGAACAAATGAAAGTCGGACACAAATATATAATTTAAATGATTTATTGAAGTTTGCAATGTTTTGAACAGGCATCCACACAGTCACCTACTTTGTAATGTTCGATACCTCCCTGTAAGCGTCACGATATCGGACTCTCACCCACAACCTCACATACGAGTACTGAATGTGCAGCAAAGTGATCTTAGGAAGGCAGATATAGCAAAAGATTAACGTAAACGACAAACGATGTTTCTTTCCTGGTAAGTCAACAATGGGTCCTCAATGTACACGCCCCGGATTCCTATGACGAAAATAATAGAATGTCGCCAGTTGTCATGACTCAACTTATATTGTAACACCGGAGCTAGCGTTCGTTCCTGGGTGCGTTGTGCATCCACCTCCCTGCAGCACATACTCTCCACAGCTTTATAAGAAAACCGTATTACATCTCTCTCCCCCCCTTCGCTGCTCTCTCTCTCTCCCCTCCGGTACACGGCACCGTAAGACGTAGTGTGGAGATGCATTAGGTAACGCTGTGGTGGCTGTACTGCTCCAGCCGTCTCCTTTGTGTTTGTTTGTTTCCCCCTGTCTGTGTTGTTTGTGTGGGCGTGGTGGCTGTCACTCCTGGCTCCCGGCTCAACCTCCACTCACCTGCTGCAATCAGCTGTGCACCCTCCCCGACTACACACCTGCTTTCCATCAAGCCATTTACAACGCCATATCAACGGAGGCTCCACAACCTTTCTCCGCCAGATCGTCAAGTATCAGCCGTATCTCGCGTCTCCCCTCCGGTACACAGCACCGTTGTGTGGAGTTGCATTAGGTAGCACGAGAGATATGGCTGATATTTGCGCATTAGTTTCTGTTATGGATCAGTATCAACAGTCCTGCCAGTAACGTTACTATATTATCAATACTACTTTAGTTATAGCCTGATATATGATTGCTAACTTTACAATGTTGTGATGTGACCGACGTTAGCTAACATTAACTGCAGCTAACGCCGGTCACTCACCAAGACAGCTGCCCTGTTCTCCACTGGTTCTCCACACACCAAAGCTCCATTTCTCTCCGATGGCCGTTACTTTTTCTAATCCTTGGCTGCTCCTGGTCTCTTGGACGCATAGCAGGCTCATAATTGTAATCATATGCATTCGAATATATATTTTAAACCTCTTCTGTGTTAAGACTAGCATTGTGATCCATGTTTATTCATACGTTAGACCGGCCGCTCTCCCCCATGTTACGTCACACGCGGGAGGTCACGTGCGGAGGCTTTTTTATGTGAAAATGTCTTACTAAAACGACGCCAGATGTCACTGTAGTGTATATTTCTGTATATCTTTTTGAAAATCTAGTGTATTCATAATTTTCCTACACATTTATTCACTGGTGTCTCTAACCTGCAAGTTGCTCTTTAAAGAGAACATGTACAAAAGGCACAGATATTGTGGAAAAGATTCAACGGCTTTATTGTCACATGCACAATAGCAACAGTGCAGTTGTTGGCATCAAAAGTCAAGTCAAACAATGCTTTAAAATAGTGCAAGCGAAAAAATGGTGCAAGCAAAATGCAAGAATAAGACGCATTATTGGGTTATTTCAACCCAGTCTCACTGCATTTTGTGTTATAGTCACGACATTTAATCTATTGATTAGTGTTCACCAACACGATTTCCCCCTTTTTTCGTGTCACACAGAACGATTTTAAAAGTAATGTATTTCTATTGGTAGTATTTTTCGTGACTGCAGCACGTCTTTTTGTCCTGTCGGGTCTTGGAAGACCGGTGTCGGTACCAGATGTGTTCGGGGTATGAAGTATTATTTGAATTATTTGAAGGATTAAAGTAACGTGTTATGGCAGGAAAGTTCAATCTGGTATATTCATTTTAATGTCACTGTTAGAGCTACACAGTCTTTTGCATATAGTAATTGTAGTTTGTCATTTAATTTGTTTATTATGATTTTGCTCACATTAGAAGTATATATTTGTGGTAATATTCTGTTAAGTTAATAATAATTTGTTTAGTTAATTTCTTTGCTTTATATGTTAGTCTTTATTTGGGTTAATTTATTTAGTGTGATTTTTGGTTTAGACACCTGGGGGTAGTGGTGAGCACAGGTAAGGGTGTATATAGGCAGGAAGTGGCAGACCACCTGTTTTTGCACCTGGGTAATGGGCACATGGTTTTTTACCAGCACGAGAGAGGATTGTTTGTACAAGGAGAAAGAATTGTTTGTGACCGAGAAAACAATAAAACCAGCCTCAACGACAGAACCCATGCCTGGAAATTGGTTGACTTTCTACACTGCGTACATTACCTGCCCAGGGTGCCAGAAGTGATCCGTTTGAAGGTTTTAACTTATTTTGAGTTTAAATTTAGGACAAACGGCCACTACATCAAGTAAAAAACCTGCTCATGGATTAAAGAAAGAAGAACTTTCCTTGGAATACGATCCTGCGGACCTGCTATTGGAGTGGGCTTTCCGATGGGAAAGGAACTTGGATTGTTTTAATCATTTTTCATGGAGCATCTGCTGTTGAGAGACAAAGACCTGGTCCAGATCTAAGAAATCTCCACATGGTATGTACACTGTTTTAAAACGCCATATAGGAAGATGGTGAAAATCAGTATTTTATGAAAAGACTCAGTTATAAACTTGGACTGCTTTAATTCGCTGTGCGCTTTGTTGGATTATTGACGCAAGAGACGGCCTTCATTCATGAGAAGATAAAGCCTTGTGTAGGCCCAGCTTGTGACTTATGTGGATGAAAAAGAACTGTTCATTTTAAACCAAGTTGTTTTCGATAGTGTTGCCACCTTTTGCTCGACTTATTGCCTGATTGCGGGACCGCAGTGTTATCCGCAAGTGTATAAGATGAGTGACGAGTCAGCGGCATCCGATGAGGAAAGGCCAGCATCAAGACGGTCAATTAAACTGACCGCAAAAGGAATATGCTTTTACATACAAAATTGTCAAGAGAAACGCACTGCAAAAACTAAGCAGGCTAAAAAGCTAATGGATAAAATACGTCCTCTACTAGAATTAAACGACAATGCTGATGCAGTAAACGCTCAGCTCGCTTTGTTCATTAAGTGTTACGAAGATGCATGCAGTTTGCACGAAGTGTTTATGGAAATGCCTCTACCAGAAGATGATCAAACACTTCAGGCAAAAACTACGAACTTTGAGAAAAAGATGAAATCATGTCGTGAATTTATTGAAGAGGTAAAGCAGTGGCTGTCTAAAATCGGTCGTCCATATTCGAAGCCAATTGAACCTCAACCTTCCGACGTAGAATGTGTTGATGAAATAAGACCTGAGGATAGTATTTCTAACATCTCAAGTGTAAAAGGAAGTTCTGTAAAATCACGTGCAACTGGTGTATCAAAGACGTCTGCAACATCCACAGCGCGCATTAAGGCGGAGGCCGAAAAAGCAGTTCTTCTCAAACGCTCTGAAGGTTTAAAAAAGATGCATCACATTGAAGCACAAGAGGAAAGTCTCCGCAGGGAAGAGAAAAGGCTCCGTAGGGAAAAGGAGCAATTGGCGCTTGAAACTGATTTAGCGGCAACTAATGCAAAGATTCAAGTTTTAGAAAGGAACTCTTCACGGTGTGGGTCGGCTCGATCTGATGGAATGAACTCCTATTTGGAGAGAAGCAAAGCTCAAAGGTCCATCAGTTTAAATCCCCAAGCCAACACTTTTGTCCCACATGAAAATCATGTCCGAGCCCCCCTTGATCCTGCACTAGTTGTAAGGCAAAAAGAAAGATCTGCATATGCTGCACAAATGGATGAAAGGCCTGCTAAGCCAGAAGCTCCATATCTAGAAAGACAGACTGCTGGTAACAATCAGAATGACATGATGAGCATTATGCACAAACAAAACGAAATCACTGCATTGTTGGTTCAGCAAAATATGTACTCTGCTCTCCCTACAAGAAATCTCCCTGTTTTTGATGGAGACCCTATTCAATATGACTCCTTCATTAGAGCTTTCGAAAATGCAGTAGAGAAGAAAACCAACAATCAGAGCGACTGTTTGCACTTCCTGGAGCAGTACACTAGGGGGCAGCCTAAAGACCTTGTGCATAGTTGTCAGCATCTACCTCCAGATCAAGGCTATCAAAGAGCCAAAAGTCTTCTCGCACAGCACTTTGGAGATGAACATAAAGTTGCATATGCTTATATGGAGAAAATATTTAACTGGACCCCTATTAAAAGTGAAGATGTCAAAGGATTACAATCATTCGCTCTGTTTCTCCGAGGATGTACAAATCTAACAGAACAAGTGAGGTATATGAGGGAACTGGACTTACCATCTAACATGAGAAGCATCATTTTAAAACTTCCTTACAAACTGAGAGAAAAATGGAGGAATGTTGTATGTGATCTGAAGGAAAGAAGGGGGGAGAGGGCTACATTCATCGATCTCGTAAATTGTATTGAGAAACAAGTGAAAGTTGCCTCAGATCCAGTTTTTGGAAACATCCAAGACTCACAACATAATATCCCCAAAGTCATCAAAAGCAGCCAGCCAGGAGACAGAAGGAAGGGAAGCAGCTACGCTACAAATGTCACTCCTATGAGGGAAGACGCTATGGCACGGCCTGCAGGATATACTAATAAAATCACCTCCACTCATTGCTGTCTGTTCTGCCTGCAGAGGAGCCACACACTGGATCAGTGCTGGCAGTTTAAGGCCAAAGTACAGCGGGAAAAGATCAGCTTCATCAAGGACAAGGGCATTTGTTTCGGTTGCCTGAAGGTAGGCCATACAAGCAAAGACTGCAGGAGTCGATTGGATTGTTATGTATGTCACCAGAAACACCCTGGAGTCCTCCACATTGAAAGACCGGATAAAGGCACATCCGAAAAACAAGCCAAACCTTCTCTGAGTCCTCCAAATGAGCCAAATGTAACCTCTCAGACGTGTGGCCACATTGGGGCCGGTGTGGAAGATGATTCCACCTTTTCAATTGTTGCAGTAAAGGTCAGAAGTAAACTGACAAACAAGACCATGCATACATATGCTTTCTTGGATCCGGGCAGTTCCGGCACATTTTGTACTGAAGCCATGGCAAAAAGACTGGATTTGCGGGGTAAGAAGACAAGCATCCTGTTAAAAACAATGGGACAACGAAAAGTTGTGGATACTCACGTTTTGTCGGGTCTTGAAGTGTCTGGTATGGGTGCTGAAGATTTTATAGAGCTTCCTGATGTTTTAACTCAAAGAACTATGCCTGTGTCTACTCTTAACATTCCACGACAAGCAGATCTTGATCCATGGCTGTATTTGAAGGATGTAAAACTCTATGACATTCATGCAAGTGTTGACCTGCTTATTGGAACTGACGCCCCGAAGGTCTTGGAGCCGTGGGAGGTGATAAACAGCCAGAATGAAGGGCCTTATGCTGTCAGAACCAGAGTTGGCTGGGTCCTTAATGGTCCTCTTCATGGTGGAGGCTGCAGAAGTAAGAGTGGCTATTCTTCCGTATCAGCAAACCATATCTCTGTTGAACACCTGCAAGAAATGCTTGTACAACAATATAACCATGACTTCAATGAGAGGTCGTCAGAAGAGCAGTTGGAAATGTCCAGAGAAGACATTAAGTTCATGGATATTGTTAGTAGCACAGCAAAACTAATTGGAGGCCATTATTGCATTGACCTGCCATTCAGAAAAGAAAATGTAACTCTGCCAGATAATCGTTATGTTACAGAACAGCGCTTGGGTAGCCTGAAAAGAAAGTTTGATAGGAACAGTCTGTTTAAGGAAGAATATACTACGTTCCTAAGTGAAATGATAACACAGCAACATGCTGAACCAGTGCCTCTTGACCAGCTGACACAGAACAATGGGAACGTTTGGTACATCCCTCACCATGGGGTGTATCATCCTCAGAAGGGCAAGCTCAGAGTTGTGTTTGACTGTGCAGCCTCATACAAAGGAACATCACTCAACAGCCAGCTTTTGCAAGGCCCTGATCTTACTAACAGCCTCATTGGAGTTCTTGTCCGATTTAGGCAGGAGCCTATTGCAATTGTGGCCGACATCCAATCCATGTTTCATCAGGTTCATGTCTCAGATAAGCACACCAACTTTCTCCACTTCCTTTGGTGGCCAAATGGTGACACCGCACAGGCACCACAGGAATACCGCATGAAGGTGCATTTATTTGGAGCTGCATCATCGCCAGGCTGTGCCAACTATGCCTTGAGGAGGACTGCAGAGGACAACGCAGAACACTTCCCTCCAGAGGTTGTGAGTACAGTGAAAACCAACTTTTATGTCGATGACTGCCTCCGTTCAGTGGCCTCAGAAGAGGAAGCTAGGAAAATGATTCATGATTTAACTGCACTCTTGCACAAAGGAGGATTCACTCTGTCAAAGTGGGCCAGTAACAGTCGTGCAGTGCTACGCTCTGTCAGCGAAGACCAAAGAGCAAAGGACATGATGGACCTGGATTTGGATACAGATCAACTTCCTGTTGAGCGTACATTAGGACTACAGTGGCACGTTGAAACGGACCAATTTGGATTTAAGGCCTCTCTACAAGAGCGACCGCAGACGAGAAGAGGAATTCTTTCAGTGGTCAGCTCCCTCTACGACCCATTAGGCTTCCTTGCTCCATTCAGCATGATGGCTAAGATGTTACTGCAAGAATTGTGCAGAAAAAATCTTGGATGGGATGAAGCTATTCCCCATGTTCTCTCCAAGCAATGGGCTGGCTGGTTGGAAGATCTCCACAAGGTGGCGGAGTTCAAGATTGATCGCTGTGTCAAGCCTAAAGACTTTAGCAACCCTGTCACTGTTCGGCTTCATCACTTCTCTGATGCCAGTGAGGTCGGGTATGGAACTGTATCGTATTTAAGACTGGAAAAGGACAATAAAGTGCATGTTGCTTTTACTCTGGGGAAGGCCAGAGTTGCTCCACTGAAGCAAATGACAATTCCTCGTTTGGAGCTCACAGCTGCAGTGCTCGCTGTTAGAGTAGACCGCATGCTACGAAAGGAATTGCAGATTAAGCTGGAGAAATCTGTTTTTTGGACCGACAGCAGAACAGTCCTGAAATACATATGCAATGAAAGCCGGCGATTCCATACTTTTGTGGCCAATCGAATTGCAGTCATCAGAGAGGCAACTGATGTTGACCAGTGGAGGTATGTAGGGACTAAGGAGAACCCTGCAGATGAGGCGTCAAGAGGAATGAGGTCAGAGGACCTCCTGAATGGAAGGAGATGGATGATGGGACCTGATTTCCTCTACAAGTCCGAGGATGAATGGCCTAAATTGGACGTAGATGTTCAGATGATCCCTGGTGCTGACCCTGAGATAAAAAGGGACTTGACTGTGAATGCTGTTGTTAAAGACACAGACAATGCTATGAGCCACCTGATTCATCACTTTTCATCTTGGAAGAGACTGCAAGTAGCTGTTGCTTGGCTTCTTAAGTTCAAGGAGACTCTTGTGTTATTGGGACATAAGAGAAAGGAGCTTTGTGCTTCTGCTGAACTCAGTCAACAACAGGTTAAAAGCCAAATGAAGAGCTTTAAGTCTACACTTAAAGGACAGAGTCTGATACCTCAAGATGTGACCAGAGCAGAGCTGACAATCATCCAGTATGTGCAACATCAACGGTTCAAGGAGGAAATCACCTCGCTGCAGAGTGGTGTGAAAACCATATCCAAAGACAGTCCCCTGTACAGATTGGACCCAGTGATGGAAGGTGAGATCCTCAGAGTTGGCGGTCGGCTTAGCAAGTCCTCGCTGCCAGTTGAATCTAAACGTCCTGCTATTCTGTCCAAAGACCTGCATGTATACACATTGATTCTGCGCCACATTCATCAGCAGCTAGGTCATGCTGGAAGAAACTACATATTGTCCAGATTAATGCGGAAGTATTGGATTATAAATGCAAACTCTGCTGCCAGAAAAGTCATATCAGATTGTGTAGTTTGCCGACGCCAAAGAGGAAGACTCCTTGAACAAAAAATGTCTGACTTACCTGTCGAGAGAGTGTTGCCTGATGAAGCTCCCTTCACTCATGTTGGCGTTGATTATTTTGGGCCCATTGAAGTTAAAAGAGGCAGGGGTCTTCTCAAAAGATATGGAGTGCTCTTCACATGTATGACCAGCCGCGCTGTACACTTGGAAGTAGCACACACGCTGGATACGGACTCCTGTATAAATTCAGTGAGAAGATTCATCTGCAGACGAGGCCCAGTCTCCACTCTCAGGTCTGACAATGGAACCAACTTTATTGGAGCTAGCCGTGAGCTCAAGGAGAATATGATTGCTCTGAATCATGACAAAATCCAAGGAGCCCTTCTTCAGGACGGCATAGAATGGAGATTCAACACCCCATCAGCTTCACATCAAGGTGGTGTTTGGGAGCGCCTGATTCGCTCAGTGAAGAATGTGCTTAACTCAGTCCTTAAACAGCAAACCTTGGACGATGAAGGACTCCAAACAATGTTTTGTGAAGTTGAGGCAATATTGAATGATAGACCTATCACAAAGGCCTCAGATGATGCGAATGACTTGGAAGCCCTTACTCCGAATCATGTTCTGTTGTTGAAAAACAAACCAGTTATGCCACCAGGACTGTTTGACAGAAATGATTTGTATGTTAGGAGAAGATGGAAGCAGATACAGTACATGGCGCAACTCTTCTGGAAGAGGTGGGTTTCTGAGTACCTGCCATTGATGCAACAGAGACAAAAATGGACAGCACTAAGAAGAAACCTCATACCTGGAGATGTTGTTCTTGTGGCAGACGCTACAGCCCCAAGAGGATCTTGGATGATGGGGAGAGTTTTAGAAGTCAGAGCAGATGTGAATGGCCATGTGCGCTCTGTGCGTCTCCAAACAAAGACCAGTATCCTGGAGAGGCCTGTGACGAAGCTGTGCCTGCTGCTGGAGGCAACACTGTGACCGCATGGACTCTCTATCTTTCTCTTTGCCTCTCTCTCTGTCTCTTTCCATCAATAACACCTTTCCTTCATAGGTTTGCCAGAGAAGACATCAGTGCCTGAGAATGCATGTTTAGTGTGTAGCTCCATGTTTTTTAAGTCTAGTAATTGTGATAAATGCCCAATTAGGGGCCGGAGTGTTAGAGCTACACAGTCTTTTGCATATAGTAATTGTAGTTTGTCATTTAATTTGTTTATTATGATTTTGCTCACATTAGAAGTATATATTTGTGGTAATATTCTGTTAAGTTAATAATAATTTGTTTAGTTAATTTCTTTGCTTTATATGTTAGTCTTTATTTGGGTTAATTTATTTAGTGTGATTTTTGGTTTAGACACCTGGGGGTAGTGGTGAGCACAGGTAAGGGTGTATATAGGCAGGAAGTGGCAGACCACCTGTTTTTGCACCTGGGTAATGGGCACATGGTTTTTTACCAGCACGAGAGAGGATTGTTTGTACAAGGAGAAAGAATTGTTTGTGACCGAGAAAACAATAAAACCAGCCTCAACGACAGAACCCATGCCTGGAAATTGGTTGACTTTCTACACTGCGTACATTACCTGCCCAGGGTGCCAGAAGTGATCCGTTTGAAGGTTTTAACTTATTTTGAGTTTAAGTTTAGGACAAACGGCCACTACAGTCACCTTATATAGAATGTGTGTTAAGCTTTAAACCGCCTGTTCACCCGTATTCCCGAACTATCTGTGGGATTGTGTGCTATGGTGCGCCTCCAGGCACCCCTAATGTTATTAGGCAAAAGACTGGGGCCCACGGACCCTAAAGCCACCCTTAACACCAACCTAATCACTCGACGTAGGAGACACGCGCTGTCCAAACGCCACGCCCCGGGCTCCTTCGATTTGTCTGTCGACTCTCCCACCTACATCGATTCCATCGGAATCCCACGAGGGGTCCCTAACGACTACAAACTAGCTGACCAAATAGCTGCCTTCTTCCCTGTGACCCCTATCAAAAATGTAGAAAGGATCAACTATGCACATTACAACATACTCCGATTGGCCAATCTCACTAGGGACGCGGTAGAAGGCCTGGCTGAACAATTGGGTCCAACGTCCCTTATGGCTGTGCAGAATAGGATGGCGTTGGATATGCTTCTTGCAGAGAAGGGTGGAGTTTGTGCAATGTTTGGGGAGATGTGCTGCACATTTATTCCCAATAACACGGCTCCGGACGGTTCCGTCACAAGGGCTTTAGAAGGCCTTCGCACCCTATCTAAAACTATGCATGAACAATCAGGGGTACACAATTTCTTAGATGAGTGGTTTGCTAACATGTTTGGTCAATGGAAAGGTTTAATAATGTCTCTTTGTATTTCTGTAGCTACTTTTATGGCCATTTTAATAACATGTGGTTGTTGTTGTGTGCCTTGCATCCGCTCCTTGTGTGTCAAACTAATCAGTTCCACCATTGAAGGAAAAGCTGCCCCTCCCCCACTGTACCAAATGCCCTTGTTGGCTTGGGCAGAGGGTGAGGATGAGTATGATGAAGCGGCAGACAAGGACGCAGTTTGTTAACATATTTTGATCTTCCTCCCCTGACACGAGAAACTGTTATGAGGAGCTGTTCCCAAATGTTTGGAGTGCTCTAAATCCCAGCTTCTAATGGATGTATATGCTGTTCGGGAGCAGACACAGTGGCAAGGAATGACAGTAGTTGTGTTTCAAAGGTCTTATGTGAGTTGGTCTCGTGGGGTGAGACCAAAAGGGGGAATTGAAGTATTATTTGAATTATTTGAAGTATTAAAGTAACGTGTTATGGCAGGAAAGTTCAATCTGGTATATTCATTTTAATGTCACCTTATATAGAATGTGTGTTAAACTTGTGATTTCTGCATTGAGTGACTTCTGCCTAGCAGATGCCAAGAAGAGGCCCCTAGGGTCTCTCTGTTAATTATCAATAGTCCTTGCAATCAACAGGGGAATTCCCAGATACATTTTCAGATATAAAGCAGTTAAAGTCTTGTAGAATTAATGTTTATCTCCTAAGAATCCTGCAGGCCTTGAGACTTGGGTCACCCAGCAGTAAACAAGATAAACGTCCTTTTGAGCTTATCAATAAAATGTATTCATTCCTAGTAAGCTGACTTTGGGGTGAAGGGAAGTTCAGGGAAGCCATTAAGCCACAAGAACAATTAAACTTCTGTTAATCAACCAAAACTCATGACTTTCAGGGAACAGGACATTCGGACCTATAACAAGGGTCACTTCATAGAGAATATGTGTGTGTATTTCTTACTGTGATCAGATGTCCTGTATAATCATTTATCAACTATTCCTGTATTGGTGTTTTATTTGATTCCTCTGCTTTTATTCTTTCAGCCGCATAGCTCCTCCTGGGGTTTTGGATATAAGCCTATGTTTTCTTTAGACCAGTCTCTTTTTTTCTTCAAACTGACCAGATCCGTGAGATTGGAGGAAGAGCAGGAAGTACTTCCTTTGTATTTGTATTGTTGCTTTTTATCATTAAAACAAGATTATTGTTTAACTTGCATTCTGGTGTTTCTTAATCCCTTCCTTTTTACGAATTTACCCAGCTTACCAAACGACACGCGGAGACGAGGTTGGTTTTAAACATCCTCCAAATCTCCAACAGGTACCATATGTGTTCGGGTGCCGTCTCTTACCAATGACGTCACGCATTGTACGCATTGTGATTGGCTGTACGGTAATTTACCCAGGGGTGCTCAGGGGCAAATCACATCTACAGATCATGACGAACCGAATTGAAGTATTCCTATACTCCTAGCGTGTGAACATGTTTGTGAAAAACATGTTCAAAAAACATGAAAACGGAGCAATGGCTTTACGCCATTGGCTGTACGGCAAATCAAGAGGACCATCATACACGGTCAAATTCCGAACATTTAAACATAGCTTACACTTCATTCTTCACTTTGTCCGTTATTATGTAGAAGATGAACTACCTCTCTGAAAGGTCTCAATGTGTTCATTTTGATGGGCTGTCTTCTGAGTGGTTAAACATCACTAATGATTTTCTGACTGCTTTGGATATATAATTACACCACAATAAGGTTTTACTATCACAGTGCACTGAAATTTGTGACAAACTGTAAAGCACTTACGCATCACTGTACACTGTAAACCAAGGCGGTTTTGCCATCACTTCCTGTACGGAGGCTCAGTCACTGGTACATTTTCATTTACAAAGCCATGTTGGATAATGTACCATCTTATATCTGCTCCCTGATCTCTCAGCAAATTGAAAGTACTTATTGCCTGAGATCTCATGCTGTGGTTTTATTAAATGTGCCAAGTGCTAGGACTGTCTTAGGGAAGAAAGCTTTTAGATGTGCAGCTCCACTAACTTGGAACAGTCTGCAAAAAGAATGTAAAATGACCAAGCTGGTACCACTAAATGTTTTTAAAGCTCGGTTGGATGCTCCACAGTCAGATGCTGTTGGTACCTGTACATGTGGATAGATATGTAAATTGTAATCCCTGTAATTTTTGCTGTATGATGTCCTTTTGTTGTTCTGTTGTTTATGTTTTTATGTGTTCATGTGGAACCTACTGCTGCAGGTCTCCCTTGAAAAATAGATCATTGATCTCAATGGGATTTTACCTGGATAAATAAAAGTTTTGAATTGAATGTCGAGCATTAACTGCAAGTCACTCAAATACATAAACTGGAGAATAATTATGTTACAAGTATTACAGAAAACATATCCAAGTGTAACAAACATCCAGTATTAACCTTACTGTTTTTTACTAACAGTAACCAACTAATAATTTTCATAAAGTGCATATTTATTCCAAACTCACAATATATATATATATGTAATAAAACATAATGCACAATGGTACACAGTATCCAAACTCTTTAGGCACTGGTCAGAGGCATTCATGTAAAGCAGATCACCAGAATCCAATACTGGTAAAAACGTTGAAGAGATCAAATGTTTCCTTGTCTGAAAGGAGAAACCTAATTTTAAAACAACATTTTCAGTGTGTGACTTGAAAGATAAGTTATGATCAATAATAAAACCTAGATATGTGTATGTAGTGACCCTTTCAATGTCAATGTCAGTCCCTTGAACAGTACAAATGTTGGGGAGAAAAGAAGTTAACTTTTTGCCATTTGAGAATATCATGAGTTTGGAGTTGTCTGCATTTAATACTAACTTGAGTTGAGATAAATGGGATGGAATAACATCAAAGGCAGACTGGAGGAAATAAAGACTTTGCTCTATAGAAGAGAATGAACAATAAATAACAGAATCATCTGCATAAAAATGGAAAGCAGCATTTGAAGAATTATTAGAGATTATTTACATATATGGTGAAATTATTGGTCCTAATATGGAACCTTGGCGCACACCCTTTCAAATCAAATCAAGTTTTATTTATATAGCACATTTATAAACGATTTTTGGTCGAGCCAAAGTGCTGTACAAATAATAAAAATACCCTACAGTAAAGACATTTTACAGCTAATACAACAGCAGTTTGTTCAGAATATCAGTATGAGAAGAAAACGACACCCTTTGTCCTTAGACCCTCACATCGTACAAGGAAAAACTTCCAGAGAAACTCCACAGTTTAAAGGGAAAAATGGGAGAAACCTCGGGGAGAGCAACAGAGGAGGGATCCCTCTCCCAGGACGGACAGACGTGCAATAGATGCCGTGTGTAAATCGAAGAGATAATACATTTTACAACATAGGTAGACCGAATGTTAGGAAATGCATGCGTCTATAATAAGAGGATGAATCCATGAAGATGTCAACAATCCTGGTCGTTCTGCCTCCTTCAGGGAGGCAGCACGACCGCACGACCGCAGAGACAGGATCAGCCACGACCCGAAGTCCACGACTTAATACAGAACTCAGGATAGAGGATCCAGGATGCGGGACCACAGCAAGAGGATCAGCCTTGACTCAAGATCCCGGCGTTGATATAGACACAAAAGAAGAAAAATGTGGTTGGGTTAATCGGAATATGAGAATAAACAGATACAGACAGACAGAAGGAAGAACAAGCACTCCCTTTGGAGTGATTTTTTTGAAATATTGAAGTTAAATGCATCAATCTGGTGCACTTTGAGTGTAAAATGAAGAGATATATAGATACCTCTCAACATCCATATGAAACAACTGTAAACAGATTTACTTTGTCTTTATGGATTCGATTGTGGACTTGATTGTGATTGCTGCACATTATCCCTTACTTAATAAATACTTTTTTTGATAATCTATTATATAGAAAAGTATATCATATTGATATATAATATATCATTTCTTGATAATATATAATATAATCAAATATAACAATCAAAACGAAATAAGTAGTATTAAGTATTAGGGCTAAGAAAATATTTTACATGTGAAATAGTTGTATGTATTGATTTAAATTGACATGCATACGCTAAGAAAAATTGTCCGTTGTTACCGTTTGAACTAACTTACCAACGGCAATGAACATATTAGGCCTACCTACCATATTACGTTATATATATTATATATTATATATTATTATATTATATTCTTACCTTCGATTTCTCTTATTCTTCTCCTCATTCGTCTTTGTTTTTCTTCAACTTTGTATTGTATTTCTTCAAGTTTTTATCTTGTTGGTCGAATGCACTTATTATAAGTTGCTTTGGATAAAAGCGTCAGCTAAATGCAATGTAATGTAATGATAAAAAAAAACCTCTATACTCTAGACAGCGAGATTTCTCTTATTCTTCTCCTCATTCGTCTTTGTTTTTCTTCAAGTTTGTATTGTATTTCTTCAAGTTTTTATCTTGTTGGTCGAATGCACTTAAGCGTCAGCTAAATGCAATGTCATGTAATAATCAAAAAACCCCTCTATACTCTAGACAGCGTGGCTAAATTACCGTACAGCCAATCACAATGCGTGACGTCATTGACGTCATTTCGTCGTGACGTCGTATGTCGTGACGTCACTGGTAAGAAGCGGACCCCGAACACATATGGCACCCCGAACACATCTGATACCGACACCGGAAGCTGTGGGGTTCATAAAAATATCTCCTTACTCAATATCAAGCCACGATTATCTTTTTTATTTTAAATCCTATACTGTCTGACTTTTTTTGCCGTCCGTGAGGAAAGGAAATGGGGCTCAGAACCTCAGAATACTGAAATCTGTATTTTTAAAATATTTTTTCCTTCTAATTTGTTATTTCTTTTTTAAATTACACACTGTTATTTACTCGACAATAACACACAATTATTCTTGTTTTTATTTATTTGTTTGATTCTATAATATCGGGCTTTTTTGCCGTCTATCAGGAACTGAATTTCAAAATAAAATCACCGGAAACAGACGTAGGTGATACACACCCACTGAACTGATTACCCAAGACCCTCAGCTATGGTTGAAGCTCGGTGATTGGATGTTTTAGTCGCAATGCACGTTGGGATATGATGTTAATGCGATATGAAATAACTATCAACAGAATTGAGTTGCCAGGCAACAGCTTGGGGTGAAAACAGTATTTCCGGTCTCAAAGTTTGCATAGAAATCTGCAGTACTCATCAACTAAAAACATCAGTTTATCCTTGTTAATTACACAACATTGATTGGTTTAAATTGTGTACAATGCTTTTGTGTTTTCCCCCTTCGATTCGAAGAAACAAATATTTTTTTCTGAGTTTAGGATGACCGAAGACACTACACTACCCATAATCCTCAGCTATCATTTGGGACTACAGTCCCTTTGCTTGACAAACCCCGTGATTCATCTTCAAGCTCTGTGATTGGGTGTTGGAGTGGCAGTGTGCCAAGGTTACGCCGAGCGTCAAACAGCTGTTTGAAATGGAATGGGACCACGGCAGGCTATCCAAAACTGGACTCGAACGATTGTCAAGTGCCAACAATCAGGTGAGATATTTGATAGTTGGTGCTTGAAAAGACTAAACATTTATCTGCAGATCTCTGTAAAGCATATTCATTAATCGTTATTCTCTACTAATAGTTCATTAAAGACTGTATATAATTGCTATTTTGCACATCCCTTTCTAGATTTCAAGATTTTCTAAGGTGTATTGACATATCATATACACAACTACGGTGTAGTTATGCAATGAATTAAAAACTTGGGTCGCAGGTTCCTCAACAGTGCATTACAAGACATCTATTAATATTAAACTGTAAAATTCTGCAAATGTCTTATACTATCTATATACATCTTATAAGATTATAATCGATATGTATAGTATCAGTTAAAATAAGTGCTTCAACATAGTTAACATTTCAGGAAAGCAATATATTAGACGTTAAGTACTTTGTCAGGCTTGATATTTATCTGTAGATAGATACCCCAAAGCTTTTTTATTATTTAAAAGAAAACCTTAAACTAAAGTATTCTTTAATGTTTAAATAAAGTTAATTGGTTTGTCTGTTTTGCACATCCTCCTATTAATATCTTTGCACATCCAGCACTAAACTGTTTTATTGTAGAGATCACTTACAGTATCTTCTTGATATTTTATATTCTATATTTCTATCATTGACCTTCTACTTTCCTCCTATGAAAGTATGTACTCTTCAAATCATTAATCAAATATAACATATTCAACAAAAGAATTCAAGAACGTGCTTTAACCACTAGATGGTGCGGGTTAAAAAACTGTCAAGTTGAAAGTGTTAACGCAACAAATTATACTTTTTGTTATTAGTGTAGGACACTTATGTATGTATACAATCTGAAGATGTGTAGTTTTATTCATGTTTTTACCTAATTTTACAGGATATTGCTATACTATTTCTCATGTTTTACTTCTCCACATTAATATCTGATTTGTAAAACATCACAGACACAAAGGTGTATCCGTACTTTCATGGTAAGCTATTGGAATTCTGAATCCATAGATGTGTCTCCCATCACCCAAAACCCCTGACTATTCTCTCAACTCAGTATTTACATTCTTTAATTCAAAGAAAATCAATAATATCTTTAAAAACTACAAGTCCCTTTCTATCAGCTGTGCACTGCTACCTATCTACCAATTGGATAAAATATAAAAGTCAGCCGAATTAGTGTTGATATTGCGAGGAGACATATTGTGTGTAGAGAAATTGATGATGTTGTTTAATTGTTGATATATTTATGATCCACGTCACGTAATCAGTTTCGGTGGCAGTTCTTCCAGTTTTTCCAGAAGTCTTCTCATCAGGGGTCTATACATTGAGAACTACGGCAGATCTATAATATTGAATGCAGCCGAACCGTGTATTACAATGCCGTTATGTGATGACTTTCAAAGAGAAAAGCAAGCACACTCGGAATAAAGTATTATTATACCCCAACGTGCATTGCGGCTAAAACATCCAAATCACCAAGCTTAAACCATATGAGGATCTTGGGTAATCAGTTCAGTGGATGTGTATCGCCTACGTCTGTTTCCGGTGATTTTATTTTGAAATTCAGTTCCTGACGGACGGCAAAAAAGCCAGAGATTATAGGATTAAAAAAATTAATTAAAACAACAATAATTGTGTGTTATTGTTGAGTAAATAACAGTTTGTTATTTATAAAAAAATAACAAATTAGATGGAAACAAATATTTAAAAAATACAGATTTCAGTATTTTGAGGCTCTGAGCCCCATTTATTTTCCTCACGGACAGCAAAAGAAATCTGACATTATACAATTTAAAATAAAAGCAATAATTGTGGCTTGATATTGAGTAAGAACATTTTTTTATGAACCCCTTCTGGTCTACCAATAGAAATACATTGCTTTTTAAAAAAAACAATTGTTCCGTGTGACACAAAAAAAACGGGAAAATCGTGTTGGTGGACACGAATCAATAGATTACATTTTGTGACTATAACACGAAATGCCGTGAGACTGGGTTGGTTATTTTAGCTCGACAGCCTTTTAGTATTTTATTCTTGCCATGATCCCAGCAGAATCAGAAATCTTTTATTCCACCTCCAGCGGGAAATGTATGGCGTTACAAAGGTCCAGTCAGATAAAGTGCAAAAAGAAAAGGAGAAGACTTAAATATATATTAAAAAAAAAGGCAGACACACAATCTAAAAAAATATACACACAATTAAGCAAAAAACAATTACACAATGGTAAAAAGTAAGTAGCAGCATTTTTAAACGTTAGTGAATATATCAAAGTATTTAAGGAGCCGGTATATTGCTCATGAGCAGTGGTATGCACAATAGTTTTATATTGTTATTGCATACGAGTGATTACACTCATTGTTGGTGTGGTGGTCTACCAGAGGCCATGGTATAGTGGGCTACAGATAGAAGATAGTTTTGACTTTCCCTGAGTTATCTGTCAATGACCTGACTTTCCCTCTTGTCCACCATGGGTGTAATTACCACCACAGCCTCTAGGTGCTGCTGTTGAGTCTCCTATTGTTCTCACTTGCTATTTCAGGCGGAAATACTCTCATTATTTTTCTATTCTTTCCTTTTTTAGCTTGGCCAGCCCATTTTTACTGAACTACACGGCAGTTGACAACATTGTGTTGTCATGTGAATTATGTGATATTCCTTGAGCTCCTGTTAGCTGTCTGTTATCACTGTTCATACCTGCGCTCTGTGTTCAACCAGGAGAAAGAGGCTGACAGACAGCAGTGTGTTTTCTACGGATTGTTGCCCTGACTCCAGATGTGAGACGATTAAAGCACCTGTAAATCATTGTGTGGATGAATCAAACAGACAAACGCTTCTGCTCCTCACACACTGGCGGGCCCAGTTGGACATCTACTATTGATAGTATGACGGCTCACTGTGAGACAAATAAATGTTATTCAAAATCTTCTTCTGATGTAAGGGATGGAGCTTTTTTGTGACTCAATAGTTACTGTGTGAGAACTGACAACCTGTTCTGTACTAAGGCTTTGATTTAAGAATCAAAACAATTATTCCATCCAGGGAAATCCATATTTGTGTGTTGTGGTGTTTAGACTGATATAGTGTACAAGCCCAGGAAACATGAAAAAGCTATCAGGGCTTGAGTAGAATATACTGTAGCTTCATCTCTCACTATCTGTCCTACGTGACTTGTTTGACAAAAATCCATCAAAAATCTTTCACCCTGAAATGTCAGACTGAATTCATTTTATATCCAAAACCAAAATTATTTCAAAATGATAAGCTTGAAAGCAGTGTGTCAGACTTGGCATGAAAAGCAGGAGATATGGCTGCTCTGGCAGGGACTCCCTGTGTGAACGAATTCTATAACGCCTGATCAGGCCTGATACCTGGGAAGTCTTTTACAGATGTAGCGATTCATTTCAGACAGTTTGAAACGTGAGGGCTGTGATTGGTACGTGATCTGCCCTCGCTCAAGGGAAAACCTCCAGCTTGACTTGAGACCGCCCCCGTGATAGATAAATGTAATTATAATGAAGCCAGCTGCAATGGATCATTGATCCACCAGGGGGTGCAGTGGGGTTCCACACTGGAGCTCATGTGAAATAAAGTCAGATACAGTACGCTGGATGTACAGCGGAACTTTGTTAAGATCCATATGTCACGGATATCATACTCTGTGCTAAATAAGAGACATGTAATCATTTACAAAACATCACCATGTTGTTATTTAACAAAATAATGTTGTTTAGTCGAAAAAAACGAACAGGAGGAAATGCAGCCCGGCTCTTGATTTTTAATCCTAATTTAATCATCATCTTCACCACGATCATTTATGTTTATGTTCGCCGAATTGACATGAAATCACTGACACATATGAATATACTGTATTCAACTTCATTAAAACGTTATTAACGTGCCAAAACTCAGTAATTCACTAAAGATATTTATATTTTAATGGAGCCTCGTCGGCAGATCAGGATCCCAAAGCGTGGAGCGGAGGGATCCTGATCTGCATGACGGGTGCTATTTTCCCCATAAGGAACAAGTCACTGCAAATTATCCCGCTTATTACACGGCCACATTCTCAACAAAGTAACAACATGACTCCCAATATTAATTGAAATACTTTTATGGATTTAGAAAATGTTTTTATTTATTTAAAAAATAGTTGTATGTATTGATTTAAATTGACATGCATCCGCTAAGAAAAATAGTCCGTTGTTACCGTTTTTTAAACAGTCTGAATGAAACGGCAGCTCTCAGCTGTGTATTTACACAACTAATGGCCCATCAACCACAGCTCTCTCCCCCCCCCTCCCCCCCTGATCTTTCTTCTCCAGCAGCTACATTAACTGTAGGTTACTCTGAGTGACAAGCTTACAATATACACAACACTGTCATTGCAAGTGACCCTCAGTTAGTTGACTTTTATGTTCAACTGCTAAATTTGTTACTGATAAAAAAGGGCTTCTACTGTACCTAATTACCTTAACACTAGAACCGCCAGAGGTTTTTGTATAGGCCTACCTAAACCTGTCAAATCCCGCTATTAGAATGCAATTTTTAACAACATAGGGTGCTACATAACACACTTTCAGGAAAAGTCACGGACTGGGAGACTTTAATATTTTATTGAAAAAAAGGTTACATCGCACACACACAACACACATCACACAAATTTACCCGATTGGCGGTTCTAGTGTTAAATAAACTCACTAATTAATTAAACCAGTTCAATACGCATTATTCTTATTCTTATCATTCTTTATGAGCGCTGAAGTAGTCTTAAAATCAGATCTGTTTTTTAAATGAAATCTGACGGCAGGCAGTTAGCTCTTATCAGCTATGATAAATCCGCCACACCTAATCTGGCCATTCAGCCACAGAGGTCCCTCTATACAAATCAAACTGTAGACGGTGTGAAAGCACCTATTGTTTTAAATAATGGTCGGAATGTGACCTGTGAGCCTTCTGAATTACCGTGGGACAGCACATTCTAAACTAAAATGTTCAATCAATAAAGTAACATCTTATCTTATCTTATCTTAATAATATCTTCATATTAATAATAATAATTAAATCATACAGTATGTTTCCGAAAGGGAGCAGGAGGAAGCAAACACAAAAATATACAAAAATTATACTGCATATTAAAGCAAACGATTGTAAAGGTAAAAGTATGAGCATAACAAATAAAGAAGTGTAATGTAAACATTTACATTATAATTATGATTATTTAATATATAAAGACTATATATTATTGAATTACAAGATTAGATATACTTTAGTTGATCTAAAATATTGATGTGTTCAAATGCTCTTCAAAACACAACTGAAAGTCCATGAAACTTGTCTTTCTGTATTTGTGAATGAAGCGCCATCTCCTGGTTAAAACCTGAAATTAAAAAAATCTGGCAATGCCCTCCTGGAAAATAGTGGGAGGGCTTAACATTCCTCTATACTGGTCTTAGGCAGGTCGTAGGCAGGAAGCTGTAAGCTGGAGTCTGAAATTCAGTGCTACATCTGTATGACACATCTCAGCTCTGTCAACACTGGAGGCCTATTGAAAAAGCTAGCTTTCTAATTCAAAAGTACCTTTTTCTGAGTGGCTCAAACCAAACAATGTTTTCTACCGGCCTCTCCAAGCAGTTAATAATATGTAATATTTTCAGAAAGTGATGCTGACGTCGACGGCGCTCCTTAACGAAAACCAATCATATAGCGGAACTCTTTATGTTAACCTAGCAAATGGTGAAGAGATTAACCTGAGATTGAATGAATAACAGTACATGTACAGTACAATAACGAGTATAAAGTTGTTAAAGAAGCAGTAGCGCTGAGATTGTAACGCGTTAACACACATATATAAAGCCTATGATATAAAGTCATTCAGGGCATATGGGTGACTATTATGTTCTTCATAAAAATAAAAGCAACGTGCTAAAATAAATTGTTATTGTTGTGAGAATTCCCCGGCTGGTTGCAATGGAGAAAAAACAATGTCAAACAAATAAATAGAAGAACAAACAAATAATAAAATCCAAGGGGGACAATGATAGTCTTTCTTACAATGAGATACTCTGATGGGTTTAGTGTTAATTTTGTTGACTAAAACTATGACGAAATATGTTCGTCAACGACCTTTTTTTCCATGACTAAAACGAGACGATGACGAGACGGCACCGACGGCAGTAAACAATAACTGTAACGAAATCAACATGCAATATCGTTGACGAAAAGTGACGAGACGAAAACGTAGTTTACTAAATAAAACATTTGCCAACATCTCTCTTTACTTTCGTTAACGAAAAATGAAGTGACGAAATATTATCAAAGATAACGTTACATCTCTGATGGTCAGTTTTTCTCCCAGCAGTTCCATTTCCGGTGCTGCGGCTGGGCAGCAGCTGTGTGTCTGTGCTGTGCGCGGCGGTACATTTGAATTACACCGGGCAGCGGCACGGTTACCTCATTCACACCAACGGTGTTTCAGGGCCGGTTCGAAGCTGGAGCTTGAAAAACACCGGGTTTTCCTGTTCACACCGCAGCGGAGCAGCCTCTTAGCTCCGGACTCCGGTTCATTTCGAGCACCAAAAAATTGTCCGGCCAGAGCAAAAGCACCGCATACGTCACGCTTACGTCGAGGCGGGGGTAGGGGCAGGGGGGGATCAACTCCTGAATAACAACAAAAAGACGGCGTTTTATCCAGTTTGTACACAACAATGGAGAAACTTAACAAGCAGCAGTGTTCCACTGAAGAGACCAGCTACCTACTGGGTATCTGGTCTTCCGAAGAGGTACAGAGGAAGCTGGAGCACAATCGGCCATTGTTGTTGTTGTCGGTGTCAGCTGTGAGGGGTTTCCGCACGGTTTTCTGAAGCAGGCACGCAAACGGTTACGTCATGACGCAAACAATGACGCAATGACGCAGCACCAGTCGGACTCTGGGCAGTGTGCCGTAGCCGGAGCTAAACCGAAGAACTGGTTCTGAACCTGAAAAGCTCTGGCACGGAGCTTGAACCGGAGTTGCGTTGGTGTGAATGAGGTAACTGTGAACTGTCAGGAAGACTCGGTTCTAACTCATGGTCTAACCAGGGCCCGGGCCATATCCACCATTGAGTAGTGATGGCGAGATGAAGCCTCATGAAGCTTTGAAGCTTTCCAGCCAATTGGTTCGCAAAAGGGTTCATTTCATGAGGCTTCATCATGGGCTTCATTTGAACAAAAAGTGGTCAAAGTGTGTACAAAAGGCAGATTTGGCATCTCAACAGTGTGCTCTATCTCATACTGAGTTCCCAATGAGTAAAGCCTTAGAATAACTCTAAACAACAAACATAAAATCCTATTTTCATGTTAACAATATTGTTTTTATTCCAGTTGAATGGTTGTGATTGAAAAGCCAAAGGAGGCTGGTAAACATTGCAAAGAGGGATTTGAATTCCTTAATAATATTCACAAACGTAACCAGGTTGTAGCCTGAGAAAGGCAAAACCATATCAAAGAATACATTTATTAACTACATTATCTCATTTAGCTGTAGCTTTTATAAACATCAAAAAAGACGTATTGTGCAGTCGTTGAACCAGAGTCGTGAGTCAACTGCTTTCCAGCTGAGCCACAGCACACACACTGAATTTCCCTGAAAACACTGAACCATATTTATTCCTGGATTTATTAATACATTTATTCATCTTTTTATTCTTACATTTTTTTATGCTTGTATCCATTTATACTTATGACATGTTCCGACCTCTATATGGGGCATTCTACCGAATTGATGCAAAGTGCGGTCCCACAACAACAAAAAACTATTTAACAAAACAATTAAGTATTCAGACATAGATATTTACTAAGAATATGTTATGGCCTATTCAAACATAAGGCATTCAATTATATAGTGATAAGCTTAACATATACAAAAACATCATGTATATGGTACTTTCTATTGGGAAGTAGCTGTCCCCAACCCTGACATCTACATTTCATGTTCTGTAAATAACACTTAAAACATTTTTTATTTATTTTTTTTGAATCGTGTATTTAGAAGATCTTTGTGATTGCATTCAAACAGAAGTTGGAATATTTATATTTATTGTGGGTTTAATTTTTTTATAAAAAAACTACACTCAAAAAATCATATCCCCAGTTTTCATGTCACTACCGAAACACAAGGGGTTTTAGTCCAATGGCTGAGCCTGGTTTTTAGCTACACCCCTGCAATTTTGACAAGGCAGTGACACTGCATCCCTGTCCCTCATGACTGAATGGCCAGTAGCTCTATCCCATACT
This sequence comes from Notothenia rossii, assembly GCF_949606895.1. Classification (NCBI taxonomy): domain Eukaryota; kingdom Metazoa; phylum Chordata; class Actinopteri; order Perciformes; family Nototheniidae; genus Notothenia; species Notothenia rossii. The sequence goes on from NC_136906.1 coordinate 51,739,879, forward strand.
TTTGATATAAATCTGTTCCAAAATCTGAAAATTGGCGTGTAACCTGGCATGTAACCTTAAGAACACATATTATCTTCAATTAAGTAAGCTTTTTCTGAGTTTTATGCAAAGTATTAGGTTTGTATGTGTTTAAACCTCTTCAACAATGTTTTGCGATCATTTTAGCCTCTTATGCGTGTCCAGATCATTAATAGAAACAATTAACTGATTCAAAATAATTTATGCTGCAGCCCACTGACATGGTTTGAAATCGATATAGTATCCAACGTGTGACCCCCCACAGGACTTAAAAAGTACCAAACTATATGAAAATCCCAGAAATCTCGGGGGGCATACCCCCGAACCCCCCTAGCATGTTTAGACCTCGGCATTTAGGAAATCCTGGATATGGCACTGGGTCTAACTCATGGTCTAACTAACCTTATTTATCAGAAAATAAAATGGCAACAACAGGGCTTGGGAGCAGTGGTCGCGTTAACCGAATACCCCCCCGGCTCGGAGCTAGAGCCTGAAAAGTACCGTTTTTTCCTCTTCACACCGCAGCGGCGCTGCCTCTTAGCTCCGGAATCCGGTTCGTTTCTAGCTCCAAAAAATTGTCGGTCTCGCAGCAAGATTCCGGAGCTAAGAGGCGGCGCCGCTTACGTCTCTCTTACGTCGAGGCGTGCAGAAAACTAAACCCACCTCCCCTGAACATGGGTCGACTGAAGAGTCTCGTCATGCCTGCCTACAAGCAGTAGTCCTGAGCAAAGTGACTAGAAGGTGTGATATATTTATTTTAATGTCACCTTATATATATTCGTGTGTGTTAAATTTGAAGGGACAAAGTACATTTTTCCTCTTTTAAATATAGCGCAATAGTCTTTTCTTCCACTTTTATGTGTAATCAAAAGGGTGGTTTTTTGGCTATCTGTGGTTAGGCATAATACAAATGACCTTTGACATCTGCTTTGCAGTTCCCAGAATATCAGGAGAGTGTTAGGGTCTCTCTGTTAATCATCAACGGTTTTTGCAATTAACAGGGGAATTCCCAGACATATTTTCAGATATAAGGCAGTTAAAGTCTTGTAGTAATAATGATTTATCTCCTACAGACCCCAAAAGAGGCCTTGAGAATTGAGTCAAACAGTTACCGAGGCCATAGTCTTTTGTTCTCATTAATGTCTGTATTCATTCCAGATAGCTGACTTTTAGGTGAGAAGAAGGTCAGGGAAGGCCTTAGGCCATGGGAACAGTTAAGCTTTGTTATTTACCTAATCCTAATCCTATATGTCATGAGACGATGACGTTTGGATATTTACAAATATGGCTTTCATAAAGAAAAACAGGTGACTGTTGTGTGATAAGATACATGATAGGATGTGTGTGTGTGTTGAAGATGTTTAGGGGGAATGAGTATGTTTCCTGTCAAAGAGTTCTCTGTCATGACTCCAAATCATTGATTGGGGGATCTGCCTAAGGGCAGAGGGACAAACACACACACACACACACACACACTTACACTGTGAAGCAACAGATGGAATCAACAACTGCGGACTTACTACCTGGGGTCCCGCCCAGAAGGGAAACCGACCAATGGAACACTGCCAACTCACTGGCTAGCTCGCTCAGAAGTGAACTCGCCAATAACAAATAGCTAGGGAAGAGCAAGCGATAAAACTCCTCCCCACCTGTGTATAAATGTTGTGACGTTCCTGAGACGTGTCTCACACAGTGGTAGAACCTGAGCCCGGAGTACTCTGCAGAGTGCTTCGTGATTAGGTGAATAGGAGATTGGGTGATGTATTGTATGTTTTTACCATTAAAGCAGATTATTGTTTAACCCTTATCCTGGTGCTTTGACTTTTCCTTCTTTTAAAACAAACTCATAGAGGAACGCGCAAAGCAGAGATTCTGCCTCAACAAAGGCAACCACACACTTGTAAAAAAAAAACACACTTTATAAAGTCAGGCAACACTAACCAGGCTTAACTAACTTGTGTTAGTCTCGTGGCTAATTCATCAATCAATCAATCAATCAATGTTTATTTATATAGCCCAATATCACAAATGTTACATTTGTCTCAGTGGACTTCACAGTTTGTACAGAATATCAGTATGACAATACGACACCCTCTGTCCTTAGACCCTCACATCGTACAAGGAAAAACTTCCAGAGAAAACCCCACAGTTTAAAGGGAAAAATGGGAGAAACCTCAGGGAGAGCAACAGAGGAGGGATCCCTCTCCCAGGACGGACAGACGTGCAATAGATGCCGTGTGTAAATTGAAAAGATAATACATTTGCAACATAGGTAGTCCAAATGTTTTGAAATGCATATGTGTATAATAAGAAGATGAATCCACGAGGATATCCATCCAGGACTTATGATCCAGGACCGCAGCCACGACTCAAGATCCAGGACTCGCAATCCATGACACAGGACCGCAGGATCAGCCATGAGGCCAATTCATAGAGATCCAATTCATAGGCTCAGCGCTAGCTTTATGGGCTTAAAAAAAAAAAGATCAATTAGCTGAGCTTCTTCCCGTTACATGGATATAGAACATTCATAGTTTATTGAATATTAAGATGCCCTCAGACACTGTTTCCTGCAGATGACACGTTCCCCCCCCCCCCCCCCCCCCCCCCCGTATCGGGGGTGCGGTGTAGAAGAGGTTAATATTCATTCTATAACACATAGGTTTGAGCAAGCTCTCTGATTGGTCAATAGGCGTGTTTGATTCCACGATCAAACAACGATCAAATAGAACGTGCCTAATCACAATGTATCCAGTGGCCTACACACGCCCCACTAGCCTACCAAAACTACTTCCATGAGCCTACATCGTGTATCTCTAGACAAATGAAAGATGTGGAGCAACGCGCTTTTTGCAGGTCCGGGACACGCCATGAAATGGCCACTGGAGGAAAGCTCTTCCTATAACGTACTCCTACCCGTGAACACCACAGCACCACCTGCAAAAAAGTCTGGCATGGAGTTCATGGAGAGCTGTTTCAAGAATTGCACTTTTAATGGCAGCATGAACATCCACCTTCATTCTGAACCCAAAATGTTTCAGCACCATGGACAGCCTGATTTGATTAGTTCCGCCAATCCCACACAGTGATTACTCAGATATTTAAATAGCCTAATTCAAGAATTGTTTTCAATAAATAGTTTTCAATAAATTGGTTAATAATATGTGACCCGCTCTATCGAAATCAGTCGGAAGTCGCAACGGCTCATTTCAAAATAAACGTGGATTTGCGTAAAAAACTATTTTTTCGGGGTTCGGGTGTTTTGTTTGATTTTAAACAAACAAAGTCTTGGCTTTCAGAATATGAAACTTTTATTTCCAAACTCACACGATAAATACATTCTTTAAGCTTGTAAAGGGAAGATGACAAGCAATCTGCTGTTCCGCAGCGCCGCCCCCCCCTCCCTCCGGCTGACATTATGAATGTAAGCGTAGAGTAATCATAAATAACACGGCAGGGTCCGTTACAGTTTGTTTTCATCTGATTTCAATTAAACAAAGTCTTGGCTTTCAGAATATTAAACTTGTTTCGGCAAATTCAGATGATAAATACAGCTTTTAAGCTTGTAACGGCATAAATACAAGCGGAGAACGGAGTAATGTAACGTCACAGCAGACATAACAACAGCCGGTGTTTCTCGTGAGGGTTTTCCCCGGGAACGCAATACACACAAATGCAAAATTACACAAACACACACACACACGTATACACAAACACACACTCGCGAGCTTCTCCCAGACCAGTAATCCAAACGAAAATATCTTCCCTCCGTAGTATTTTGCTCATTTGCTAATAACCAATCAGATCGATGGATTCCAGAGAAGAGAAAACTTTAAAGGCCTTTTTCTCAAAATGATGACTCGGTGACAGTCATTATATAATGTGACATATTTCGCTTAATATTTGGAGTACAAAAACAATCCTGATATCATTAGAAAGCTAGGAATATCCTCTTTCCAGTAGTGTATACAACTCAAAATTTGTCTTCGGGTCAATGCGACTGATTTCGATAGAGCAGGTCACATATATTATTTACTATAATTATATCAATAACTGTAAGCGGGGTAGCAGGAGTGTTTGATCGGCTATCGTTACCATGGGAACTACTTTCTAGGAACTACTTTCTGACGGAGATTAACTCAAGCAGAAAGCGTAGGTTTGGGAGCAAATTAGCCCACATTATGAAAGGATTTTACGATATTGTGAAATATCGTAAAATAAGCGCCTCGGTCCTGCCGCAGTACTGTCGTACCAATAATGACGTTAAAGAACGGCCTCTCGTGTATGATTGCTTAAATAAACTACGAATGTTTTATATCCATGTAACGGGAAGGAACTCAGCTAACTGATCTTTTTTTTTTTTTTTTTAAACCCACAAAGCTAACGCTCTGCCTATGAATTAGCCACAAGTGGAAAAGTTCTAACGCATTACTGCACAGAAACTCACTCATAACCAGGGGCGGCGCCAGGGGGGAGCTAGGGGGTGCTGAAGCACCCCCCAGGATTGCCAAAGCAACCCCTAAGCCCCCCCAAGACATATATATTTTTTTTTTTTTCGAGGATTGTTATGAATATTTTTATTAAATTAAATCAGAAAAATTATTGATTACATCAATGCAAATGTGAAACAAACAAATGTTTGACCAAAAACATAAAGCCAACACAGGTTATATGATTAGGCCAATGGCCAGCACCCATTCGATTTTTGACCAACCCATAGGCTAAATTACTTTGTGACACTTGAGTGACTTCCTGTTAGCTGGAGCCCCAAATTATTTGCTAACAGCAAAGTGACAAATGGATTGTTTTTTAGTCCTTAAATGTCCATGTGTGGACACTCAATCAAAACCAACTGAAAGCGAGAGGGATTCTGCACATAATAGGCCTCGTGAGTACAAGTAGCTTACTTTTGGGTGTCTGTGTTTCATTCAAGCTCTGCTCTGTGTGTGTGTGGCACGAGCCATTTTGTGTGCGTGCGAAAGCGAGCGAGAGAGAGAGCGCACCGGTGGGTATCTACCCGAGATCATTGTGGTTAGCATCTGGTGCTAGCTAGCCAAGCTAACGGATATAAGGAGCTTTTTCAACAACAAGGTGGAGGGAGAACTCTCTCCTCCTGTCAGACTGAGAGTCTCAGATAACCTCAGCTCAGGTGAAGTAAAGGACTCTCAGTGTTTAGATAGTTCACTTTAGTCTAGTTATCTCAGTGGATCTCAAACGGTTTGTTTTAAAAGGGGAGTGATTTGTAAAATATCTATAAAGAAATAGAAAATCTGTTTACAGTTCTGTTTCATATGTAGGCCTACTGTATGTTGAGAGATGTATCCATAGATCTCTTCATTTTGCTCTCAAAGTGCACCAGATCGATGCCTTTAACTTCAATATTTAAAAAAATCTTCCCCACTAGAGGACGTGAGGACCCTCCTAGAGGAGGTGGGGTCTCTGACACCTATATGCCGTGAGCTGATTACCGAGGCTTCATTGTAACAGTCGCGGGTACACTGTGTGTGCGTGGGGAGTGTTGCAGTAGAAAATTCAACTGTAGCGCTGGTGCATTAATGGGAAACCCTTAATGTTTGAGCACCCTCTATGAAACGTCAAGCTACCCCACAGCAAGTTGTGAGGATCTGCAGTACTTCCTCCTTCTTTTCCCCCTTCTGTGTTTGTTTTGTCTGTGTGTCTGTCTTCCTGGCTGGGCGTGGCTGTCCTACTTTCGATTCCCGCCAACTCACCTCCTCAACTGCTGCTCATCTCACTGATTGCCACTACTCACCTGCACTTAAAACCCTGGTTCCCATCCTCAGATTTTGCCAGTTCTTCGTTTATTCTTCAGTGGTAAACTAACGTCCAGGCCTACTAGTGTTTTCCCTAGTGACTTTTTGATGCTTTTTGTGAAAGGAAATTCTTTCCTAATCCTGCTTGTTTTTCCTGTTCCAGATCCACATACTCCAGCCGCTCTGCCTGCCATGTCCAGCCCTCCCTCCTGGTCAGCCCAGCTCCACGTCTCCCCTCTATCGTCAACTCCTTGCCAGTGTCGTGGATAAAATAAAATTTTTTTTGACACTTCACCACTGTCTCAGTTTTAGTACTTGCATAGCGGGTTCTCATCTCCAGTCACTTCTCGGGGAGCCTAACAAAAGAGGTCTTCAATGGCATTAAAACGATAAAAACGCTGCAGAAGTTAATCCATTGGTTAATCCAATGTGTCTGTGTCCCTTTGAAACGATTTCTGATAATCCATAAGCAATAAACCTGCTTTTCCGTTTCAAGATGTCAGAGCGAGAGATAGGTTTGCTCTCAAGCAAAACTGTGCGCACATCATGGGCGTCGCAGCCATTATATGAGGGTGGGACAAGTCCCCCCCACTTTTTCAAATGATTAGTTTAGACCCCCCCACTTTTACCATGTGGAATGTCCGTGAATCGGTCTATCCACTCGCCGCACTTTGTAGAGCGCTGGGTCAGTGCTTCACTATCAAATCCATTCCACTTGCTTATTGAGAGAATGCCCAAATCAATGAGACTCCGTACCATGTTTTCACTGCTACTTTGTACCAAGGCAGATTCTCCCATAGCGCGCGCATGTTCAAGGAGTGTTGTCATAGTTGGACAGCTCAGATCTGTTGTATGAAGCGATGCCGGTAGCGGAGGTAAGGCACACACACCAAGTGTTCAGGACATTGTTAAAAACTGCGAAAATCAAAGCTGACGATCTCTTTGTTTGATATATTTTCTCCCCCAGACAACATGGACATAAGAAAAAAAAATTCAAAGAAGAGGAAAGTAAGTCATCAGCTGGTAGCAGTTAATCAGTTAACAGTGATGGCGGCGGCAAAAGCGTCTCACTTCTTGAGAGGAGTTTCGTCTTTATCTCATGATAGAGAGATACAAATACTGAATAGTTTAGATGAGAAAAGGCATCGGAATGCCAGGTTACTAGTATTTATCATGTAAACATGGAGGCGTGTTGCGCAGTGGATAGAGCCTTGGTGTTGGAATCAGGGGGTCACATGTTCAAACCCCACTGCAGTCAGCATGTCGTTGTGTCACTGGGCAAGACACTTCACCCCAAATTGCTCCTGTGGGGATTGTCCACAGTATTGAGTAAGTCGCTTTGGATAAAAGCGTCTAACATGTAATAATAGTAATAAACAGGGAACATGAATAACCCGATCTCACTGTGCTCATGTAAATGTTACCGGTCTCAGGATTGGGATCTGAGACGGCTGAGAACAATGACAAGAAGTCACACACGTTAGCTTATGGAATGTTCTGCTTTATTCAAAATCATAAAATATATTTATATCTCTCAAAATAACATAGTTCTTTAGGTTTCTCAAGCACATATAGAATTAATTAAAACAGTAAACTCTGAATTGAAATAAATCAACTTAAATACATGTGTAATATTCCCTTTTCTTTACACAATAAGTGATTTATCTCTATATTGTGCATATATACCTTACATGTTACTACACATACTCTGAGTGTTTCATTCACATGTTAACTATTACAAACTCATTCCTTATAAAGCTACACATATTAACAAGAACACAATAAGTGTTCTTCATAACTTATGACACATTTACAATGAGCCTTAGCAAGGTGCTTAGTTAACCACAATAGCATTTTACATGAATACAACACACTACTAGCATGGCTAGGCCACTTCTGTAATGAATTCATGTGGTAAGACACTTCTCTATTAACATTAGATAATTCTTCTATTCATCTACCAACATTTCTCTGAAGCCCACATTAAATTACAACGAAAGGCATTATATCATTGCGTCACGACCGTGTATCGCTAACCAGCTACAATATGAAAGAATACCAAGCTAACGGCTAACTCGCGCATGCATCGCAAGCTAAGCTACATGCTAACATGCTAACCAGAGTTGGCACTTCTTATCATAAATACCTCAAATTCCATTTAATTGCTCATTAACCATGTTGAGTTTTCCCAAACCGTTACTGAGTTGATCCGTTAACATTTTATAACATTTACTGATTATTTATGCATTTCTAGACAGTTTACCCACCTGAGAAAAATGACAAGAAGTCACACACGTTAGCGTATGGAATGTTCCGGCCATCCCTTGACCAGTGTTGCCAACTCCATAGTAAGGAAAGTAGCTATTGGCTGTCCGAAAAGTCGCCAGAAGTCCCTAAATGACGTCATCGCCTAATTTGCATATCATGTGATGGCGGTAAAATAACGTTCCACCCCCTTCAAGGATCAAAACTTGAAACCACCAGAGTAAATCCAGACGACAGTAGATCAGAAATGTCTCTATTAGAAAAAGTAGAAATAGTTTTTGTCATTTTTAGTAGAAATATCCCTTACAATAAAGGCAATAGGCTATAGTATGCCTGTGTGTCATCTCCAATAAATGGCTTCAACCATCCTTTAAACTCAGGGTTTGATTCCCACTCCTTTCTGTACTTTTGTGAATACAGTTTAGACCAGGGGTCGGCAACCCGCGGCCCACGGGCCGCACGCGGCCCTTTAAGCCCTCTGCTCTGGCTCCCTTGAGCTTAGACAAAAATAAGAAGGAAATAAAATTAAAGTATTTGTAGGACAATTTATATTTTGTTGCATGGTTGAAAATGTTTCGTATCTTGTATTTTGAGGTGATACTGTGACACATAAATAAAAAACAAAACGGTTTTAATTAGGTCAACTAAAATATGCGTCACATCCTGCTACGGTCCCGCGCGAGCGCCTTTTCCTGCGGGTGAATAACCTGACCCCCGGCTCGATGGTAGTGATGGGATTTATGGCTCTTTGAAGGGAGCCGGATCTTATGGCTCCGTTCCTTTCAAAGAGCCGTTCAAAAGAGCCGTTTTTTTGGCGGGGTTACTTGGTTTGTCTGTGAAATAATCACCAGGATAATGATTGACTGTATTGCCAGACCTAATGTCAATAATCTGCTTTGTAAACACGACACAAGGTGGCGCCATATCCATGTCATTCATGTCCGTGAATGTACTACTTTGAATTTACCCTCCGTATGTGTTAAGTAAATAAAGTTGCCTTGCCTTGAATGAAATTCACGCAACTCTTAATATTAGATACTGTGTTTTTAAGTGGCGATGGAGATCATTTGTTGACCCTGCTTTAAAGGATATTTTGCCTTTACAAATAGTGCGCTTTTTTGGTTGAAGTTCATCAAAATGCTGCTGCGTTTTCGCGTTTGGCTCATTTTCCATCCGAAAAACACGTCGTCTACCTGTCCTGTAGTGTAGCCTACCACTTGTTATGACTTCTCTCTCTCGCGTATTCCGTGAAGACCCACCCCATCTCACTCCTCCTGCTGAAACCTACTAATCAGAGTAGGGGCGGGTCTTCACAGAATACGTTTGGGGAACAAAATCAAGCTTTTTAACAGGCGAGTGGATTTTGGCAGGCAGTGAGTGCGGACTTACAATTGAACGATAACAAGAACGGCTCTCACCAAGTACGACTCGGTTCCCCTCGTTCATACCAAAGAGCCGTTCAAAAGAATCGGCTCGTTCGCGACCGACACATCACTACTCGATGGGCGAACTATGGATAAATCAAAGAACAGTACCGGAGGAACACAGGATTCTGTGTGGACAGAGTTATATGCTTTCACAGCAAACGATGCTGGTTTACCGGTATGTTTGATATGTAGAGAGAAGTTGTCAAAGGTGCTGCACCGCAGCCTTTACGTATCGAGGAACAACGGGAACAACACGGAGAGGAAGACAGCTGACGATCTTCAGTCATAATTCAATGGGGTATGTAATTTATTTCAGAAAACACTTTTTGTTATATTCCATGGAATGCTCTTAACATCCCGATAGCAATGAATATATTAAATGCTTTGACAATAAATACATACAAAAATTGATCTTTGGAAGCCGTAGCGCTGTAAAAAGCAAGACCAATCATCTGAGCCGGCCCGGCTAAAATAACTGGATGGCCTACCTGCCTGTCAGCCTGTCAGCCTCCCATCTGTGCACAAATGTATCTCGTGCGCTCATTGGTCATGTGTGCGTTAGTGTGTGTTGGAGGAGGGTTTCTGTGAGGAAGTCTGAAGGAAGAGGCATATTTTTTCCGGTAGTGTATTTTCAAATTGTAGCCCACTCGATCTGGTTTCTCCATTCTTACCTACCCTACCTTTAACTATTTTTAGGGTGCAGCTATATGTTTTATTTATTTCAAAGTGGGTCCATTTTAATAATATTTATTTTTCCTTCGAATGTGCAGAGGACTCCCCAAGTGCTGTGTTTAATTTATTTTAAAGTAGGCCTGTGTATTGTTTTTAATTCTCCTTATAGGAGTTCTTTGTTTCTTATTAGAGGTTAACAGTTTTATATAATGTAATAAATAGCCTAATAAATGCAAAGAAAACTGTAGTTTTTGTCTGATATAACAATAAATACAACTTTATTAGCTATCAAGCTATGAAATATGTTTTGCGGCTCCAGACAAAAAAAATGTTTGGGAAAAAGCAGCAAAATGGCTCTTTTGGTCAAAATGGTTGCAGACCCCTGGTTTAGACTGTGACATGATGACCTACGTGGATGTTTAGGTTGTCACAGAGAGGCACACACACAGTGGACGAGGTGATTAAGTGACTGAAGCTGTCTCGACGCGAGAGAGTGTGGCTGTCTCCTCCTCTCTGCTCTGACTGCAGCTGAGCTGCTGCGGGAGGCAACTTTGAGTCTGCGCGCCTGCGAATACTATGGGAGGGCTGAGGGGCTCACGGCAGCTCGTTAACTGCAGAACAATATGTGAGTCTCAAAACACCAGAAAAGTCCCTAATAACATCAGTACAAGTCGTTAAATTAGTCGTTAGTCGCTTTTGACAAAAATAAGTAGCCGGAGGGTTTGGAAAGCCGCCGAATTTAATGACAAAGTCGCCAAGTTGGCAACACTTCCCTTGACTTCTTCGCTCTTATCTCAAACCAGAACGTCAGACCTCTAGCCAATGTTAGTGTAGAGCACCAACTACAGGTTAAACTGTATAACAGCACACAAACTAAATATCAGTAGATACTTGTCACGAAGCTTGGTGAACATGAAATTGTAAATAAATGTAAATAACAAGATTAAATAGCAGGGTGTCTGCTTTTATGTAACTTAAGCATTACATGCCTCATATTTTACAGTCCGGTACATAAACACCACGATGTACTGTAGAGACGCAGTCAGTGTGTTTGACTGGAGCCTCAGTTCGATAAGAGATTATTTTCTGAATTCTTTAACTTCGGTACTGTCTCTCAAAATGGTAATGTGCATTATGTTTTAATTATACTTCTTATCATTCAGAAGATTTGTGTGTGTGTTTATGTTTTACTGAGTGCTTATAGGCAATTTCCATCCCAGTATTCAGTTAACTATTTATTTTCCGTGCACATTACATAGGCTAGCTAATATTCTACCTACTGCTTGGGACTTTGTGTCTTCAAAATGTCCAATGTCACAGACTGGGACTTACTTTAGAGTCAGTTGTATTTACATTCAGTATGACTTGTTATGAGTCAATGTGAAAGAGTATACTGCTCAATAAATAATGATCACTTCACCACCTCTCTTGACATCTAGGCGCTTGAGAGTGAGTCAGAGGCAGAACACAGGGACAGTGGAGAGAGGTCCATTGCTGAGGTGAGTGATGAAAGGGAAATTACAGTTTAGAGTAAATTGTGATGTGGACTCTCATCCCAGAATATTAAGGAAATCAGTGGGGATATTGAACAGGAAACATTTCAGTCAAGGGGCATCATATGACCAATATAGACAGAAGAGCAATATTTATTTGAAAATGTAAGTCAATGATACTATTCCTAGGTGAACTTAACATCTGTATGGAGTCAGATCAGTCTCAATATTAATAAATGCTCACAGAAGGATTCACAAATGTATTTTGCGATTTATATATACATGACTCTCCACAACAATATCTCAATGCACTCACAAATATTAAATTGGCATTTAAACTGCTTTTTATTAATTCAAAGACGGCTCTGAATTAATAATCAAATATGTTTATTTTCTTTACTACTGGATGAAATTACAAAATGTACCCACCATTTTTCTCATGCTAGTATAGCCACATAAAAGTATCAAACCACCTGTTAAAATGCACCAGAATAAAGGAAATCTATTTCTTTTTTCGTGGGGGGATCCTCAAACCCCCCGTTAAAAATGTCCCCCCCACATTCAAGATGCTTCCTACGCCCATGGTGCGCATAGCTCTCATTTCTCAATGGTAAGGTGTGTGTGTATGTGGAAATCCCCCTTTGGTTCTATTGGCTCTAACGGTAAAAAAGACGTGTCAATCACCAACATCGACCAATGGGTTCCAGATAAACTGTGAACACGGCCATTTCAACCCAAATCACCTCAGAGGTGGAGTTTTTGTTGCGTCAAACAGCACTTTGAAATGGAATGAATCCCATCGACGGCAATCTAAACAAAACAGGAATCAAACGTGTCCTACCCCCCCCCCCCCCCCTTAGGTCACAGGCTCCTCCAACAGTTCAACACAATAAAACAGATACACAGAAGAAACACTGCAAGTAAATACAAAAAGAAAAATAGTAAAAAAGTGAAATAGTGGGTCGGTTTTGGTGCAGTGGTTAGAGCGTTGGTCATCAGATCAAGGGGCGTTGGTGAACTCCAGTTCGAATCCTGCCTCGGCCGCCACTGCATCAGGCCGTTGTGTCCTTGGGCAAGACACTTTACCCGCATTTGCTCCTGTGGGTAATGTCCACAGTAATGACTCTTACATGTCTAATATGTGTAATGTGTAATTGTAAAGCGCTTTGAGCACCTGCTCGAATAAAAAAATGTAATGCCTTATGTGATATATTTATTTTAATGTCACCTTATGTGTGTTGAATTTGAAGGGACAAAGTACATTTTTCCTCTCAAATATAGAGAGGCCTTTTCATATATTCCTGAAACAATGTCCCACTTTTAGTAGAAGTAGATTAGCGCAATAGTCTTTTCTTCCACTTTTTGTGTAATCAAAACGGTGGGTTTTTTGGCAATTTGGGGCTAGGGAGAATACAAGTTACCTGTGACCTTTGCCTTGCAGTTCCCAGACATCTGGAGAACAGGGATCTTTTGTTCCCATTTATAAAATGTATTTCAAAGCGGATGTCGAGGTGACAGAAAGTTCCAAGAAACCTTTAAGCGGCAAGAATAATTAACTGTTGTTAAAGATATGCAGGATAAGAAAGTGTGTGTCTTTTGGAGCAGCTACATTTGATTACTTCTCAAACTAGGTGTGTGTGTGTGTTTTATTTATTTCTCTGTTTTGTTCTTTCATGTGTGAGTACTAAAATGCTACAGAAATGTGGAGAAATTAGCTTAAACATGTTTAATTACTCTATATGAAATGGAAGCAGCTTTTCAGGACAGAGAAGAGAAGGCGGGGGAAGGAGACATTCTCCATTAGGTACAACAGGTGAAAATATCAGGGAAATCTACATATCTTAAAAATATATGTATGTGTTCAATTACTTTGTATCAATAATAAGCAGTCTGTATCAAAAGAAGCTGGAAATATGCAAAGTGAAACCTTTTATTTGAAGTAAAGATGTGAACAATAGCTCAAGTGGCTGGAAAGGCTGCAGGACAAATGAGTGTGTGTTCTCTATACTGGGCCTGTGTGAAGTTTGATTATTTGAAAAGCATCTCTAATACTGCTTGAGAGCAAAGGTAATGTTTTCCTCGTTATTATTTGAGATGAAGGTAATTTACATGTATTACGTATATTTAGCCAACTATAACAACTATATCTTAAAACATATTTGTAACTTGTGTGTGGTAACCTGAGGGGTGAAGGTGGCCACAAACAGGGAACCATATAGAAGAATGTGTGTGTGCTGGCTGCAAGATGTGAGATAAGATAAACAAACTTGTTATTTGGAGCAGGTTCGTGCTGGACACTGAAGGTATCTGTTCTTCATCAAACTGAAGAGACACTTTTGTTTTCCGGGTCTCCTAGCTGGCTCGCGCTGATTGGGTACGACAGGCCATGTGTTGGTCTCTTCCAATGGGAGACCCCTCTGGGGGAAGCATGCACACACCTCCTCCTATATTTTTAGTATGATAGCCTGTGTTTTCTCTAAGTTCGCTCTCTTCTTCCTCATGCTGTCCAAGGGGTAAGACCTCTCCCAGCGAGAGGAACTAGAGCCAGAGTAATCCGGATTACTTCGTGATTGAGGTTGTATTTGTGTTGTATATTTTACCATTAAAGCAGATTATTGTTTAACCCTTATCCTGGTTGCTTTGAATTATTCCTCTGTTAATCTGACCCATTCATAAAGGAACGCGCGGAGCAGAGGTTCAGCCCCAACAATTATTATTATTATTATTATTATTATTATTATTAGTGTAATAAGAGTCTATATACAAGTGATTGGAATATCATATATTTGACAAATAATTTCTAATTAGCAGCCAGATGAATGTTATGGATGTTGTTTCAAAGTTCAGGTGTTTAATAGTCTTATGGCCTGTGGGATGAAACTGTCCCTGTCTGGTGGTTTTAGTCCGGATGCTGCAGTACCGCCTGCCAGACAGCAGCAGACGGAACAGTTTGTGACTGGGGTGATGGGGGTCTTTTATAATCCTGAGGGCTTTCTTTAAGGTTAACCTGGTATTTCTACTTCACTACATTTATTTGAGTTACTTTGCAGATTCTGATTAATGATGTGAAATATAAACAACCCTTAAATCAGACTTTAGTTACACCTGAGTAAAATTCAGCGAAGGTGATTGTCAAGTGCCAACAATCATATTTGATAGTTGGTGCTTGAGAAGACAAAAAATGTATCTGCAGATCCCTATAAAGTATATCCATTAGGGATGTAACGATATATCGAATATCGCGATATCGCGGTAAATAAATGTCTCAATACTGTCGTGAGACTGACACATTTTTTTTTGTAATTATTATTATTTATTTTTTAAACCTTTATATAACCAGATGGTCTCATTGAGATAATCAATCTCTTTTTCAAGGGAGACCTGTCCAACATGGCAGCAAGTAGGTTACAACATGAACATAAAACAACAGATTACAAAAAAGGACATCGTATTTACAGGGCTACATGTACATACCTAGAGACATTGACAAGTACCAACAGTATATGTATATCTCACCCTGTCAAGAAGCCTCACCTTCTTGGCAAAAACTGTATTGTTTTTGAAGTGGTGGAGAGACAATGCACAGTTTTACCCACTGCTGTCACCCATGGCCGAAGCATATATCTCTGTCCCAGCAACATCACTACCAAGCAATAGAGTTGTTTCCACAGCAGGGGATATTGTAAACGTCCAAACATCCCAGCTTCTAGCTGGAAATGTGGACATGCTCATATTCCTAAAAGATAACCTGATGCTGAGTGAGTTAGTGAGTTAGAGTTGAGTTACTTGAAAAACTAAAGTGAAACTTGATTTATTCTATTGCAGGGTCTGATTATTATATTGTTGACACTTTAAAATACTACTGTAGAAAAAATGCTGTTCAAATCAGATTTATTATTTAATAAAAATTAAAAAAAATGCACAATTTTTCCCTTTATTTTTCAATATACTGTAGCGATAAATATCGTACCGTGGACTTTTTTTCGCGATATTATAGCACCGTGAATTTTTGGTATTGTTACATCCCTAATATTCATTACTCGTTATTCTCTAATCTTTCATCAACAACTGTATATAATGGCTATTTTGCACATCCCTTTCAAGATTTCCAAAGGTTTATTGACATATCATTATAGACAACTACGTGTAGTTATGCAATGATGACAAACTTGGGTCATAGGTTCCTCAAGAAGACATCTATCAATATGTGTGTACCGCCACCATTAAACCGTCATATTATTATATATTTCTTATTCTATCTAGATACATCTTATAAGAGTATAATAAATATGATATTATTTTAATATCGGTTAAAATGAGTGCTTCAACATAGTTAAATTAGCAGGAAAGTTGATTGTCAAGTCCCAAAACAAACCATGCAATATATTAAACGTAAAAGTACTTTTTCAGACTTAATATTTATCAGATACTCCCAAAGCGTTTTGCTTAGATGTATTTAAAAGAAGACCTTAACCTAAAGTATTATTTAATGTTTAAATAAAGCCTAATTAGTTTGTCTGTTTCGACATCCTTTGTACATCCGGCACTAAACTGTTTTATTCTAGATATAATTTACAGTTTCTTCTTGATATTTTCTATTCTATATTTCTATCATTGACCTTCTACTTTCCTCTTATTTTGTATGTATTATTAATATTTAAATGTTTTCATAAAATATAACACATTCAAAAGTGCTTTACAAAAATGAAAGACATTAAGAAAAAGGCATTTTAAACAGTCATTAAAAAGCAATACAATCTACCTGCATTGCAATTACTCTAAACGTGTAATGACGTACTTTAACCAGTAGGTGGTTTGGGTTAAAAAGTAGTCAAGTTTACAGTGTTAACAAAATGAAATATACTGCTGTATCCGGTTTAGTTTACGACAGATATATTTTGTTATTGTTTTGATATTTGTAACACAAAAGCGATGGAAAAAACCCACAGCAACACGAAAAGATGGTCTTAACATGACCCAGCGGTCTCGTAGTTAATAAAAACAATAATATAAAAACAAATTATTACTACTAACTTTATTGTGAAATTAAAACAGAACGGTAAAAGAATAGTTTCCGGTCTATTATGAGGCCCGATCTTTGTAGATAAGAAAAGAACTACGACAGATGTGTAATATTTAATGCAAACCATTTATTACAATGCATTCATGTGATGACTTTCAAAGAGTAAAGCAAGCACTGCTGAATAAAGTATGATTTTATCTTTTACGAAACGTTTTCTTTAATATTGAATGCAGTTCGAGGTCAAACAATCAAAGAGCTTGAGATTCTGGGTAGTGTAGTGCCTTCTGCCATCCTAAACTCCGAACAAATATTGGTTTCTCCGAATCGAAGGTGAAAAATACAAAACCATTGTACACAATTTAAACCAATCAATTTTAAGGATAATCTGGTGTTTTTGAGTTGATGAGCAGTGCAGATATCACTGTTAAAACAATCGACAGCAAAGAGAATACTTACTTCCGGGTGAAAAATCCTCCGTTATCCAATGGGAATGGATAACGGAGGTCACATTGCCTTTAACCTGTTACGCTGGGACGCTATTTTAATTAGGTCATCCCAAACAATGCTACACAAGTGCGCACACCCGCAGTGCACTCACAAAACGGGCACACAGGTCCACAGAAACACGTGTATTTTGGTGTATTCACGGCATTCATTTTGTTATTCTACAGTATTGTTGTTTTATAGTCATTTGTTGATGTAACCCAATTTGTGTTCTTTGAAATTGAAATGGATATCGCATTGTGTTTTTTACTTTCGTTGCAGTTGTATATAGGCTTGTTTGAGACGAGCTGCGGCTCGCCTCGAAAGTAGACGAGAATAGCCGATCACAGCCGGGGGATGTCTCAAAAAGCTAGTCTGAAGTCGGACAGCTCGGAGTCTTTTTCTTGTTCTTGTTCTTGTTCTTGTTCTTGTTCTTGTTCTTCTTCTTCTTCTTCTTCTTCTTCTTCTCTCGATTTTTTGGCGGATTGCAAACAACTTTAAGGTGCATACCGCCACCGCCGGAGTCGGCTTGACTCGGTTTGCATTTATAAAGAATGCACAAATGTGTATAATCGTTAATGTCAGATATGTACTAAGTAAATTAAATAAACTTGAAATTATTCTGATTAGGCCTAGCCTACATTGCAAATAAGCAGACAGCGCTGCTTTTCACACACACAGCCCAGTTTCCCGGCTTTGCAGTCTATCCACGGGTATGCCTCTTGTTTCCTCCATACCTCTGGGAAAGGTGAGCTTGAGCTAGCAAGGGGAATGTTGCTAGCGCAACTAACGTTAGCGTTAGTGCTAGCATTATCCACGTCTTTAGGCGGCTCTCCTGATGATGTAGTACTAGTCTAGTAGCAGCTTCACTTGTAGCTTCGGTGCTGCTAGCCTCTTTCTTCTTGTGAATTATATTATTTTTAGTAAACTACATTTTCGTCTTGTCACTTTTCGTCAACGATATTGCATGACGATATTGCATGACGATATTGCATGACGATATTGCATGACGATATTGCATGATACACCACTGGTGAAAACCACCCTTGAATGATGGGATGGTAGACTAAAAGCTTTAGGAATCCAAACTACAACATATAATAAGTACCCTGTATCAAGATTGATGCAAAACAAGTTAAATTTGACCTTTTTAGAGAGATTTAGCAAAAGACACCCACTTCTGGGGTCATTTGAATGGATTTTCCATATCTCTGGTCCCTCTTGTTCAATTTGTTCTGATTGACATCTCTTTCTAACCGTCAGAGCCAATGGAATCGAGGGGAACTCCCACATACTCCTTATTTGGTAATGTGAATGTGAGACTGCCGCATAGCCAATACCGGAAGCTGCGATAACTCTGGTGGCTACCATTAGCAGCTAACTTTTACTCTCCGATTTTTACATACAAATGGAATTATGGATTATAAATAAAAAAGATTATTACCCAGAAACATTATCAACCTATGGATTAACCGATTCAGCCGCGTTTTTTCTCATTTTAATGCAATTGAACAAGTCTTTTGATCAGATTGACAGCTACGGTGAAGACGATCTCCTGTAAAAGCTACGTAAAGGTACGTGTTGTGTAGTGTTAATTTCGTCAGCTATTTTTTAATTTAGTTTTAGTATTAGTCCTGTGTTAAATTTCCTTTTTAGTTTTATTCATATTTAGTCACCTTCCTCCTGTTTTTATTTAGTCAAGTTTTAGTCGACTAAAAGTCTGAGCATTTTAGTCCTATTTTAGTCAAAGAAAACGAATTATTTTAGTCTACTTTTTGTCAATGAAAACTGTTGAGTCTTTTTTAGTCATCAGATTATATAGAACATTTCAGTCAAACTAGTCTAGCCAAAACCAATAATTTGTCATTTTAGTCAAATTTATTTCACAATAAGATTATATATTTTCCTTATTTGATGAAAAACACAGGTTGATTAAGAATGCAGCTTTGCAGAGAGTATCAGGTCAGGTTGTGGTGTTTTTACCAGATGTGTTACGGCCACATTGCTTCCCTTCTGATAAAACAATGCATTCGCTTTTTTCCTCCGCCTCATGGTAGTGAACATGGGCTCAAATATCACATAGTTTCTTTCTCCCAAGCAGTGGTGGCTTTAGACTTTTTCGTTGTCAGTCATTTTGACGGACAGGATTGTAACATTTCCGTCATAATCCATTATTACCCGTCGAGTGCACAATTTATCACTCACTCGCGCTGAAGAGGGGGGGGGGTATTCGGTTAACGTGACCACTGCTCCCAAGCCCTGTTGTTGCCATTTTATTTTCTGTTAAATAAGGTTCGTTAGACCCAAGTCTTCCTGACAATTCACAGTGTGCCGCTGCCCGGTGTAATTCAAATGTACCGCCGCGCGCAGCACAGACACACAGCTGCTGCCCAGCCGCAGCACCGGAAATGGAACCGCTGGGAGAAAAACTGACTATCAGAGATGTAACGTTATCTTTGATAATATTTCGTCTCCTCATTTTTCGTCAACGAAAGTAAAGAGAGATTTTGGCATAGTTTTTATTTAGTAAACTACATTTTCGTCTCGTCACTTTTCGTCAACGATATTGCATGTTGATTTCGTTACAGTTATTGTTTACTGCCGTTGGTGCCGTCTCGTCATCGTCTCGTTTTCGTCATGGAAAAAAAGGTCGTTGACGAACATATTTCATCATAGTTTTAGTCAACGAAATTAACACTACTGTTGTGACGTCTGTGTTTGCTTCCCCTGTCGCGAGCTCGGATCACTTAGTGATGATGCTATATACCGAAATAATCTGTGGAACCTCAGCTTTAATCGGATATCTTGTATGTGCAGCTACAATAAGTAATAAGGGTATCTTTTATCTTGAGTTATGTGCTAAAGTGCGTTAGCATTTTTCGCTCAGGGGTCCTTTAGATGCTTCTTATGAGACTTGTGTTTTGTTTTGGTAAAAATGGTTTATATCGTCAGTTAGCTGAGATTATTCCCGTTAATCTGGTATAACATATTAATAGGTTCTTAAATATTAAGATGCCCTGAGACACAGTGTCATGAAAAAAAAAAAAAGCCCCCGCCGAGGGGGGCTTTGGGGCTTAAGAGCTGCCGACATAAATGGATGCAGTGCTTCCCTGAGTGTCAAATACCGCCGCCGATGGGAATACATTGCATCAGTTGAAAGCTCTTTGCGTCCGTTCATGAAGCTGAAGGAGCCTCGGCACGTCACAACTGCACGCCACGGGACCCTGACCAAGCGTCGCTCCTGGACGTGAAGTGAGTGTGTTGGTACTGCAGATATCACTGTAAAATCATTTGACAGTGAGGGAATACCTCCGGTTTTATTATATACTCGTTTCACCCCATGAGGGTTGACGCCAACTTTACAATGGGCGCCAACTTTACATGGACGCTGCGGAAAGACGTTCTCCTGGCGAGACCTCAAATCATCTTCGTAATATCTATCAAACTATAGATCCTACACATCCACTGGACGTGGAGGCTAAAAGTACAATATACACTTGTCGCTAGAAATCTAATCAAAAAGCATTTTAATGGCCAAACTATCCTACAATTTAGGATTTTCCAGAGAGGGTTTTTTGTGAATATACGACGCTCTGGAGCGTTTGCAATCAACGGGAGCATCAGCCCATATGCCGCAAATTGTTGTTTCTTACACGATCACTCGAGGTGCTAAACTTTAAAACATGACTATCGGTCGTAATAAGCTGCTGAACAATCAACCTATTTGTTCGTTTTTTGGAGGAGGACAGGCTGCAGCGCTCTGCCCCCAAACATTTAACATCGGTTACAAAAACAGATTACTCCTATATACAAGGTGAAGAAGAAAAGCTGCCATTGTGAATATATAAATCCCACAGCGTCTCCACCTCAATCCCGAACTGCTGTGTCCTGTTTTCCTCCCTTCTGCATAACATCCCATCACAAGAAACACATTGCAGAGTCCCAGTGTGTTCAGAGAGGCTGCGGGACATTTGGGTTACATGTCCAAATAATCAACCAAAACATTATTCATAGTACAATATGATACACTATAATGTAGATAAAAGCATATACGACAACTTTTAAGGTTTAATGTATTTCTCCACAACATTATGAAAAACATATTAATGAATTATTTCATAGTTCCCCAGTTGTACCAGTGAAACATGCCTTTCATTGCATGTCTTGTATGCATGTCATGGCTTTTCTTTTTTTATTTAGACGGATAAACATAAAGAAAATATTACTTAAATATTAAATATTACGTCACAATAGCATTACGTCATGCATGAGCTATACCTATTCTGAGTGGAATCCTCTTAGAGAATGAGAGATTGCAATGCCTTTAACATGCTGTAATCTGACTTTATCAATAATTTTCCATGACCCGGGGGACAGGAAGCTAAAGAATATGATGTACAGTGACAATAATGTCATGATCTCCACAGCAAAGTTGCATCCAATTAATTCCAGGAAGAGAATCGCGGAGTTAATCTGCATTTTTGGGCCTATTATCTGCTGTGCACTGACATGGGTATAGAAAGGATACACATCTGTCGGCGACGTTCACATCTGCGAGGCCCCACATGGACTCATTTGTAGATCAGAGTACAGTACAGCAGAGCAGAGCTGGCCCCGGTTCCTCTGCAGCGACAGATGGTGTGGTGATAGTATTATGTGCTCAGCAACTGGCCCCTTCCCCAACACACACACACACACACACACACACACACACACACACACACACACACACACACACACACACACACACACACACACACACACACACACACACATACACATACACATACACACACACACACACACACACACACACACACACACACACACACACACACACACACACACACACACACACACACACACACACACACACACACACACACACACTCAAACATCTCTCATCCTCAAGGGTCTGGTACACAGCGGTTTAGGTCTGGACAGGAGATAGTGAACATCAATATTTCAGCCATTTGCTGATTATTTTCTACTTGTTAGCTCGAGAGCTCTTGATAATCTCAGGGCTGGGACTGATGATATGCTGGTTCAAAAGCCCCAGTGAATGATATGATTGCAATATTGATATTGCAAGTTGGACAGTGAAGGAGAAACTGGATTTGTGAAGCTTTGTTTTAAAACCAAACCCACACAGTTAAATCCCAGAGTAATGTTGGCCAACAATGCAAATGAATGAGCGCTGATACAGAGACAATCAGGCTTTGTGATTAAGGTGGATTCAGTTATCAACATATTCCATGCTAGTGATGCTAATCACAAACTGGACTTAGTGTTTTGTCAACACTATGTGAAAATTTAAGTATTTTTCCCACTAGCAGTAGAACAATAGAATGCCAATGATTTATTGAACATATAGAGCATTATATTAGCAATTTTTATTAAGGATGAACATGGAGAATAACACATGGAGTAAACAATCGTAGCAAAGCAACTTTGTGAAGTCAGTATGAACCTAAAATAGTTTGAGTCTAATAAAAGAAAAAATCAATAGGACAGTTGGTGGAGAAAAAAATAAAATAAATGAGTATGCACAGTATGAGTTGTAATGAGTAAATAAACATATACAAATGAATGAGATTTTAGTGAACCATTAATAATAATAATGACACAATCATAATACAATGATAATGATATTAATTTGATAATCTCCTTCACTGTTTCAGATAGATTTATGTCCGGTTGTGTGTGTTACCATTTGTTTGTTTTATCTTAAAAAGTCTATAGTGTTTGCAGTTTGTGCTCATGTGCATGGTCTTCTTTTAGTTTGTGGATATAAATAAGGTTATAATAATTCAGTTTTTTCGCTTTGTGAGAATATTATTGTGATACTGAGGGCCACCTCACTTAATATGACATAAACAGTGATGGAGCAAGTGTGGACATTGCATTCAAAGCATTGTTGTGGAAATCAGATGCAAAGTGTACACACACTGTTAGTGCTTTATGAAACTATAGCAGGAGTAATTCATGGGAAAACTGGAGACTTATGCATGCCATAACTCCAGCTGAGAAATGAGAAATCATACTTCCTCCAGAGGGTTTGGACTCATTCTTTCTTCTGTACAGCCTCATGTATTTTAAAATTCCTGCTTCTGGGTAACACATACTAACCACAGTATCCTCCGCCTGCTCAATAGCAATGTGGGCCAACCCAAGCTGTGGTCTGCTTCCTTTCTTTTTTTATGTAATGAAATAAATACCTCACTGTCTAGGAGTTTTCTTTAGTCTTCCAGTAAAAAGAAAACGAGACAGTATATTTATGTTTTCCTATACAGTTATACAACTGAAAAAACAAAGATTAATCGTTTCTTCATGGACACATATTGCATTGTTTGAGGAACCTGGTGGAGACCTGCAATAAGTGGGAGACTTTTAGAATGGATAAAGTCACCCTACTCCATCCGACAAGATGCTGAAAATAGCTCAAATTATATCTTTTGCTTATTGTTTGGGAAAATAGTTAATAGCAGAGCTTTTCGTTGGGGCAATTGTTCAGTTAGTCACTAGATAAAACCAAAAGCAGTCAATATAGCCCAATACGAAACAAAATGCCTGAAGACACTTCACAATCTATATAGCAGAGAAACAACCTCTATCCATAAAGGAAAAAGTAGGCCAATGAAAACCTCTGTAATGGGGATAATATTCACAGGCTGCTCTTGGTTCCAGTGAGCATTGTATATGTTGAGGTTGACTTGTTACATCAATTGAGCCTTAATTGAAGGTGAAGCATCTGTAAACTGAGCGTAGTGATGTTGTTGACCCACTGCCATTTTCTCTAGCGCGGCTACCATGACTAAAGTTCCGCGTGTGTGTCAAAAAGATCTGACTAAACTAATCTTCCCATTCTGAGCACATTCATGCTCAACAACAAGCTTTAACAGACTCTAAGAATATAAATGACAGAAGGTTTTTATTTATGGATGGTTGCAGCCAGGAGCCACCAGTGGGACTATAGATATTTTGTTCGGCAACTTGTATTTAATGCCTCAAGGACCACAATTCTGTATTTATTTTAAAAACACAGTGGAGGTGTAAACATATGAACAAATACTGAGAACTTCATGGTTAAATAAAGAATAACTCCTTTCCAAACAGCTAATTCGGCTTCAGTGCGTCTTGTTTTCACTTGGAAAGATCACAGTGAATTGCTTTAATAAGTTGCACATTTTCCTCCCCTGTGCTGGGATTGTAGCATTATCTCATTTGCTCACATTGTGTAAAGGGACTGAGTGGAGACTTATGGATAATCAAAACAAGCTGAAAACAGAGACAACTGTGTAACTGCTAAATTCACAGCCAATCAGGGCATATTCAGTCATATTTTAACACAACATCTTGGGTGATGCCCCATTAGATATTCATACAAACCATATTGAGGCATCAGTGAGCGTCCCTTCACAATCCTTCCATTTATTTACTGTTTTGTTTGTATTGACGGGTAGGGGTTTTTCAATTATACATTTTACAATCTGAATTTCTGACTGTTACACATCAAAAGCCCCATTTTGTTTAATTTATTCAGTTCTTATATTGATGAGCAAATGTACATACGTTGTCGACCTTAAAAATAAAAGTGAGAAGAAAGTATAGGCAGTAAGGCTGCCCAATTATCAGAATATTATTAAAATCATGTTGGCCTAATACACAGTGGTGATCACTTTAAAGGGGCCCTATTGTGATTTTTGGGGTTTTCCCTCTCCTGTAGTGTGTTATAGGTTTTTTTGTGCATGTAACAATTTTAGTTTTGTCTGTCTAGTCATGGTTTTATTTTGAAATTCTGTTCTCCCCAATTCTTGTCTTCCTTCTTGTGTTTGCCCTCCTGTGTCTGATTGTCTCATTGTGTTTCACCTGTTGCCCTTGTGTTTCTGCCTCCCCTGCCCAGCTGTGTCTTGTCCTGTGATTACCCTTCTGTGTATTTAGTCTTGTCTTCCTCTGTGCTCCATGTTGGTTCGTTGTCTTTTCTCACCCTCCATGTTTGTCACTTACCTCGTGCTACCTGTTCATGATTCATGGTTTTTGCCTTGTTTTTTCATGTCATCAGCTTTGTTAAAATAAAACTTGCTTTTGTTTTGAAACCCGCTTCCCTTTTTAAACTGCATTTGAGTCCTAATGTTCCGGAATCGAAGTTAACCTTAAATGTTTGTTAAAGCTTTGTAAGTTTGTTTCGTAACGGACACAATATAAATACATTTATAAAACGGAACATTTAAATCAAGCAATCTGATTGGTCAATAGTGTTCTTGCGGACCTTTTAGATTACAGATTTGAAAACATCGTTGCATGCTTTAAAAGTAGCACAATTCATTATGTCAAACCTTGGAAAATATCTAGATATCCCTGCCCTAATGCCAAAGGAACTAGCAACTGAATATGTTTTGATGTCTATGTCTGGACCGCTGCGTAAAAAGAAGGGTTTCTGCCGGTTACTTCTTTGCTGTTTTCTTGTTCAAGTTTGAAAAGCAAACTGCAGGCAGTTTGCTTTTCAGCCCAACTGTAAACAGTTAAATCGACCGGCCTTCTTTCTGAAGATGTGAGCGTCCTTTAACAACGGTCAATAAGTCCTTGCTGCACATGATCCCATACATGTTTCCATCTTAAGCATGTAACAGTTGTAACGGTTGTAGCTTTTCTCAGACGCCGAGGGATACTGACTTGTTGTGAAAAGTAACTACAATTCTACCCGTGGTATACACTCATTATATCACGGCTAAGAACCAATCAGATTGCTTGATTTGACTTTTCCGTTTTATAAATGACTGTATACCAAACATCCAAACAAATGAGGTCCAGAACAGTTTGCCATAACATATGGTCAGAGATGTGGTCGTTACTAAAAAAATATATATATATTACATATTACTTTTTTAAAAAGTAATATATTACACTACTTCGTTACTGTCTACATAAAGTAACTCGTTACTTTACTCGTTACTTTACTAGTTACTTTACTAGTTACTTTACTTGCAGGGCCGGCCCGCCCCTCCCTACAGGCAGATCACGCAGACTGCGGCGCACCTACAGTGTAAGCGCGCCACAGTTTTGCCTCTGTGAGACTCCACTTGCACCCCCAATTACTATTGCATTAAGCAAGACATAACACAAGTCTTTCTTTTGATATCTCTTTAATAAAATAGGCTACCAGCCTACCACAAAAAGCTAACAGTCTGTGAAACGTAAAGACACTAATTAATGAAACCAGTTCAAGATGCATTATTCTTATTCTTATCATTCTTTATGAGCGCAGTAACGGTAAGGTATCTAATTACTTATTTATTTAGTTTTCCATAACCAGAGTTGAGTGTACATAACCAGAGTTGAGTGTACTGTAATAATATTACTTTTGTTGGTAACGGAGTAGTGTAACGCGCTACTTTTATAATTCAGTGATCACACTACAGTTACTAACATTGCCCCGACACGCGTTACTTCGTTACTTACTAAAATCAGTCATAATTACACTGACAGACAAGAGGGGTTTCCGCCGCAGGTTTATATGTACGTAATCTGCGCGACTTGCGCGTCAACATCTCCACGTGCAGTGCTGCATAAACATGGCTGAGTCAGCGATAACTTTCGAGGGGTGGAAGTATGCCCATTATTTTTAGTTTATCCGAATAATAGACAGGAATGTGAAGGTGAGGTGCAAACTGTGTCCAGGCCAGAAGCTGTTATCCACTGCTGTAAACACCACGTCAAGCCTCAACAAACACCTGCAAAGGACACATGCTAAGGTGAAGCTAACGTAGTCTGTTCTTCTTCTCTGTCTTCCAGTTGTCGCCTGTTTTGAATGACGAATACACACTACCGCCGCCTGCTGGTAAGGAGAGTTATTGCACCTCACGCATGCGCAGTTTGTACGTGCTCGGCGAGTAAAGTAACGAGTAAAGTAACGAGTTACTTTATGTAGAGAGTAACGAAGTAGTGTAATATATTACTTTTTTTTTTAAGTAATATGTAATATATTAAAAAAAAATTGTAACGACCCCATCTCTGTCCATAACTTAGTAACAGAGATGGTCAAACTAAAGTGGTAGAGACATGGCAGAATTCCTACAATGAAGCGGGACATTGAACGGTTCACCCGTGAGAGGGCAATCAAGAAAAGAGAGCGAGCGGCCCCGTTGAGGAAGTTTACAGATGAAAAGACTCAGCCATGTTTATGCAGCACTGCACGTGGAGATGTGGACGCACAAATGGCGTACGTAGGGCTACATGTATACAAACCTGCGGCGGAAACCCCTCTTGTCTGTCAGTGAGTGTGATTATTTTATAAAAGTAACGAAGTAACGCGTGTCGGTGCTATGTTAGTAACTGTAGTGTGATTGCTGAATTATAAAACGCATTACACTACTCCGTTACCAACAAAAGTAATATTATTACAGTAACGCGTTACTTTGTAAATGATGAATGATGGATGTCTGGACATTTGAAAGGAAGTTTGCCAGGGATGGATCAGACATGCTAAAACATTATGTCCCAGGTGTGTTGTTGGAGGCCCCAAATGGAAAACCTCCCCATTGATATCAGGACAGCTAAAAGTTTTCCATCCAGACTGAAAACTTTGAAGACTCAGGGTCTGAGGGACAGCAGTGCACCACAATGGGAAACCATTTCTAGGGGCATTCTAGGGGCATTGTCATGTTCAGAGATGGGGTTGTTACTCAAAAAAAGTAATATATTACATATTACTTAAAAAAAAAAAAGTAATATATTACTTTACTTCGTTACTCTATACATAAAGTAACTAATTACTTTAATCGTTACTTTACTCGCAGGGCCGCCCCTCCCTACAGGCAGATCACGCAGACTGAGGAGAGTGCTTCATTTTGCAGAGGGAGCCTCATCTGAAGCGCAAATGCGGTGCACCTACAGTGTCGTTACTTTACTCTACATCCTCTCTCTGGATTCGGATATCCTCCTTAGCTATTAGCTTCACGTTAGCATGTTGTCTTTGCAGGTGCTTGATGATGTTTGATGTGGTGTTTACAGCAGTGGATAAAAGCTTCTGGCCTGGACACAGTTTGCACCTCACCGTCGCATTCCTGTCCTTTCTTCGGACAAACTCAAAATAATGGGCATACCTCCCCCCCTCGAAAGTTATCGCTGTTGACTCAGCCATGTTTATGCACTGCATGTGGACAAGCAAGTTGCGCAAATGTTACGTAAATATAAACCTGCGGCAGAAATCCCTCTTGTCTGTCAAAGGGAGAATCTAGGAATTCTGTATGTTAGTAGGTAACTGTAGTGTGATTACTGATTTTATAAAAGTAACAAAGTAACGCGTATCGGGCAATGTTAGTAACTGTAGTGTGATTACTGAAATATAAAAGTAATACGTTACATTATTCCGTTACCGACAAAAGTGATATATAGTAATACACCCAACTCTAGTCATGTTAAAACAGGGAAAAGGTCTTTATTGAACTCTTGACACAAACTTTTGAAAATATCTTACCATTAAATGCTAGAACATTAACATTTTTGCTTTCTTTTAGCACATGAATGATTTAAGAGTTAAGGGTGCAGAGGACCTCAGGGAAGGTGCTGTTGCAGAACATGACTCTCCTACTTCTGATACTTTCCGTCTTTTAAAAGCAGGCAGGAAGTTTAAAAGTTGGTAAGTTCTCTCTTAATGTACTGGTGTGGATTCCAGTAAAGACGCTATTTTTAAATCCGCGCGTACCATATTGTCTTTGTCGTTTCCTGTCTTGTGCTGAGCTGTTTCCAAAGCACTCAGTTATTCCAAAAGTAAATTATGCTCCCGATCTATGCACAATCAAACTGCATCATAGCTTCTTCAGAACTCTTTCAGCTGTCTTAAGAAAAGTATTTGCTGCATCAGAACTGATGTGGTGTTAACTTATACTTTAAGGGAGAGGAGATTGTTTCACCCAATAATAAGAAGGTGGGATATTTGTCTAAACTTGGTCAAGAATATGTGTGTCTCTTGTTAAATAATTGTATACATGTGTACACCGAAACAATAGGGGTGGTAGAAAAACATTCTCCGATCAACTTGAAAAGACAAGACCAATCACATGAGTATTCATGGTGCTAGACACTGTGACAATGGAGGACTGTGGCTGGGAATGTGAAGTGCTGCAGGACCAAAATGGAACAGGAAGCATTCTCTGCTGTTGTCCTCGCATATGGAGAGTTGCATTTTGAATTGAAAGGAATAATACATTCTCTCGAAACAAGACTGACAGCAGACAATGAAAATGCTTCTCCTTTTTTTAAAAGATGGCGGCCAACTTCATGGTTGGTATCAATCGTCTATATTCCGGATATTTTATGATATTGTGTGAATCTTTGAAATCAAACACTTGTTTTCCAGTTCAAACAGGTGCAAACACGCTACAACAGCTAAATACACTACAATTAGGAGAAGGGGCGTGTTCAGAAACCAGGAAGATAAATAAACACAAAATAGACAAAATCATGTAAATGAAGGAACATCTTCACCAACTTGCGCCTCGTTTACTAAAACCACAGCATAAAGAGAACACTGCAAGAAGCTCAAAACACAACAGAATTATAAAGTTTGCCAAATATTACCGTTGGCAGAGTTATTCTGTATTATTTTTGTTGTTGTGTCAGTATATTTGAAATAACTAGGTTAGCCAGCTAGCTTACAGCAAATCTGCAAAAATATCGGAAGGAATCATGTGATCACATTGTTATAATAAGCCGATGAAACGTACATTTTAGATACGTTTCCAGTGACAGCTGGCCCACTTTATAACCCCTGAATGTTACTAAATGCCCCGGTCCCAGCTGTGTGCGTCACTTATTAGTTTCCCTTGGTTTCTGTTCCGTTGCATTTAGTCTATGAAGCACTTTTAGTAAACACTGCTCTGGTGAATGTTACTGAATATATTAATTCATATTCATGTGTTTTGGCATATTTGTGTTTATATATTTGCATTGTTTGAGATGCTGCTAAGCATTTCTCCTAATGGAAGTATGTTGGGCCGTTGTAGCGCGTCGGCACCTGTCAGCCAAACATTCAGTGCCATTTCCTTTTATATCAGTTGAGATATTAATGACAAAATAAATGCCATTGTTATATTGATGCCAATGATAATGCACGGAGGGCTACTCCCCATAAGCTATGCTTCAGCCCTCCCGCTTCTACTAATTTTGTTCATTTGTGTGTATGAATTATACGTTTTTGTTTTTGTATGAATTTAGTAGAATAAATACAATTAAAATTAAAAAATATATTTATATTCTACAGATGCTTTCTGCAGAACATTTAAATGCACTCAAGTGCTTACAATAGTCATTCGAGCCCTGTATTGGAGTCTGAAGAGGAAGACAAACAGTGATCAGGAGTAAGTGACAGCTGATACAGCTTAATGTTCCTCTGAGTGTCAAAACCGAACTCTGAAAAATGAATCCAAACGCACCACTCCACACAGAAGGGTGTTTTCAAAACAAGGTCCTTTACTGGGTTTGGCACAGTAAACAAGTTACCAAACAAAAGACCACTCAATAGAGGAAAAAACGTCACTTAAGATGTGGAAAAACAAAAACACTCACTAGAGGAAAAGGCACTGGGCAAAGCAATGATCCTGGCTTGGCTACAGATGCTGGTAGTCCATGTGGCATAACAAGAAAAACTGGCACAAGACAAAGGGAGACTAGGACAATATATACAAAAGGTGAGGGGGCACAGGTGGCACAATCAGGACCGGGTAGACAATCACAGACAAGGGTGACGGACGGACGAGCGGGTGGGCAGAGACCTGAAACGAAAGGGAGAGTTACTTTTCCAAATAAACCATGAAGACACAAAACAACACAAAGACAGGACAACACAAACGTAAGTAATCTTCTGAGACATGACACTGAGGTGTACGGAAGAGGATCAGGGCCACATGATTTTTGTTCTGAGAAAAAAGTCAGAATTCTGACTTTAATCTCAGAATTCTGACTTTTTTCTCAGAACAAAAAAGATTCCGCTCTGGCGCGCATAAATTCACTCACGTCCTCCATTGTTGCCTGCTGTAATATGTACTGTAAGTCTCTCACTAAAGCTGGTTCTCTATTTCTGACTTTAAAGTCAGAATTCTGACTTTTTTTCTCACAAAAAATAAATAAATGCATGTGGCCCTAATCCTCTTCCGTAGAGGTACAGTAAGGACAGAGGAGGTTAAATACAGGGTGAATATGTGATGTAAGCAGAGAGGCAGTGGTGACAGCTCTTAAAGAATAATGTATCTTGCGTTTGTTAGTGGAGAGGACTGTTTCA
Source organism: Notothenia rossii (assembly GCF_949606895.1). Lineage (NCBI taxonomy): Eukaryota > Metazoa > Chordata > Actinopteri > Perciformes > Nototheniidae > Notothenia > Notothenia rossii. The sequence continues at coordinate 51,771,309 of NC_136906.1, forward strand.
CACGGAGGGCTGCAGAGAATGGAATTATCTCCTCTATCATTTCAACTCCATTATCTTCACTGAAGTTATTTTCCCCTAACACTTTAAACACTTTAAGTGTCAAACTGCATTTGTTTGTAATTGTTTATCTGAACACAGAAGCTATTATTCTTGGGAAACAACGCATATTATGTAACAGAATTATGTAATCGGGATACAAAATTCCCCTCCTGCTAAAAAGGACATAATCAGATTTACGTTACATTTGAACAATTTGGGATTACTGGCGGGGTTACAATGTTACTGAAACCTAAAAAGATCCTAGTGTTTGCTGTAGAATGATTAGATGTTGTTTCTTCATTGTAAATTTTACTGTTCTGTAGGTTAATACTTTTATATATAAAAATCCCAACCCTGGTTATATTTTCTACAGAGCCTCGAAAATCACAGGAATTGAACAAATATCTAGTAAACATGACATTTCCTGCCCCACAATTATATGTGTTGCACTTCATAGAGGTGGAAACTACAGTAAAGTTCCACTCTTTCATTATTTCTTTCTTTCTATAGTTATTCTTTCTTGTGAAGAATACCTAATGTCAATGCAGGGATTCCTGAGAGTGATGCAACCATATATGACAAGCTGAAATGTCACTCCACAGCTCACCCTTTATTGAGAGTCTTGTGTGGTAGTTGTATAGGCAGCAGTGAAAGTGTGTATGAGGAACAGATTCCTGACACATGCCCTGTTTTATTTAATGTCAACCTATTGATACCGCCTTTAGCTTAGCAATGGTAGTCTACTGTATGTTACCTCTTTGAATAACTTTACACTATGTGTCATGTGACAATGTGCTCTGTGGATTAACCCGATAATAATTTTCATCAAATTATGTGACTTTCTTCCCAAATAAAAGAAATGCACCAGTTCTTATGCACAGGCACCAAAGCAACTTGTTTATAATATATTCAAGTGACAACGCCCTAATTAGCGTTGTTATGGCAAGAGCCGAGAAAGAAGTCAGGTTGTTAAAGTGAATGGATATGTCCATCAAATGTCAGACTTTTACTCAGGAGACCATGTCTTACTGACATCAAAAACATGATCACAATCGTCTCGTGACCTTAACCGTGGGTTTACAATTGTAGCCATGGGTTAGGGTTAGGGTTAGGGTTAGGGTTAGGGTTATGACGGTGGATTGCCCCAACCTCAAAAAACTAATTTAACCCGAAACATAATGGATCCCTTGCACTGACCCACATTATTTTCATGCATAAACCTAACCCAACTGTAACAGCGTTTCATGATGAAAGACTTTCTTGAAATTTGTTATGGTTTTGGAAGACACAGGATGATATTGAAAACTCCTATAAGTTTTGCTCTTGAGGCAATGGACAAACAATGTATTTGGTCATCTAATTTGGAGGATTTAGGAACAATTAGGAGTACTTAGTGGAACCTAAACAACTGCCAAATCAAGGCAATGTGTGGGTGTGTTGAAACAAGAAGCCATCACTGCTGTGAAGTGCTGCAGAGCATTATAGAGGTTAGCTGTAAGGCCACGATGCTCTCCGATCACTATTGGACCACTTTAGCTGGAACATGGTAGCTCCCACAATATTACCAATGTTTTAATACTAAGTAAATGGAGCTGCATCTCAAACTGTCAGAGCACAGGTTAAAAAAGTATTCCTGATATTCTTTGGTGACACATGATTAAACAACTCCTCATTGAGGGACAGGCCCTGTGTTAGGTAACACTGTTCACTCAGAGGTCACACTCGGCAGGAGCTTTTTATGAAAACAAGATCCTGTCGTAAAGAGCTTTTAAATTCACTGGTGTCAGAGTGATCACATTCCCTTCCAGGAGCTGATCCACCCTCTTATATTCTCTTAGTAGATGTCATATCATATGAATAGCGTGGGTAGTACTAGGGTGGGGGATTTGACATGCCATAACAGTCAAGGTGGTGATTAAAATGAAACTTGTTATAGTGGTTTCACATACAAACTGTCCATGGTTCACGCCATGTTTTAAACAATAAGACAGCTAATAGTGAGTATATGCAAGGCTTAATTGTTGCAGTTAGTTAATGGAGACATTAAGACATTGTTTAAAGATTTGAAAAGCTGTTATATAACAAGACGTTGTCACATTTCTACACGTCAAGGAGCTGCAACACAATGAACTAGTCATTTATTTTTAAAAGCTCAGGATAAGTGTTCTGTTTGACAAGCTAAAACTAGATATGGTTTTCATAAAAAGCAACATTTCCAAATTAGTTGGTAAAAAGATTATTTCCTGAGTGGAAAACCAAATCTAAAACTTGCAGAACAGTTTGAGAAAGGGCAATTCCATTGATTTTAGCTGCTAACATTTTGTCCCTAGCAATCACTTATACAGCTACACTTCCCATAATGCAACAATTAGCATCAGCATTGTAACATATGAGTCGACCCATGTACTCTCAGGTTTGGGTTTGTTTGTCTGATTGACAGGAATCCCAACCCACTGTTTTTGGCACACTTTGGATTTTCTTGGCCCATTAATTGGAAGAAGGCAATTGTTTAAAAGCTAGTTAGTTTGGCAACCAGCTGGATCCCTGAATCCAGACCATCTGCAGAGCATTACAGTGCCGTCTGATGCAGGGAGTTCATTAGACGGCGGTGTGGATAGCTGCCCTGGCGTGTTCGTGCCTATTGTTTTGCGTTTTTGTAATCGTTAATTCAGTGTTGTGCTGTTTGACGACTGTGGCTGTGAAGTACCGCAGCGTCCACACGGCAGCGTGAGTTGGAGCTTGCCGGCGGGCGTGTCTGAAACTCGACCAAGAACCAATCACATGAATCTCCCGCCCCTGACACACAAGCATGAGGTTTGATTGACTAGAGCTTGTGGCATATGATTTGATTGGCTGACGCTTCCGTCGAAGCTTCGAAAGTTGAACATTGCTCTACTTTTGAAGCGAGCAACGCGAGCAAAGCGAAGCAACGCTCCCACAATGCAGTTCGGCAAAGCGTGACGTCACCCCATTCAAAGTGAATGGGCAGAAGCGTTGAAGCTTCAACGCACGCCGCCGTGTGGGCGAGCCGTAACTGGTTCGTCTAACAATTGGATGCCAGTCAATGTCGATGTATCCTTGAGAATTGACTTGAACCCCAATTGTTTCCATAGGCATAACCAATGCTGAGTGATTGTGTATGGACGTTAGTCTCGTTAAGCAAATAGTATACTCTTTAAAAAAGTAATGCCTTACTTTACTGAATTACTCAATGCTGAAAGTAATTAGTCACACTAATAGTTACATTAATTTTGGTCTACTCTGTAACCTCACCTGAGATGCACCCTAAATCCAATGACAAATAACAATATAAAGTTAAACCTCATTAATGCCAGATCAGCACAAACCCTTAATCTGATAAGGACAGTACTGACCACAGACCTCTGTTTCTTCTCTGTGTTTGAACATCATGTTTCCTTTAGCTCAGTTTCATTAGAACTCTGGTAGCTTCAAAGTGTTCCTGTTCAGCATGTCTGGGAAAAATTACGATTCCACCATGGAAACAGGCAACATGTCCTCCACGATGTTTGCTGCACCTGTTTATCTCTGCTATGAGACTCTGACATTCCTGCTCTGTCTCCTCAGCCATGAGAAAGGGGACGTTTGATTGACTTTTCTGTCCTCCCATTATGCAGGTATTGAAGACCTTAAAAGTAACACAAGTAACTAGACAATTTCTTGCTTGGTAATTGAAATATAATTACAGCTGTTATCAACAGTGATGCGTTACATTACTGCGCTCCAGACAAATGTAATCTGATTACAGTAACTAGTTACATTGTAGCGTGTTACCCCCAACACTGCTCTTACAAGACATCTGTCCATTTGAAGTTTTCTTATATTTATGTTTCTGGACTTTTGCATTATTTTTCCGGCATGTTTTTCCCTTTTTATGCACCGAAGACAAATTCCTTGTTTGTGAAGAAAATAATGATGACAACACATTTAGAAGGTTCATCCAGGGAAAAGTAGAAGTGGGTTTAAGTCAGAATCTAGCCTGTCATCTGGTCCGTGTTTCGTAACAATCCATCAGTGCAGAACAGGCTTTGTTCCTTTATTCATTTATAGACTGCACTATTGGATGTCTTTCTTTGATTCCAGGCTCTGTCTTGACTCAGCATGATGAAGAGGTTGTGGCAGGTGTTGCTTAATGAACATTAAAACCCCTTACTTTCCTGCATCTGCAGTGAAATAAAAAACCTGAGTTCCTAATATTAGTGAGGTTTTTTGCCATACCTTTTTCCGAACTCTGCATCAGATAAATCCTCTAGCCAGATGCAGTGTGTCAAATATGCTGGAGTTCAAAATTTCATAACATTACAAAAAAAATCTAATAATTTGTTAAATGTTACTGTGCTGATTTAGGTCGGAGAAGTGTGTATTGCAAAGTTATATTTCCATTCATTTATTTATTCGAAATTGTATTTTATATTATTTATTTATATAAAAGTACCGATATCTGGGCCCATAGAGCGTAGGCCCCTACCTTAAGCCCCGCCTCCAATCCACAGAATCACGCCCCGAAAATGATCCGCGGATTTACAGCAGCTCCAATGTAAGTTAATGGGCAAAAATATTTGTGGTCCCTAATCACAGACTGACACAGAAGTTTCAAAACCAGTGTTTATTTCTCTTTTTAACATGTTTACTCTCATTCCAAAGAGAGATCTGATCCAGCATCAGGCCTGTTGTGAGAAAGCAGAGTAATGTTTTGTTAATTTTCAATAATGGTACTTTTTTTTAAAGCTCAAATTAAAGCCCCTGCTTTTTATACATGAGAACCCTCTTCCCAAAGCTGATGTTTTCTCACCTGACAACAACATGCATGTTGTATGGGCCAGATCAGGGGTTCCCAACCTTTTTTCCCAAGAGCCCCCCCAAATGACTCCTGTTGGAAGTTGTGCCCCCCCCCCCCCCCCCCCGACACACACACGGGGGGGGGGGGAGAGGGGGATGGGGCGCAACAGCGGTAATTAAAGTTTCAAAGTCTCAAAAATGCTACAACTACTGTCACAAACTGGATGAATGTGAAGTATTTCATTAAAGGAGGATGAAAGCGTAATTAAGGAGCTATTGGAGTGACTTTGATGGTTATTGGACTCAGGATTAATTCATTTGGATTCCCGCTGTATAAAGAAAGTAAAGGACGGCTCAAGTGGAAACAATTCACAAAGGGATTAAACTGTTTAAAACATACATTTATATTTTATTGTAATGTAGAGACATGGCTTTTAGTGACAATCATGTAAAAAAGTCTAAATATGATATTCGGCCTCAAATCATCTGAGGCCTGGCGCCCCCCCTGCGATCTTTGGCCCCACTTGGGAAACCACTGGGCCAGATCACCGGATGATCCAGGTATTTGCCATAACCAGAGGAAAGATTAAGAGAGATCAATGATCTGTTCAGAAGCTTCAGTGTGGAAGATGGAGACAGTTTGATGGCTTGTTAGTGCCTGAGTGAAAAAGACACTCCTAAGTATAGCAGTTATAAAAATGCTGGTGAATAGCATATATAATAGTATTTAACAATAAAAAAGTTAGAGTGGAGTCAATTAATGGAGCATTGCCACTGATCCCTCCATTAGTGCCAATGTATTTTTGATTGTCCAGAGCAATCCGTCAACCTGTTGGCTGAGCTTTGGACAGTTTACTCCTGCGGGAATAACCTCTTCCATGATCCAAAGCTGTATCCATATTCCAGTGACATCGGAAGAATTACGCACAGTTCTGAATTCCCCCCCCCCACGTAGTTGTTGTGGTATGTAAATTGGAAATGCAACTGCGTAAAGAAATGTTCAATATGATGACAATGCACCGATAGGATCACAGTCGTCCTCATTGCATTTTGGATGCATTTACAATAGTATATCCGATTACCAAAAATGCATTTGAATGCAAGGTGTAAAGGAAAACCGGACGCATTGATCCACCAATACAGAGATAAAAGAAAAACAGAGGATAAGAAAAACAGATTCCAGGCAGCAGCAGCAGATCAGTGAACAGCTGCCTGTTTTAGGTTCCACTCCACTTACTGTAGAGCACCAGAGGAAAACTAAAAGTGAAAAACACAATGTTCATGTCTCATACCTGTCAGTGCCTTCCTGTTTGTGACACAATGTTAACTTCAGTGTTTTACTCTCATTGTCAAGCCAGTTGGTGTGATGGGACCTCTAACTGCGTCTGATACAAAAGACACAGTTGTTTGGCTTAGTTTTGTGCCAAAGTGATTTCAGGAGAGCACTTCACACAGCTGTTAGTAATCTTAAAATCTCCTAAAGATAAGATTGGATTCTTGCCAATACTTAGCAAGGAAATTACATTAGTACCTGGAGCATGACTAATGCTAATACTAATGAGCTGAGCATGCATTACCACACATGAGCTAAACTGAGTCATTTGCCAGTTTAATCACACATATAACCCTACCGCAATCCACCACAACCACTCTGTGCACCCTGCATTTGGAAAGGGAGTCATTTTGAACATTAACTTAACTTTTATCTTTCAATAGGAAAACCTGCCTTTCATAAATCAGATGCAGGCAGGAGGCATATGGATTCAGTCTTAACGTACAAACCTGCAGAACAGAACAGCTTACACAGAATGCATCTAATCTAATCCTTTTACAGCAAACACTATATGCTCTTTCAGTTAAACAACATTGTAATCCTGCTAGTTATCCCCGATTTTGAGAAATAACAGTAATCTGATTATTCTTGTAAGGGAATACAAAACCTTTTTGTATCCTGATAGTGTAATCCCGTAATCCGTTACTCCCCAAGCCTGAACATCTCTAACCATAATTGCTCATTTGGTAGCTTTAAGGATGCATGATCCTTTAACATCTGAACACAACAAATGAATGATCAATGACTAAATACATTTTGATTTGTAAAGAAAAAAAAAGTTTTATTAAAAAGTGTGTTACTGGTCAACAATGTCCATCCAAAGGAAATCTAAACGTCACAGTAAGGTCATTGGGATGTCATCCTGCAACGCTTTGGCACCAGTCATCTCACAGTAACTGCACCAATCGTCACAAACATTTTTTCCTATATGTTTATTATCGACAATTTTCTGTTGAAAGAAATCATATGAATCAGTTTTGACCGAGAACACAACAGATGTTCCTCTCTCCATCAATCCGTCTACCATTTCCCGCTGCTTTGGTCAGGTCATCAGTCAATTTTAGGGTCAACAATCACTCGCACCTGAGGGGGATTTAGCATTGCCCATTAACCTTTGACCTTGAAAGTTAAGAGGAGAATTTGCCAACTCTACACATATTGCCAGGACCTCCTCCATGTTCTAATAAGCTGCTGAACAATCAACCTATTTGGTCGTTTTTTGGAGGAGGACAGGCTGTAATAGTGCCAGGTTAGAAAAGGGGGGTTTGCTATACAGTATAAACAAGGTCTCGTGTCTGTGCAAAGCAAAGCTAACCTCAACTTAGCTGCATGGAATTAGAATACCTTCACATACATAACAATACATCGAGCAAATAAAGGTATATTGAGTTAAGTTAATGTTACAGTCATTTATAGGCTAATGCTGTGCTTTTGTTTATCATACTTAACCGTCAGTCTGAGAAAAGTTACAGCACCATAGTCAACTGTTGCAATATTTTGCTGTGCCAGGTACAGGCAGAAGGAAAACTTTCGGTTTGTTGTTTTACCGGCAGTTAGCTTGACGCTAACTTGGCTTAGTGGATAATTTTGCTCTTTAAATTAGCAAGCAGGCGTTGTATAGCTGCTGATGCTAAAATAGCTTACTTTGAAAATGGGCTTGTCTCCTCTACCAATAAAAAGGAGTTTATTGTGTGTCCTGCACAATTAGAAACAACAGAGCTGGTTGGTTACGAGTTGAAAATATAAAAAAGATGACGTTGAGATGGTAATGTTCTTAGTTCAAGTTCTGAAAAGGGAAAGATCGAAAGCTAATACAAAAATATAAAATGTATAACTCACACACACTTGTACTATTTTGCTGTTAAACTTATCAATACAACAGTATACAACAAAGGTGCTTTTCTTATTTTGTGTATTATGTTATAAATATATGTATTCTATGTGTACGTGTTGGTCACTGGAACTTTATCAATAGTTGTTGTGAGAGTGTGAGATTGAAATAAATGCTGAAGAAGAGGTGCTATATAATCCTGAGATATTCTCCTTCATGGGATTAATCCAACCCCTTCCGACCTGCAGAGAGGATTACTACAGGGTAGGCTGAGAAGGTCAATCAGACAGAGGATGGGCAACGGTCACCTCATAGTGACCCGACGGAGCCCTCACAGCTGGGAGTCCAAAGTATGAGCTCATTATCTGGATGCTCAGGAGCATCAACTGACCCTGACAGGAGATGAAGAGTAGCCGCTGGCACCTAATGCTGTAAAGCTTGTGAATGGATCGGGTCACAGTGTGGATGGAGGTCCAAGGTAACCCTCAACGACCCTTCTTCCCCCCCATCAGAAGATTCAGTTGTTAACTCTGTTAGTATTCATACATTGCAATGAACAAATGCACAGGACCTATACACAGTAGGTCTGAACCCATATTTCAGTTATTTATGTATGAGTCTAGTTGCCAGCATAGTACCCCGGAAATGTGGAGTTTTGAGGATGCTGAATCCATTACTGACATTTTCAGGATCCAAAATGGCAGTTTTAACCAGAAAGTGGCCATACTTGTGCTCTCGGTGTGCCGATGTTGTCTACCATGAGTAGTGTTGCAACTATTGGATATAGAGAGCTCAAGATGAAAATTATTATATCTATCGTGGACAATTCTTTTTCAAATAAATAAGCAATTTGTCCAATCCAGATGATCCCCTAAAACGTCACAATCTACCAAACATTGATGCAAATCAGCTGAACAGAAGTACAAATATTGGCATTTTCAGGTTGAAACCGCAATTTTTGATCCTAAAAATGTCAGAAATTGATTCAGCATCCTCAATTACCCATAAGACACCAAATTGTCTAAATCAGCCAAGCCATTGTTGAACTATTGCCCTCATATGCTATATTAAAAATGAATGCAACTTGTGCTAATTTTGCAAATTGCCCAACATATGCAAGTTAGCATCTGGCAGTTTCTATGTGCCGGGGACCCGTAGAATACAATCCTAACATAACACTTTGGGGTACTCTACATTTCCGGGTTCACAGTAGGACTCTGTGAGCTGGCAAACAGACTATATTCTGTTATGGAGATGTGTCAGAGCAAACAGGCTGCCAGATTTTCAGGCGCCAGTTGGGGGTTCAGTGCATTGCTCAATGAGACCATGGACACCATTTCCCAGGGGGTAAACAGGAACCTCTCCCAGTACCAGGCCACACCCCTATTTTTGATCCTATCGGGTCTTGAACTGGCGACGCCTTGGTTCCCAGGCCAAGTCCCGACAGACTGAGCTGCTGCGGTTCCTCATAGACTAATGCAAGCTTTCTTTTTTTTTATCTCAGCGGACACTCATTCAGGTCCTTACAAAGAAACAAAGCGCACACTGTCTTCCAAGCTCAGGATGTATACCGTACTGAACACAAAGCAACTTCTTGCCGAGTCTGGAATATTTCTCATTTCCTGTGAGTGGATGCAATTCTAGAAATGTACTAAAGAGTTAGACGCTTATTTAACATGCACAAATGAAGTTCCCATTTCAGCACCATGGATAGCGCCACTCGACCAACCTAAGACACTTAGGAGCTATCCATGGTGCTGAAGAGGAATTTCATTCTTGCATGTTAAACATGAGTCTACCTTGTTCATAGTTGTGGATGATTGCATCCGATATTTATCTATTTGTCTGCATGAGGAAAGGACCTGTTCAAACTTTAATATTTAACAGAAATATATCTTAAACTATTGGATAGAATGATCAGAATTACTGCACTTAAAGCAATGACATGTAATTGGGGACAAACAAACACACACAAAGAAGGATCAGATCAACCTAGTCTAAACTGTCAGAAGTATAACATTAATTATTCATCCCTCTGTCATTTATTTCTTGATGAGGTATGTTTTTCCTATCAAATAAAGCGGGGATGAATGTAATGACCTTATAAGGACACATCTGAGTTCCATGAATATATCATTGTTTTGCAATACGCTTAAATCATGTGTCAGTGTCTTCATTGACCTATTTATTCCATTTATTTTCAATGTGTTATATATTCATGTATTTATTTATTCCTATTATCTTTTATAGGAAACACAATATATATTACATAATATATTTGATACTTGTTATTATATTATTATTTGTATATACAAATACATTTCTTGGTTTACGCAAAATAAAAATAAAAGTTTGGGATTTAAGGCAGACGATAATGAGTGTTTTTTTGTAACTTAGCACAGGGGTTGGCTGGCAAATTGCACCCTGGAGATGTCCAGCTTAGGTCACTGCACACTGACCTCTGGATCAGGAATAAACCAGAGAGTCTGAGGGATGAGGCCCAGAAGAATCACCTATAGAGCCAGAGAGAACACGACCAGACTTCATACAGGCAGGTGATATCTATTGAGTGGTGCAGGAATGAGTCCTTAAACCATTTTAGCACTTCCAGTTCCCTCGTCTCGAAGTCAATTATATTTGGAAATTCATTAGATGCCTGAAATAATTGATATGGTTAAAACAAGCTTGAGAGATTTTACACTTTTTGTTCTATGAAAATATACGTCAGTAAATAAATACCCCACTGGAGAATAACCTAAGCTTGTGACAAGCAAACAGATCCTGTGTGTCTTATAAGACCACTTAACCAGGTTTTCAGCCGCCGAACAATAGCCGCCGTTGGCTTAGCGGTGGTGATGCCCAGCCATGCGACCATAATGTAGTTGGATCATAGCCTAAAGTTAGCATTTTACTTCTGGTGATCGCAAGACTTAACAAATCACAAAGTGGCGTTAATATGTGGAGATGATCCTCCTGAAACAATACGTGTAAGTATCATAAAAGAGTGTTGCAAAATATCTTATTTACTGGAATACTCAAAAATGTATGGTCTTGTAGAGAGAGCCCTGGTGACGGTAAGTTCTAGTTCGGCCGTCAAAAAGACTTGTTACCTTCACCACTGTGACGACCCCTCCATACCACTAGGCTTTCCGTGGTCTCTCTCTCTCTCTCTCTCTCTCTCTCTCTCTCTCTCTGTTTACAGGATCCGGTGCTGTGGGGCCGGCGTTTACCTGATGAGCTGCACCTGGGTTGAAAAGGCCTCCAAGATGAGAGCCCAGCCGGATACGTCCCTCTCTCTCCTCTGGGCACTCTCTCCGTGCCAGCCTCGGGGACCTGTTGCTGGTTCCATTCACTTATTTGTTTATTATAAATAAACGATTGTTATATTCTTACCCCTCGTCTTGCCTCCCTGCTTTTTGTTGCAGCCCAGGAGCCGGGTTGTAACAACCACTCTACAGCACTGTTGGAGATATCTACCTCTTTAATGTTCCTGCAGGTCATTGCACACTGACCTCTGGATCTGAAATAAACATTCTTAGGGATGAAGCCCTTGTGAAACTCCAGCCAGGCAGCAAAGCACCCAGAGGGGCCGGCTCAAAACAAAAAAACGAACAGGACTTCTTGCAGGTCGGTATTACCCGTAACACTGCAGTCAGTAAAAGCCATAGAGCTCAACTCAGAGCAATTTGAGGAAAGCCATTAGCATTGCGTTTCTGTCAGGTCCCAACAGATGCAGATCCACACACATCACACAGTGTTCTAACATGAGGGAGTAATTATTGAGAATACATTAACAGTGGTGAAGTCACTGCTCCCAGCGCCTGGGGGGCAAAGTGTTTGACCGCACAAGGGAGATCGATTCCATTTAGATTAAATGTCGGGCAAATAGGATTTGTGGCTGCGCTGATTACCCCGCAGTACAGGGGTAGGTATGAGAGGAGTGCCGCTCCGCAGCAGCTCCTTATTGGGCTGGTAGAAATAATTACATTCTGGCAAAAATTATTATCCGTGTTCATCCTGTGTGATGAAATCAGCAGCGTGCACCGGGTCACCTCCCAGCAGTGTTTGATGTCACAGGCTGCTGGAGAGAGACGTGGGCTGCAGAGAGATTAAACACGGCGCTGTAGTGACATTGTGAGAGCACCAGAACATTACAGATAAAAAGATAATGATGATTATTTAGCCCAGTTATATATCATTATGATGTGGTTAGAAAACATACATTAAGCTTTACATATTTGAGTGAGTATGTGGGAGAGAAACTCCTCTGGAGAGAAAACAGGGATTTGAGCCTTTGCAGTCCATTTACATACACAAACATATAGAAACCACTACAGCAGAGGGAAAACCCAAAAGGCATAACGGTCTCTTCAGAAAAGCTGCATTTCAATGATTCATGAGAGTAAGAAGTATCAGCACTGTATATACTGTACCTTGAATAACCTGGCTCATTATGCAGAATGGAACTTCTGACCTCATTATGTCTTCCCCAGAACTGAGAGCATTAAAGCCTCCTTCAGCCATAGCGTTACCCACATACTAGACATCAATGACATCATTAAATCAAGTAGCAATTAACTAAAATAATCATGCCTGTG